>NW_020837963.1:19940188-19954420 GCF_003676395.1 Aethalodelphis obliquidens
CTTCTTCTTCTTCTTCTTCTTCTTCTTCTTCTTCTTCTTCTTCTTCTTCTTCTTCTTCTTCTTCTTCTTTCTTCTCCTTCTCCTTCTTCTCCTTCTCCTTCTTTCTTCTTCCTTCTTCTCATTCTTCTTCTTCTCCTGTTTTTGGTGACTAGGCCATTTCTTCCCAGAACAGGGTTTATTTTTCTCCTCTCTGGCTAAACTGAGCTGCAAGTGCTGGCTTATAGCAGCAAGGGACAAAAACAGATGGATTTTGAGGAGAACAAAGATCTTTCAGAGGGCACCTACTTTAAGTGAGCTTTTGTGGTCCATAGGCAAGGAATATCTATGCTTCTATGACGAGAAAGAGGATATTTCAGGGAAATTTGGTAATTCAACATGTTCAGACATCAAAGTGTCCTGTAAGCTGTAGACTTAGAAGGCAATTTTGTAAGCTTCTAACTGGATACTGTGTAGAAGGAAGAGAAAACCACACACTTAGGCTTCTACGAAAATAGATTTTTATATAGATTAGTAAAAAAAAAAAAATAGCATTTGGAGAAAAGTTACTCTAAAGAAAAGGAAAATATCCCAGTGATTGAGAAGGGATGTATACATCTGATGATATATTTCAATAATAGAAAAATAATTTAGAATCATTTATTCAATCTTAAAAATAAACACTTCAACATGTATGTTGTAAAAATCAAAATAGTCTTTTACATAAGTCTTAGACACAGCAGAGATCTGTTGTTAAAGATGTAGAGGAAAGTGAATAGATATCAAGCTTAATTCTAAGTTTTCCTAGGTGGATACTACATGAATTTGAACTTATAGTTAACATTTTAATTGATGTAATTAAGGAACATCTTTAAAGGAAATAAGAGGACTATACTGACTGGAAGAATCACCCTTCTCTAAAGTAATATTATTTAGACATAATTCAGTAAAAACATTTTCATTTTGTTAGTTCAACCACCATAGAGAGAAGTTTAGTCATCACATTTGTTTCAATGCTGTTTAAAGACTGAAAACTTTGCTAGAAATTTGAGTAAAGAGAGTCACAAAAGTATTTAACAAAATAACTGCTTTGGGGTTAGGCAAAACACAAGTAGTTATCAGGCAGCAATATCTTGAGAAGGCCACGGACTTTTGCAAATGCTGATAGGCAAGAAAGAAAAAGTGCTTGGTTACTAAATTATTGATCCACATATGCTTTCTTCTTTCTTGTTTGTGATTTTTTTGGTTTCTTTTATTTTCTAACTGCATCAAACTTTAAAGTTTCTTGGATTTTGTAATATAGACAAATTTAATTGAAATTTTCAATGCATACATTATACTATTATATTTAGTAATATATTTATATGCAATTAAATATCATAATTTTTAAAGTATTAGTTTTAAAAATTCCTAGCAGAATAACATAAAATGCAAGAAGCTTATTAGTCACCAATCATCATACAATCACGTCAACATTTTTCAGCCCCATTTTAGTTAATAAATAATGACTAATTCTTGTTATTTTTCTTGTCTACTGGAAATAACTGGTAACACCAAAATTCTACAAACAAAAACATCTGAAGCAATCATCATCAAAATGCCTGCATATCCAGGGTATTAATTTTCATGACCAAGATATTTAATTTGCATTATTATAGACTGGAATACCTAAGACAGAACTGAGTAAATTTGACTGAATCTGATTTAATTCAATTATAAATTTTAAAAAAAATACTAAAATTTTAATCAAAGTACTGCCAGTAGTAGCCAGCCATATTTTAGGTCAGATTACTCTCTGCCTTTTATTCGGTGATAACAGCATTTATTTTAGTATCTCTTTCAAAATCGTCTTGCTTTGTCATCCTTTCATTTGTTGGAAGAGCATTTACTATGATCCATCAAGGTTAATGCTATGACAATGACTTACTTAAATTTTTTGTTCTCAGAAGAGAGTTTAAAAGACTTCAGTGATTTGTACTGAGTTACAATTAAGCAAGGTAACTTGTTATAATTTGTCCTATAGTAATATAGCTTTGCAAACTTGAGTAATACAGTATAAATCGGGAATGTACATTACTGGCTGAAGGTATATAAAAATCCGGCAACCTAAGATTTATTAAGATTCTTAATCTTTAATAAAAGAAAGAATAAACAAATTATTATTCTCTATGCTATTACCAAATGTCAAATTTAACAAAGGAGACAGATGCTTAGGAGGATTTCGTTGATTTCTGCCTTAATCATTCTTTTCTGCTGTGTCTTTCTCCATATTCTCCCTAACCATCATTACATTCGAAGACTCTGCCTCTAATTTTTATCTGTTCTTTGCTACATTTTCTCTCTTTGTGATATTTCACACACCAAGAGTTTCACTAGCATTTCTTGCATGATGAATTATACATTTACACATCTGGTTCTCTTGGGCTTTAAATCCATATATCTACTACCCTAGTAGAAGTTCTTTCCTGTTCTTTTACAAATACCTTAGAAATCTCCTGGGTTTTTTTTCTTCCCTCCTTCATATGTTACCCTTTTAGTTCATCCTGCAAAAACAAAACACATCAGCAGGATTAATCTTCCTAAAAGTATAGTCGTGTATATTCTCTGTTTAAAACCCTTTTATAAATCTTAATGTCCTTAAATTTAAATAGAGTTATCTCAGCAAAGCATTTAACAGCCTCCACAATCTACCAACAACCCAGTCTCTGAAAAATTGTTTCATGATTCTCTCACAACCTGACTACCATGCTGACCAAAATGTATACATTCATCTATGTCTTGGATACATTTTGCTCCAACTTCATCTTATTTACACTATTAATGCTTAAGAACCTGACCTTTTTATTTCTGTCACTTCTCATCTATATTTTAAGACACTGCCAATATAAAAACAAAATGCATCTTTCCCTGATCATTTTGCCAGATAAAGTTCACTCTCTTTTGATCTCCAACTTGACTTTGTGCAAATATAATGTAATTTCTCACTATTTGTTTTGCTTCATCTTTCTTCTCTGACACAAAATAAACAATTATAGAAGAAAGTCCTATTTTGGCATTCCATAGAGACTTCATGCTTTTCTTTTTTTTAAGAAGATAAGAAAAATGAAACTGAATTGAACTTGAGTAATTTTTATAGTGCATTCATAACAGCATAAATTCAAGTATGTGGAGATTGAGGTACTATGTATTTGAGCATGTGTGTGCATTTGAAAATAGCAAAGAGCAAAAATACAGAATGCACAACATTTTCCATTTGTCAAATAAGAGAAGTGCACCAGTGCTCTTGTGGACTGTGTTACTTTTCTGTTATTCTTATTGCTACTATGTAAGTTAACTTTATATTTTCCTAGATAGCTCATTTAACCAAATTTCTAGAATTTATATTTTACTATTATTGCTTTTTTACAATTAAAAAATTTTTAGAACTGCATTCATCATAAATTGTAGGTCAAATTATTCAGGTCTCTTTATTTTGAATTATATTCTTAATTAACAATATAGAAACTTCATTCTAAAGCAATACATTAAAATGACAATCATTTAGCCATTATTTACTCATTTTATAGGTTATGTGGTTACAATTTAAAATTACTTGTTTGCATTATAAGTCATTTCTAAAATTTTCCAATATATGTATTATTCAATCCACAGATTTTCATGTTTTTCACCAGCTTTTTGAGGTATAATTCGAATACAACAAAAATCCATTGTGTAATAAATTTATTTTTAATATTTAGGACTTACAGAATTATAAATGTTTTATTAATTAGGCATATCTAAAGCTAAGGCATCTGAGTCCATATGGGAATTTAGAATGCATTAAAGTAGAAAGTACAACAAAAATCCATTTTTAAAGTGTGCAGTTTGCTTAGTTTTGGCATACATAGCCACTTGTGCAGTCTGGTTTTGAAATATTTAGTGCTTGTGTGATTGTGAGTGCTAATGGCTGTTGTTGCTAAAATACAGAGAAGTAGGCCAAATGCCAAATGTATAAAATACTTTCCCCTGCTGTGAAAGAGAGTGAGCCCAAGGTATGCCATTTAGGTTCCTTGCTGGTTTTGAACATATTTTCTTTCTATTTGCTCACAGCCAAACTTTTATTTATCCTGTTCCCTCTGACAGAATCCTCCTACCACAATATCCAACTGTCAAAATACTCCCTATTTATCAATGTTTAAATCAAATCCCAACTTAGTCTTTGGAGTCCTTCTTTATGTCCTCATCAAGAAGTTCTGTCATCTATCTGTGAACTCCCATGGTGTGCTAGCTTATGTCCTTTTTTTGTTGTTGTTATTTTTAAAGATTTACCAAATACTATTTTCCATAGCCACAGTGAATTCATGGTGTCTTTTTAAGTAGAGCATATTTAGTAATTAGCTACAAAAGAAAAACTAATTAGATTTATATATAATACTGTTTATGTAAATAAATGTGTGGGTCAACGTATCAGTCACCTTGGACTGCCATAACAAAATACCACAGGCTGGTTGGCTTAAACAGCAGACGTTTATTTTCTCATAGATCTGGAGGCTAAAAGTTCATGATCAAGTTGATAGCAAATTTCGTTTCTGGTTATTTCCTCTCTTCCGGGTTTGTAGATGGACGGACGCCTTCTGGCTGTGACCTCACATGGCCTCTTCTGTATGTGCAGAGAGAGCTTTGGTGTCTCTTCCTCTTGTTATAAGGGCACCAGTTCTTAAGGATTAGGGCTTCATACCAATGGCCTCATTTGACCTTAATTACCTCCATAAAGGCCCTGTCTCCAAATATAGTCATATTGGGGGTTAGGGGTTTAACATCTGAGTTTAGGGGGGGGCACACAATTCAGTTCATAATAGTCAGCAAAAGATTCACCTCATCGTGTACTTTTATTTTTGATTCACAGATATATCTTTTTAATAATTTAAGCCTTTCTAAACAGAGAGTCATCAAACCAGAACAATGTTTCTTTTGTTTATAGCATGATCTACAACTTTAATGTAACAGATCCTTGTGAATGTGCTTTGTAGTAGATCCTGGTGCACTGTATGTCACATCTACTTAATCAGTATCTTAGCTGAGACCACTAATGATCAGAACATGTCCAATGGAACCTAGAAAGGTAGACAGTAAGGCAATACTAGTATTCAGAGCATAATTTCTTGACCTAACGGAAATCCATAAGTCTTCATCCCTATAGCTTGACTTGCTAGTATGAGAATACCAAAGTTAACACTATGATAGCTTGAAGGAAGTTGATACATCTTTTATTTTGCATTGCAGATACCTACTACTTATTTAATTTCGTTAGGTATTTCTGGTTATTTTGCATATCCATAAAAATGATCTTTCATCTTTTTCTAACAGAAATTTTGGGAAAGAAGAAAATAGATATAACACCTCCCCCCAAATAATTACCTGGGATATTTATGTAAAAATACAAATGTATCATTACATAAATCAAATTAAACTTATCTTGGATGTGGTAGTTGAGATAAATTCTAATGTCTCGAACACTAATGTATTTATCCTTAGTCACCAAATACTGAAATTGAAAACATACAGTAGATCCTAGAGTCCATTCATTCTATTGACATCAGTTTTAATATAAGGAAAGTGAATCTATTAATGTGTTTAAATGACTGTCACAAGGTCATATCACCTGGACAATACCCTAAGTAAAGGCAACCAGGTTCACAATCTCTAAATGTCTTAACTTCACTGCATTCCTCACATGTGATTAGGAGAGCCTCTCAACTGACTTCTCATCTGAAAATTATTGATCAAAGATACTCTCTGATATATTATACTTCCTTTAGAGAGAGATTGATTAATCTTCAACTCAGATATGCTCATCTAAGTTAGATACGTTCTTAAAAAAGAGAGAGAGAGAAATTTTTACTTCTATCCTGGATAGAGTAACAGAGACCCGATTTAAACTCCTAGTCAAGGATGTTGACTCTGAAAGGGGAAAAATATGGTGTGCCTCGTGATTGTTGCAGTCAAATGTACAGAGAGTTTCAAGGCTGCAGTAAGAGGAAACCAGAGGGATCCTGGCAACTTTCCCGAGTTGAGAAGATGAAGTTGGGTGTTCAGGCATGCCACAGTGTCTGGAGTCTGAGTGTCAGAGTAATGGAGAAGACAGGGCTGCGGAGAAAGATTCAGAGATCTACACAAGGTTTCCCTCAAGTCTTCAGATGAATGCTGATCAGTATGTGCAAGTGAGGAAACCACCTAAAGCTAAGGGAAAGCTACTCCTAAGGGAAAAGAACCACCTGAAAGTACAGAAAGAACAATCCTCAGAGCTCACAATAGTCTGTTCCCATCGTCTGTAAAGGAAAAACAGTATCATGTAGAGCAGTGGTCCCCAACCTTTTGGCACAAGGGACCGGCTTCATGGAAGACAATTTTTCCATGGATCAGGGTGGGGGTGGGGATGGTTTCAGGATGAGTCAAGCACATTACATTTATTGTGCACCTTATTTCTATTATTATTACATTGTAATATATAATGAAATAATTATACAACTCACCATAATGCAGAATCAGTGGGAGCCCTCAGCTTGTTTTCCTGAAACTAGATGGTCCCATCTGGGGAGGATGGGAGACAGTGACACCCAAAGTGTGTTGCTTATGTCCAGTCTATTCCATAATCTCGTTTTGGTCGCTGTCACTGCAGAAAACCCTGCTTCACAAAGATAGGATGTTGGAAATGGAAGCAGGCTTTTCAGTGCTTTTGTGGCAATCTCAGGATATTCCGCCGTGGCTTTAATCCAGAATGTACAGAGATTTGAAGTTGTCTCAAACATACCTTTAAGGCCACCGTAATTTGCTATCTCATGTAGTTGATCCTCTTCTAGCATGGACAAAGTCGATTCACCTGGCTTATTCACAAATGGGTCACGGATCCATTCCTTCCCAGTTCAGGCGTCTGCTGTGTTTGGGAAGTAATGCTCAAAATCTTTTGAAAGCTGAGATAGGTGACCATGCACCAGCTGGGAGAAAGAAGACCCTGGATCAGTGTCTTTCAAAGTCTCTGCTAATGTTTGGAACATGTCAAAAATCCCAGTGTTCACTCATCGCCCCCATAATTCCAGTTTGGTTTTGAATGCAGTCACTTTATCTGCCAACTTGAACACAGTTGTCGTTCTCCCTTGAAGTGACAGATTGAGTTCATTGAGCAGGTTGAATACGTCACACAAGTAAGCAATTTTGCGACCCATTCTGTGTCACTGAAATGTGCTGCCAGTGGTGACTGTTTTTCTAAAAGAAGTCTCTGGAGCGGCTCTCATAACTCAAAAACTCTGGCCAGTGATCTACCTCTAGAAAGCCATCTCATTTCTGTGTATCAGAGAAGATGTGTGTGCTCTGCGTTCATCTCCTCACAGAGCTGTGGAAACAGATGTGAGTTAAGGGCATGTACTTTAATGTGGTTGATAATTTTAGTCACATCCTGCAAAACGCTGCTAAGTTCAGTTGATGTTTTTCGGCTAGCCAGCATTTCTCTATGGATGACACAGTGCATAGACTCACATTCAGAAGTGACCTCTTTGACCCGACTAGTGAAACCACAAAGCCGTCCAGTCATGGCAGCCACTCTATCCATGCATATACCAACACAAAATGACCAATTCAGTTTTCCTGGTATGTAATCATTCAAAGACTTGAAGAGTTCTGCAGCTGTGGTGTTGGTTGGCAACAAAAGTGCACATAACATATCCTCATGCACATCCTCCTGAAAAATACATTGCACAGAAACAAGCATTGTTGCCTTGTCAACATCGGCAGACTCGTCAACGTGCATTGTGTACCACGGTGACATCTTATTAATCCTCTCTAACAATTGTGCCTCAATATCCTCTGCTATTTCATCAATTTGTCTAGTTATGGTGCTAGCTGAAAGAGGAACACGTGCCACATTTTGAACTGCAGCCTCTCCTAGAAGTTCACAACAAATGTCCTTAGCAGCAGGCAGGGTCTACTTTTCACCAATAGTAAAGGGCTTCTTAGCTTTAGCAATGTGGTTAGCCACTAAGAATTATGCTCTTAGTGCAGATATATTTGATGAAGTGGTGGCCTTCAATAATTACTTCTGTTCTTTGTGTTCACGCTTTTTTCTTTTGAAGAGCTCCAAAGGCTTGTCTTGTAATGCAGGGTGCTTGGTCTCCATGTGGCGAAGCAGTTTTGAAAGTTTCATGGCTTCATTGGATAGCCGGTCACCACATATTATACAAAGCCGGCTTGGACAATGTGAATCACCTGTTGCAGTGAACCCCTAATTTAAGTAGGACTCTTGGTATATTCTTTTAAATGCAGATTTCTTTTTGTTGGCAGTCTTAGAGCCTTCTGCTGTCTCATCATTGGGTCTTTCCCCCTTTTCAAAGCTCTCCAGCAAAGTTTGCTTTTTACTCATTTTGGCTAGGGTTAGCTGGTGGGCTTACCAAAACCGTGACTGAGACAAGTGTGCAGTGCAGGAAAGAGGCGCAGACGGAAGTGGTAAATAAAGTAATGGGTGAGCAGATTCTGACCTAAAGCCTGCCAGCAGATGCAGCTGTACAATTGAAGTACATCAACTTACTTGCCACTATAAAGCCTGCCACCAGATGCAGCTTAATTGTCACTTGCCACTCACTGATAGGGTTTTGATAAGAGTCTGCAAGCAATTATTATGGTCTATGTGCTGTCAAACCTCTCTGCTAATGATAATCTGTATTTGCAGCCATTCCTCAGCACAAGCATCCCTGCCTCAGCTCCACCTCAGATCATCAGGCATTAGATTCTCATAGGAGCATGCAACCTAGATCCCTCGCATGCACAGTTCACATAGGGTTTGCACTCCTATGAGAGTCTAATGCCGGCACTGATCTGACAGGAAGTGGAGCTCAGGTGGTAATGCGAGCGAGTGATGGGGAGCGGCTGTAAATACAGATGAAGCTTCAGTCGCTCGCCTGCTGCTCACCTCCTGCTGCTCACCTCCTGCTGTGCGGCCTGGTTCCTAACAGGCCACAGACCAACCGACAGGTACCGGTCTGTGGCCCGAGGGTTGGGGACCCCTGACGTAAAGTATTCGGAATGATATAGCCTCAGCAGTGGGGCAAAATTATACCTAAATTAAAGCTGTTCTTTTTCCACCTATCAAAATTTAAAAGCAAGCACTGAAGGAATCTAACTATATCCATGTACTTTAACAGTATACCAGAACAAATTTCCCAAATTCTGAGAAGAAAACAAAAATATGCAACACCAAGCAAGGTAAAACTCTCAATGCCGGGCATCCAATCAAAAATGTTCAAGCATACTTGTGTGTGTGTAGATGATACAATTTAATGTCATTTTTTTCTTTGTGATTGTTATTAGTATATTGACTTTTATATTTCTATTGTGGTATTTTCTAAATTTTCAAAAGTGATCCTGCTTTAGGATTCTTGGCCCCTAGATATGTGTATGCTTGTATCCTCACTAATTCTGTTTCCATTCAGATGTCATCTCCTCAGAAGACATCTCCTCAAAAAAGTTTAGTTGAAAATATCTGTCATGTCTCTGCTTTATTTTTACCATAGCACTTATTACTAACAATACATTATAAACCTATTTTTTCTCTCTACAGAGCTAAAATATAAGTTCAATAAGGACAATAACTTTTAAAAATTCTCTACTGTATTCTCCAGACTCTAGTGCTAGAACAGTGTAAGGAGTCAGTGATGATTTACTGAATGAATAAATCAGTCAGTAACTGGCTGGTTGTGGTTACTGTGGTCCGTTCAAAAACAGATACAGATTGATTTAGTAATTTTCAGACCATTTAAAGTCAATTCTAAATAGTTTATAGGATAAAGGAAGATTTTATTAATATATTGAAAGAATTGCTTTTATAAAGAAATTTCCATATCAAAAGAGAACTATTTATTTATTCCTTTAATTCTTGATATAATAAAAAGGTGATCAAAGAGATAAAGCATTCATCCAAGTTAGAAAATATACACATTATAAAATTTTATCTATTATAAAATAATAGGTATAAATATAAAAAATGAGTTTTTTAAAAAATCAGTAACAAATAAAAGTCAAAAATCATGAACTAAACAATAATGAATATATGTGCTACATACATACAGCCCAAGTTGATGTAGTTATATTTAAATATGCACAAGAATTGAGACAAAATTAGTAATCAAATGCAAATGTCCACTAAGATACCATAAAGTAATACTAGAGAATAATGATCTGTAAAAGTCATGTTCTTCAGAACATGTTTATGAGTTCTACTTATAATAATACATCTAGGACACAATAATTAGTTCTTTTATTAAACACAACAACTATTCATCCATGAAGTTTATAAAAGGAATGGAAAGCATTGTGAATGACAAAATTCAAGAACTTGAAGGCAAAGTAGACTAGTTGTTATAATTAAATGTTTTCTGAAATAATTTGTACTCTAATATTGATACACTAGCAAAAATGCAGCAAATAAATGATTATGTTTAATAGAATAGCAATAATGTGATATATACATGAGGCATTCGGAAAGGTTTTAAAATAAATCATAAGTGTACAATTCTATGTCTTTGTCAGTGGTGATAAGGATAATTATCCAGGGTTCCTTCTGTGATGCTGGAGATCATCATAAAATTCCATCTGCAACAACTGCTAATTTTAAGGTGACTACTAGTACAGCCATTTGTAAGTCTCCCTTAATTTACCTTTTATAGGTATTGTCCTGTGATCACTTAAAAATGGTGTCTAGTGGTATAAAAAATACCTATTTTTTTCTCTCTCTGATCTCCCACCTTTTAATCCCACTTCCTTCTAAAAGAACCTAAATTAAATCCTCATGTACCCACTACATTTTATACAACTAGAATCCCATTTAGTCTTACTATTCATTAATAGTTAAACCAGGACTAATATTTTTATACAACTGTACATAGTCCCAGATAATTTCATTCCTTATTAAAGTTTTACAGATGGGGTGAAATCTTTTTGGTGGAGTTTTCATGTTTCATCGCTTCTTGATTTTATAGTCAATAAAGCACTGACATTTGTGGTAAATATTTTATGATGATATAGAAAGGACTCCATTTTGTTAGATTTCTGGGACATTGAGTGTTGCATTTTATTGAAAGTTTTCTCCACATTTTTTGAAATGGCCATGCCATTATTTTCTTTACCAATAATTCAGAATATTAGTAAATGTTTTAATATTTAATCACTCTGAATTTGTCTTATATCACAAATGCCTTATTCAACATCATCTTGGTAAGATGATTAACTTGCACTTGTATACATTGTAATACATTCTTCCTTATTACTATGTAATTATTGCTGAATTTGTTAGCAAAATATAAAATAAATTTATACAGTTTGTGAATAAATATATAAATTCCAACTTAAAAGCTACTCAATAATAACTTTGGAGTATACATGGAGCAAGAATAGGAATGGATATTTTTAGGAATTTTGTCTTTTGTTGGGAAGAAGCTTGCTATAGGTGGCCTATATAGAAATTTCATGTGTTTTCCGAGAACTAAACTGAAGTGAGAGGAAAGATGTTTTTGCTGTCAATAGACCAGATTACTATCAAATACTGTCTATCTTAATTTCTATGTAAATCTGTTAAGGAGATTTAGCTGAAATTAAGAAAAAAGCTAATGTCAATTTTAAAAATGAGGAATTTACATATGCTCTAATGAAATATTTTTAAAATTAAGAAACCTATGATTGAATGCATATCCAGATATTCAGAGTTGGGCAGGCTTCAGAAGTGATCTAGTCTAGTAATCTGCATTCTTTTATCTTGTGGTCCTTTTAGATACCCTTTATTTTTGTTTGTTTTGGCTTCACCTTTAAACTCGTCACCATATATAGTCTTTTGGAAGTTCCAGCCCTCATACCCAAGACCTCATATCTATACGAGGCAATAACTGAGGGAGTGAGGACTTTTCTTCCCTGGACCTTAATTAAGAGAAACAAAGAAAGATTTTCCATAAACTCTCATGAAAGCCCTCCCTTAATCTAAATAGTATCACATATCCTTTCTTTAGCTCATAATGTAAGTAGCCAAAACTCAAGCCTGACACCCTGATCCAATCATGTGCAGAGACTATATGATTACTGTGGTATACCTAGGCCAAAAAGGACCCACTGTTTGAACTGGGATAGGATGGCTGTTGGCTAAGCAATTCAGATGTTTACCATAGTGTTCTGGTTTTACATATATATATGTAAAAATATATATTTATATTTATTATTTGTAAGTATCATTGTATATATCATCTATGTACTCTTACACATTTTAAAGACTTGTTCTTTGTAAGCAATAAGGGATATATTATATTAACATATTTTAAATGTTTTCAAATTTATCAGAAAGTAGAATGATCCTTAATTCTGTTCTGATGCTTCCATTGTAAAACCAGAAGGAAACATTCAACATTTAAGTAAACTGTGGTAAATCTGTTTCAATAAATTGATATATTTGTATAGGTTTTATAAAAAACAATAACCTAATTTTAACCTTAATGACTTAAATATATGATACAGCACCAGGTACCACTACAGTCCAAGTTAAGTTAATTAAACTTTTTAGCTATATTTTTTATCATCTAGAACCACTCAAATGTTAACAGGTGTTAAAAGCTTCCTGAATATTGGACTGCCATTTATGTATTTATTTTTATCTCAAGTAGCAAAAACTCAAAATAGAATTTAATGTAAGCCAAATAAGGCATACACTCCTGCCCACCAGAGATTAAAGATACAATAACTAAACCTGCATGACTTTCTCATAGCTATGTTGTATAGCTATGTGGTATAATCTACCAAACAGCTATATCTTTTTTTTTTTTTTTCACTTTTAGCTTACATCAAAACCAAACTGGAATGGAGTGAAATTACTCCTGAAGTAATTGACAATTGAAAGTGTAATAAATATTAAATAACATACCATAAAAGATTAAAAAACAGATCAAATAATTTCAAAAGCCTGAGAAATTATTTCATATATTAACAGCTACTGAGAGAAGAAAATATATACTTATTGTGGTATGTAGCTTAAAACCTGCAACGTTCTGCTTGTTATTTATTTCAATCACATGGAAGTAAAGTCTCGATATTTTTTACCAATTTATAAAATATGTTTATGCATTGATGATAATTTTCTCTTAATAAAAGAATACTAATATTATTTGAGCCAATGATCACCATTAAGTCAGGGAAGAAGATACAAAATAGAAGTTTCGTTTACATATCCATGACCATTTTAGAAATCCAAACAATCTAAGTATTGTTAGAAAATATTTATTAATAGCAGTACAAAAAGAATAAATAAGTAAACTGACATATACAATTTTTCTCTAGTCCTCCCTGACTTTACTGAGAGTACAGCTTAACTTTGTCCTTGAACTTAGGGTTGTTTCTATGTAAATGAATTTGTGCTGGCTCTGATTTATGAGTCATTGTGAGAGCTATGCACTGTAACATACAGCATCAAGCTAATATCTTCTTGCCCATTTAATCCACGTAGGGATTTTGATACATAACATGTGAACTTTAGATCCAACATCAGAAAAGGCAGTAAGGTCAAGCAGGAGCCCATAGACTCATTTTCTAATTTCTGTTTCATCCTGAACACTGCTATTTTTTCCTAGGAAGAATTTATACATAATAGATTTCTCCTTGATAATGAATATATACACCAATATTTGTAAATATAAATTTAATGTTGCACAGGTTATTTTTACTACTATTTTGTCAGTTTCGAAGAGAAGGAGCTTTTCTATTAAACTTATTATTATAATTTTTATTTGATTTTTAGGAGGCGACTGTGGCTCCTAAATTCCCACTGTGGCTTTAGTAATGTGAAAGTTCTTTTATTTCTCTTGTCTCTGCTAAGATTGAGTTTTGGTTCTAGAAACAATGTTGGTGGTAGGTCTTGAGAAGAATAAATATCCCTTTTTTTCTTCTTTTTTTTCTCCATCAAAATGATAGTTTCCTTAGCTTAGAGGATGGCTTGCTCTGACAGACATTAATTTTGCAACTTGGGTTTTCAAGTTTCTTAGATTTGTTTCTTTGTATCCAAAAATGCCCATCCCAAAAGTTAGGGGCCTATTTGATTCTAACAAATGACCACACGTGACTAGATTGTGCCTTTAACAGGTTTTACAACTCAAGTAGCTGAACCTTCAGGTACTGGGCCTACTCATGGTAAGTTATCTCAGGTCAGCACACACACAAACACACACAAGACTGTTTTTTCCAGTGGTGCTCAGAGTTGAG
>NW_020837963.1:19954820-20371131 GCF_003676395.1 Aethalodelphis obliquidens
TTTTTTTCCTTACTCACTTGGTCTTCTAATGCCCTTCTTTCTAGTAATCTAGTAACATGCCGTCCCACTACCAAGGTAAACATAGATGATTCTGACTGCACCGTTTGATACAGATTGCTGGTATCAACACTTCTACTCAGAACAAAAACCTTCCATGTGCTCATAAAATTCATGAGCAGCACAATCCAAAAATCCAGCTGCATGCTCTGCTTCTTGAGGCAGCTACTTTCATTATAAAAACCTCCGTATAGCATTTATGTCTTGTAACACACTTGCTCAGTTTTTGAATCAGCTTTGTGCAAGCCACAAAAAATGATTTCAGGAGTGTAGCCTCTATTTTGTTTTATTGAAAGAGTTTGCGTAGGATTGGTACTGTTTTCTCATTAAATGCTTCTTAGGATTCAGCAGTGTAGCCATCTTGATCTGTGGACCTGTGGGTTGTTTTTGTGGCATGGAGGTTATTAACAGATTGAAGTTCTTCATGGATCATATAATATGTTTGAATCTTTTATAACATTTTAAATTGTGTAATTTTTCTGCCAAAATACAACAGTTAATAATCACATTGTTCATATGGTTATTTTAACTTTTCAATAAAAATATACATTTTTCTTTTTATCCTAGATCCTAAGTCCATCAATTTCATTTCATTTCAAAACTCTCCTTTTTGTGACATTTAAATTCTGCCTTATTTTTCAGCTGGCAAGATTATATCTTCAGGTACTTTTTCAAAATGATTTCCTACGTGTTAAATTTCTACATTATGTAGATAATTGAAAATGCTTTCTTCTGTCTTGACATGTGAATGATATCTGGTATATTCCATTGTCTTCTGTCACCTAATATCACTAAGATTTCTGAAGTAATGTAAAATATTTTATTTTACTTTTCGTATGAAGCTGACCTACTTCTTATGCTTGGGTTGCTGCAAGTTTAAAAATATTACTTGTTGGAACACTTCAATCTTGATTATTTCTATTTATTTTTCTTTGAACATATATATATATATTTTGTATCTACAGATTTGAAAGTCTATTTACAGTGTATTTTTCTCTCCTGTTTTTATTTTTCTATTTTATTTGTTCTGCTTCCTTCTACAGAAATCTCAATTATTCTCAAGGTGGTTCTCCTGTGTTTCCTTATTCCACCTAATCGGTTATATTTGTGGGAGACCATATCATTACTGTGCCCACATTCTTGGAGATTTTACCATTTCACCATTTCTGTACCCCTCCAGTCTTCAGCATGCTTTAGGAAGCCAGCCTCTGTGCTTCCTTTTTAGGAGACTGCCTTGGGCCCCTGGAGACATTTCACCAGTAGCCACAGAGAGCTAATATATCTCTGAGTTTACATCTCCTCCCCTCTTTCCCTACTACACCTGCTCCCTGGGCAGCAGTTAACCAATGATGGCACTGCCCTCCAGTGAAATCCCAGCTCCTTTTCCCTGTAAACTATGAGGTGTTATTTACTCTCTAGAGTTCTTCTGTGATCAAGCTCATGCCTGCCCTCTGAAGGACCTTTTCCTGACACCTCCCTCTGGCTTGGCTTTCTACCCTCTGCCTTATCTGGCTCCCTCTGAGAATTCTTCCGTAATAAATCATTTGCGTGGAGAAACTCACCTTAATACATGCTTCTGGAAAACCTAAATTAAACTAATATTTCCTTACATCTATATAATATTTGTCCTTTTCTGTGTTCTGGATACTAGAATGTCCTAAAATTCATCAAAAAGGGAGAAAATAACACATGGAAAATAATCAATTAATTAAAATTTTTCTTCCCCAAGAAATCTCCATTCTTTAATATATTCCCTGACCTATATCAAAGACCTTCTCTTCAAATCAGTGGTGAGGCAGGGGGAGAGAGTGTGAATTAATTGATATGAATGTTCAACTTTCATAGCAAAGTTAGTAAAATATAGTTCTTAAACCAAACCTTTGCCTAATGAGCTTGCACTGAGCTACTAGAAGTAATCTAACATTTCAATTGACCGTTATCACACTTATAGTACTCATTCTTCTTTCCCAGTGCTGCTGGGATGTCAGGGTTCTCATTTGCCATGTTATGAAGATTGATAGAATAATATGTATGAAATACCCTGAGTTCCTGGAGATAAATTTAAGCAGAAAGTAGTAGTACCGTATTAGTTGTTATATTGCTACTCATTTTGCCTCATTTTTAGAATAAGATGGTTGGCGAAAAGCTAAAAGACAGAAAGTAAAATTAAATATGAGCTGCTTCATTAACAGTTCTTAGGTTATTTTGTAGCACTCCCCAATCCTTTATACTTCAGTTCTCTGAAGTGCAAAGTGCCTCACATTTTCAGTGATTTTTTTTCTTCCCTTCAGAGGAAACAGAAAATATCCTAAATATTGAGAAATCAACACAGTGCCCAAACTCGTTTATTGAGAATTTTGGATTCTGCATCACAGTCTTCCTCTTCACTTCCTGTCTTCTGAAATACATCTACTTTTCTCATTAATCCCCATCACCCTCACCTAGACTAAGATGCCATTATTTCTTATCTGAATTAGTCTCTTAACTAATCATGTGAGGTAAGATATAGCACACACACACACACACACACACACACACACACACACACACACTTCCTGCTTCAAACACTTTTATTGTAGAGAACAGATATCTCTCCATGGGATTGATTTTGCTCTGGTACTTTTTCTTCACCATATTAACTCTTTTTTTTAATTAATTTTTTTAACATCTTTATTGGAGTATAATTGCTTTACAATGGTGTGTTAGTTTCTGCTTTATAACAAAGTGAGTCAGCTATACATATACATATACATATATCCCCATATCTCTTCCCTCTTGCGTCTCCCTCCCTCCCACCCTCCCTATCCCACCCCTCTAGGTGGTCACAGAGCACCGAGCTGATCTCCCTGTGCTATGCGGCTGCTTCCCACTAGCTATCTATTTTACATTTGGTAGTGTATATACACCATATTAACTCTTTATTTTTTTATTTTTTTTAAAATTTTTTTGCTGTACACGGGCCTCTCACTGTTGTGGCCTCTCCCATTGCGGAGCACAGGCTCTGGACGTGCAGGCTCAGCAGCCATGGCTCACGGGCCCAGCCGCTCCGTGGCATGTGGGATCTTCCCGGACCGGGACACGAACCCATGTCCCCAGCATCGGCAGGCGGACTCCCAACCACTGCGCCACCAGGGAAGCCCCACCATATTAACTCTTGAACATTCCTTCAGATATCAATTCAATCATCTCTTCCTCAGGATCCATTCTCTTACTTTCTGGGTTTTGTCAGTTGATCCTATAGTATTACTTTATGGATAATGTATTTCTCCTTCACAGTATATACTACACTTAATGTTGTTAATATAGTTATGTGATAATTTGATTAATGCTAGTCTTACCACAGGACTATAAGATGCCTAAATAGAATAACTGATTATTTTTTAAAAATTTCATCTCCATCAATTAGCTCAGATATTTTTGTGTTGATATCAGTTTTTGTTCTTCTAAGATGAATAACCAGGAGTGTGATTGATGAGCCCTAACCTAAGTATTGAGTATACTTGAGTGCAATAGTATTGTATTATGAAGCTTTTTGGTATCTTCAGGGATATAGTGATATACCCTGTTTCATTCCTGATATTAGTAACTTGTTTCTTCTTTTTTTTTTTAATGTGTCAGTCTTGCTAGATGTTTGTCAATTTTATTGATCCTTTCAAAGAACCAGCTTTGTGTTTCATTAATTTTTCTCTGTAGTATTTTTCTCTTTTCAGTTTATTGATTTCTATTCTTATCTTTATTGTTTCCTTTCTCCTGCTTGCTTTGGGTTTATTGTGCTCTTCTTTTTCTAGTTTCCTGAGGTGTGAGCTTGTATTATTATTTTGATTTTCCCCTTTTTAAAAAATGTATGTATTCAGTGCTATTAATTTCTCTTCCAGCACTGCATTAGCTGCACCTAATACATTTTAATATGATGCATTCTCATTTGTATTTAGTTTAATATATTTTTAAATTTCCCTTGACAATTCCTCATTGACAATGTTTTATTAACATTGTATTGTTTAGTTTCTAGGAGATTTTTCTGTCATCTTTCTGTTATTGATTTCTAGTCCTTTTCCCATTTTGATCAAAGAATACTTTCCACATTATTTTATTTATCTTACTTCTGTTGATATTTGTTTTAAGGCAAGAGATTTGGACTGTCTTAACAAATGTTCCTTAGAAACTTGAAAAGAACATGCATTCTGCTATTGTTAGGTGGAGTGTTATAATTGAAAATTAGATATTATTGGTTGATAATGTTGAGTTTTTCTATTTCTTGATGATTTTTATCTATATACTATGAATTGACTGATCATTCTACCAACTGTTGAGGAAAATGCTAAGTAATTCTCAAATTATAATCGTGGATGTTTATATATTTTTTTCATTTCTAGAAGGTTTGTTTCTGCATATAACAATTCTGTTGTTTCATGCATATGCATTTAGGATTATTATGTCTTCTCACTGGACTTTTATTATTATGTAATATCCCTCTTTGTGGTAATTCTCTTCGCTCTTAATTTTGATTTTAATGTAGATACTCCTGCTTTTCTTGATTATCACATACATGTTAAATCTTTCCATTATTTTACTAAACTTACCCCTATTATAATATTTGAAATGTGTTTCTTGTAGACAGCTTATAATTGAGACAGGTTCTTCTTTTTATGTACTCGTCCAATCTCTGTCTCATAAGAAGTATATTTAATATGTTTGTATTCAATATCACCAATGATATTTTAAAATTTTTGTATAGCTGGTATTTTCTGTGTTATTTTCTGTGTTCTGTTTGTACTCTGTTTTTTGTTTGTTTCTCTGCTTACTTTTTTTCTGCCTCCCTGAGTGTTACTAAACATTTCCAGAATTGCATTTTGAAGTATCAATAGTGTTTCTTAGTATGTATCTGTATATCTTTGCTAGTCATTGGTATAGGTATCACGGTCTACTGGTGTTCCGTTTTACCAGTGAAATGTATAAAATGTAACTCAGTTTAGGTCCCTTTACTCTCTCCCATTTATACTAATATTTTCTCAAATATTTCCTCTACATATACTGGAAACTACATTAAACAATATTATAATTTTTGCCTCAAATGCTGAGTATAATTTAGAAAACTCAAGAGAAAATCTATTGTATGCACTCAGAGTTTTACTTTGTTGTAGTTTCTTCCTTCATAGTGCTCCAATATTCCTTCTTCTATTATGTATTTTCTTTTTAGAAAACTTGCTTTAGCCATTCTTTTAGGGTTGTTTCTGGCAACAATCCTCAATTATCCTTCGTCTAAGAACTGCTTGATTTCTGTTTTTTCAATACCACTAGAAAAAAAAAAGTCATGTCCCCCTGTTATCCGTGTTTTCTGATGAGAAATCTGATGTCTATTGACTGACTAGTTTTCTCTTACAGTTTTCCGTAGCTTGATTATGATGTGCCTTAGTGAGGATTTTTTTTGGGGGGGGCTTTATCCTGTTGGAATTTCCCTCAGTTTCATGAAGATGTAGGTGTATGTTTTTTGCCAAACCTCATATAAGTGGAATCATGCAGTATTTGTCCTCTGTGACTGACTTATTTTCATTTAGCACAATGTCTTCCAGGTTCATCCATGCTACTGAATGCGTTCAGTACATTTAGCTCATTTTTCTTTGGTCATTTTCTGGTAACAAAACACAAACTTCAATGGATTGTAAGTCAAATTAAGGATGATCGTTGTTGTGTTGTGAGATGCTCAAATGTAAAAGCATGGATTATACACTATCTTTCAAACTTATACTCACAATCAAGATTTTTGGCAAAAAATAATGGGGAAAGAAACCTCATCTATTTTTAAGATGAACTGTGTCCTCACTACTGACAGTATAATTAATGAGAAATGCTGTACTTTATCTCATTGCCTGATTTTTAGAGAAAAATAACCTAGTTTAGGTATGGCTTTTGGTTTAAGATTTGAATGTTAAGCACACTCTCATGCGTATGGACTTTGATTGTCAAAAAGAAATTTAGTTTTTCTTTTTAAATTTTTATTTATTTTTGCCTTCGTTGGGTCTTCGTTGCTGCGCGTGAGCTTTCTCTAGTTGTGGCGAGCGGGGGCTACTCTTCATTGCAGTGCAGTGGCTTCTCTTGTGGAGCATGGGCTCTAGGCGCACGGGTTTCAATAGTCTTGGCACCCGGGCTCAGTAGTTGTGGTTCGTGGCCTCTAGAGCGCAGGCTCAGTAGTTGTGGCACCACGGGCTTAGCTGCTCCGTGGCGTGTGGGATCTTCCCAGACCAGGGCTCAAACCTGTATCCTCTCCATTGGCAGGTGAATTCTTAACCACTGTGCCACCAGGGAAGCCTGGAAATTTAGTTTGTTGGATTTATGAGTTTAAGGTAGAAGTTTACATGGTTGGAATAACTGGGAAGTGACTGCTTCATACTTTAAAAAATTACGTCTTTCAGGAGGTCCTGTCTGTTATAGGTGAAGACTATATTTTAAGCTTTGAATACAGTGAACTAGAAACTTTAGAAGGAAACACTTCTATCACTTTTCTGTGTGATATAATTCACGTATTTATAGCAAACCCCAGTTACTGATGTTGCAAATTGGTTCTAAAAGTGTCTCTTCACTGTTTCAAATTGATGAAGCACTCAAGCCCCAGGTTCTTGAAAATTATTTGAAGGAAAACTCAGCTCTCATTTATTCTGTCTCAAGACGAATTAAGGCAATGTTTCCTTTATGTCATGATTGAGAATCCTATTTATAGGCATGTCCTATTATATCTTTGTGAAAACACCTCATAGGAGAATTTTAGGAATTCCTTTGATTTAGTTTTCAAGGGTCAGTTCTAGAAAGGTACTTTGGAAAATTATAGTGTATATCTCTTTGCTTACTCCAGAGGAAGTGAGTAGATTATATGGATCATTATATCTTTGTTTCCATCTAAATCCAGTGATGTAGTTCATTTCTCCATTTCCAGCTCTGAAGACAAATCATTTTACAAAGCTTGAAATGTAAATGCCTAGGGTCTCACCAGTTGTGCCTTATTCTTCATGTTATTGTATTGGCCAGATAGTGGCAAGAAACTAGATGTTACCAAATCACTTCCGGTTGCTTGTCGCTCGAAAAAATCAGTACTTGAGAAAGAGACAAATGTTGGTAGAAGCGAAAGGTACTTTTAATCAGAATGCTGGCAATCTGGGGAGATGGTGGACTCAGTGTCCCCAGAAACCACCTCCAAAGATACTGCTCAACCATGAAAATTTTAAAGGGAAGAGGGGAAGTAATCTTAGTTAATCATTGAGATGGGGGTCAGAGTCCCCCACTGCACGAAGGCTCCTCGACTTCTTGTGATCTTCCTCTAAGTGTTACCTTGTTCACACAGTTTGGCCACACAGTTTATTGCGAGATTACTGAAGGGGAAGCTAGGGAATGGATCTGGTCATCTGTTAATTACTTATTCTTCATTTCTACTTCTTTGATCTACAGAAGGAACTGACAAGTTAGGCAAGGTATTGTGTGATTACAAGATTTGAAAGGTGTGTTAGAGCCGGAGATGAGTAGAGCATGGGGGTGCCTGGTTTAAGGTTAGTGACAAGACAAAAGGATGCCTCCTACTGAGAGCTCTTCCCTGCAAAAAGTTTTTTCCTGCCAAAAGCTGTTTACATAGACATACATGAAGATTGACCTCAAATGACCAAAATAAACAAATAGTAAGAATGAAATACATTCAAACTTGTAATATAAACATTTCTTACTTTAGCTAAATTTTCCTGGAAATATGTAATATATTTGAAATTTTGAATCACATAAATGAGAAGTTTATCATTTGGAAAATATCATGGTTTATTTACATAACCATGTCATGTTTTAAAAATACAGAAGAAACACCACTCATTTAGTTTTTAACAGAGAAGACTCAGTCACAAGGTTCATATTCATAATGAGTTTTGTCTTCATATTGAGAGGGCAATCTAAGAAATTTCTGTCTAAATTTGTATTTCATCTCCCCTTTCTTGGCTCAGTTTTTGCTATTTGTCTTCACTCTAATTATCCACTCTCCTTTCCTTTTTGATTTCTCTGCAATTCCATTTCTCTTTAATTTCCTCTTCTAGTCACTCAACATTTTCTATTATCCTTCACATTCATTCAGTGGTCGTTTAATTACCATTCATTATATAAGCCTATCAGGAAGTTGAGGAAACTAGTAATTTTTGCAACCTAAAAAAACTTTTGGATTTACTGAATTACATCTCAGTTAAAGCTTCTCTTGTTATGTGAATGAATATAACTCATCTCCCTTGGTGAAAGTACTACTATCAAAAAGAAATTAATTTTACCTAGGTGCAAGCTAATGTTTTGAAAATGAATTACTTCCTTATATTGTGAAATGTGGAATATGAAAATAAAATATAATGTATGAATAGAGGATATATATTTATGCATATATGGAAATGGTAATTATTTTATATACACATTTTTGTGAGTGTATAAACAAAATATTCATAACAATGTAGGATCTCTTTACACATAATATCCAAATATATTTTTTAGTATATTCATTATTAGTTTACTACCTCTATATTGTCATTTGTCTAAAAAGATGAGAAATCTTTTTGAATAACTGATGGACAAATGGAATTCCTCAAAAGAAATAACTGAATTATTTTCATTGAGAATGGGAGCATGATTATTAGATCATTTTGATGTCTAATTCAACAAACTTATTTACAAACTAAGGAGTAAATTTAAGTTATAAAGAGCTATAAATACAAATTATATTTATAAAGTATGAAGCATTATAAGATATGTTAATTCTTTGCCAAATGTGTACCTCAGAATCAACTGAAGGTTTAAAATGATCATCTCGCCTCTCAACCAAATTTAATTCCATTTGAGTCTGTCCCAGTTAGGTTTCAAGCATTGTGTTTTATAAGACTTTACCAGGGAATTTGTTGAATTTTACTAGCCAGTTACCATTGACTTTAAGAAAAACAGGAGCTCACACGTGGAACAGCAAGTATTTTGTTTCTACTCCCACATACCTTGGAATCTCTTCTGTAAAAGAAAACAATTGATACCTGCTATTTCTAATATGGCTATTATTATGAAAGAATACAATATTGGACATGAATAAAACTATATATGGGCTGGGGAAATACTATATAAATTTAGACTTTACTATTTTAAAAAATTCAAGGAATGGATATTGTGAATACTTTATAAATTTCACAGAAAAAATGCTGTGTGTTTAGCTCTATAATGTGTACATTTATATAAGTATGATTATATTATATAAATTTTTTCATGAATATATATATTATGTATACAATATACTAACTTTCATAAATTTGATGGCAGATATATCAAATTTCCCATAATACCTGAAGTCATATTTGCCTTCATGTAGAAGAAAAGAGCTTTGTGTATACTCAGGAAGTTGTAAAGAAAAGGAGATATGTTTTCAAGATAAACAGATACAAGCAGGGAAAGAATGAAAGAAGAATGTATTTAGAGAGTAAAATATATCTAGGGTAATTTGTCTTTTTCTGTTGTTTCTATCATATATTTTTCTAGTTATTTTAGGAAAAGTAATCATAAGTATTAATTAAACTATATTCATCTTTTCTTTGGGTATTTATTTTACAAACTTTTTTCTTCTCACAGTCCATGTTCCTTATTTCTCCTATTTCATACCTGGTACTGGGCTCACTTTTTCCCTTTCTCTGCCTTTTAAAATGTAATTTATTGTATCTTGAGGACAAAATTGTTTCTGTAGCAGTATACCTCCAGTTTCATAATGAAAATCAATTTGAAAAAATAACACACTATCTTAAAATTTCCTCTACAGCTTTTAAAAGAATATTTATACTAATATTTTCATGATATTAAAAGGTTTTGTTATTAAGACACTTTTCAGAAATGCAATATAAAATATTTAATCACTCTATAGTATTTTGTCAACTGCTGAAAAAACAATCTAATGCATAGGGGTCTGGAAAAAGTAATCATATTGAACTTTATTTACATACTGATGTAACCTACTGTACTAGTTTGCTAGGGCTGCCAAAACAAAATACCACAGACTGTATGGCTGAAACAACAGAAGTGTATTTTCTAACAGTTCTGGAGGCTAGAAGTCCAAGTTCAAGTTGACTGCAGATTTGGGTTCGTCTGAGGCCTCTTTCCTTGACTTGCAGATGGCTGTCTTCTCACTGTGTCCTCACACGTTCTGTGTATTGTCTGTGTCTAATCTGTTCTTCTTATGAGGACACCAGTCATACTGGTTTAGGGCTCAACCATATGACCTCATTTTACCTTATTTACCTCTTTAAAAGCCCTGTCTCCCAAATATAGTCAGTCTAAGGTACAGGGTGTTAGGACTGCAATATATGAAATTTTTTTTTGGGGGGGTGCACACAGTTCAGCTTGCTCTACATTCATAAATACAAACAGGTATAAATCAGACTTTAGTTAATAAGATTTTAAATATAAATTTTTAAAATTCTGTGTATTATCAGTGAGTAAAAAACATTATCTTAATGCTAATAATCATCTCTTGAGGATGGCAATTGTGTTTCTCCCCAAATTTGTCACTGACTTCTTTCATATTTTTTGACATATATGAAGTTTTCAATAAATGATGGTTTGAGTGTATGGCTGATTGGTAGAATATGTAAATGAATAAATGAATGAATCACCCTCTGAGGTGAAAAATGAAAAGTGCGGAAATTTTACTAATTTTACAGTGCTATTACAGTCAATGTACTAATGTCTATATTAATAAATGTACCAGTAAATGGTAGGAATATTTTAATCTTTCTACCAATAAAAACCTGGTTCAAATTTACTTCCTTCAAGAATCTGTCAGTCCTGCTCTGACTATTCTATTCACACTGCACTAAGTTAGCACTTGTGAACTGAGCTTAAAACACGTTTGCTCACATCTGCTGGCATGCTATGTAAAGAAAATACTGAAATCTAGGTGTGGATATGTTTTATCTGTGCAAATTAATTTGTATGATCATCAAGGCCGCAGGCTACACTTTTAATTTCCCCCATATAACACCTAAATAGATTTTCTATACACATTAGTAATCCAATAAATTTCCTGCTAACTAATGCATCATCCATTCCTGAGCCCCCTGTTGATATTTTTTGTCTTTTGCTGCCTGCAAGTTGAAGTGTACATTTCAATTAGAGCTCCACTTACTGCAAAGACAGATCTGTCACAGAAACCAGAGTGAGCAATTTGTCATGTTGTTTTCATGAAGCCATAAAATAGTATTTCAGGCTCAAAGTGATATTTGGGGATTACTATGCCACATCCTGAAATTTGTAAAATGAAATATATGTATGCATAGCGGATGAAGTGCATTTCAGAAATGAAAATGATTGCCATACACAAAGTTTGTAAATCAATTTGTGAAGCACTTCAGGATGAAAGGAACTATACAATAAATATAGGCTGTGGGAGGATGCATATTTGTTGTGTAAATACAGTCTTCTCTGCCTTATAATTTTTTAACCCCTTAACAGTCTCCAAGACAAATTGTAAAATCTTCTTTCTTTGATATAATTTGAACACATTTTTTTGATAGAAAATGATTCTTGACATGGCCCTAATTTCCTGACTTTTACTTCTGTTTTCACCTCACATAACCATGATTTGGCTTAACTACATATCTTGTCTTCAGAGTTTCTTCTTATCAAATACTGGCTCTTATTTACAGACTTTTAATTTAAACCCCCATGGTTTGACCTTACCTTGAAAAGTAGGGTTTGTTTGTTTGTTTTGCCAAGCCACAAGGCTTATGGGATTTTAGTTCCCTGACCAGGGTTAAAATGCGGGTCCTTGGCAGTGAGAGTGCAGTGTCCTAACCACTGGACCACCAGGGAATGCCCAACAAGTAGTTTTTATTTTCCCTGTTTCACACATGAAGAAATTAAGTATATATATATATATATATAATATATAATATTTATACACATATATGTATATATAATATATACATATGTACATACATAGGTATATATAAAAACCTAAAAATTAAAGTAACTTATGTTTAGAATTTTCTGTTTATATTTAAAAGTACAAAACTTAATGAGCAATGATTTCTCCAAAAATTGTCTGTGAAATGTATTTGTAAAGAAGAAATGAGCGATATAAGGTATAGTGTTTCAAATAGCACAAATATGTATTTATTTATAAAAGGCTTACTCAGTAAAATGTTCTGTTAGAGTGTTTAGAGATTACTAACAAAATATGTCCAAGGTAGTGTGGGGTACAATTATGATATCCTGGCAAATATACCCATTTATATTTTGCCAATGATAATGACCAAATATTCATAAAAGTAAAAATGAAAATGCATCAAACATGCATATACACACTGATTTGATAACCCATTTTTAATTTTTTGCTGTAATTTTCTCTGAATCATTTATAAATCAAAAGGATATTCATCATAAAATATCTGAGCATGAACCACCAGAAAATAACAACAGATTGCCAAACAACACTTAACAATTTAAAAATAATTCCCAAACATTATTCGGTGCCCAGTGAATATTCGAATGTCCTCAGTTATTCACAAAATAATACCTTTTCTTTTTTTAACCTTTTTTTATTCCCAACCAGGCTAGAATCAAAGAACACAGTTTACACTTGATTATCTTTAGCTTTACACAAAATTCAATACATATTTATGTTAAAAACTCTCAGCAAAGTAGTAATAGAAGGAAACTTCCTCAATCTCATAAAGTGTATCTATAAAATAGCTACACCTGACATCATATTTATTATAAGAAACTAAATATTTTCCACCTAAGATCTAATAAGACAGAGATGTCCTCTCTTACCGTTCCTATGCAACATTGTAATGGAAAACCCAGCTGGTACAATAAATCATAAATAAAGAAGTGGGATACAAATTGGAAAGGAATCAATAAAGCTGTCCTTATTTGAAAATGATGTGATTGTCCATATAGAAAATGCCAAAGAATTTACAAACAACACACTCCTGGAACACATAAAATGAGCTTAACTAAGTCATGGGATAAAAGGTCAATGTAGGACATTCAATTTTGTTCATATACACTATTAATAAACAATTAGAATTTGAAAGTTAAATGAATAAAACAGCACCAAAAAAATGAAAGAAGTTGTTTATAAATCCGCCTCCTAAAGTAAAGGAAATAAAAGCAAAAATAAACAAATGGGACCTAATTAAGCTTAAAAGCTTTTGCACAGCAAAGGAAATCATTGACAAAACAAAAAGACAACCTACTAACTGGGAGAAAATATTTGCAAATGATATGACTGATAAGGGATGAATATTCAATATATATAAACAGCTCATACAACTCAACATCAAAAAATAAATATTAACTTCTATATACATTGCAAGACCGCAAATCAATATTATAATTTTTGCATTGAACAGTAATATGTATTTTAAATAAATTAGAGGAAAAATAGTATTTTATATTTATCTACACATTTGTCATTTCCGATATTTATTTGCTTTTGGAAATCTGAGTATCTTTTGGTATTATTTTCCTTCAGCATGAAGAACCTGCCTTGGCATATTTTTTAATGTTAAGTCTGGTGTTGACAAATTGACCTAGCTTCTCTTATCTGGAAGTGTACTTATTATATTTTCATTGTGATGGATATTCACTCTTGGTATATGGAAATATAATTACAAATTGACCATTTTGGGGTTTGGTTTTGGGTTTTTGGTTTTGGTTTTTTCACTTTAAATATTGTACCAGTATATTCTGGATTCCAGGGTTTCTGATGAGTAATCCCTGGCCTAAGACTTTCTTTTCTCCCAGTATTTAGTGGATTGTTTTGTTTCTGGCTGCCTTCAGAGTTTTCTTGTTAGTTTTGGTCTTCAGCCGTTTGGCTATGATGTGCTTACGTGTGATTTTATCTGTGGTTATTACGTTTGGATTTCATCGAGCTTCTGTTACTTGTAAATTTATATATGTCATATAATTTTGATATTATTATATACACCTAATGCAATGTTCATGTTTTTAACTTTTAAAAAATTTCTCTCCTTTCTATTGATCTCTCTTTAAATTTAATATATTTTTCTTCTCTTAACTAAATTAAGTTACTAAGCCCATCTAACACTTTTTATTTTTTAAATTTTAGGTGCTGTTTATTTCCAGTTTAATTTGTTCTTTTCATACTTTCTTTTTCTGTGATGAGGTCTTTTTTTTTTTTTATGTTTAAAGTTATTGTCTTGTGTTTCCAACATCTAGATTATCTCAGAATTAGTCATGTTAATTTCTATTTTTCTTCTTCTTGAATATTGGTCAAATATCCTAGTTCTTTGTACATCAGATAATTTTGGATTTCTTCTTGGATATTGTGAACATTATTTTGTGAGTACTCTGGGTTCTGTTGTATTCTTCTAAAGAGTGTATATGCTTTATTTTAGCAAACAATTAGCTTGGTTTTGTTCAAACTAGAAACTTTCATACCTTCAGTGGTTACAGCACAGATCTTCATTTAGTTGGCTTCCTGATGTCCAAGGTATATATGGTTCAGGGGTCATCTCAAGACTTGGTCAAAGTTTATACACCAGATATGGGGCTGCCCTTTCTCTGTATTTTTCCTTTCTGGAATTGCCCCCCACTGTTCTGTGACCCATGTGCTTTGGATTCCTTTCCTTAGACTTTCCAGTGAGAAAGACCTTCCTACCAGTGATTTACTTTCCCTCACTGTGAATGCAGATGCTCTATAGAGAAAGCCACCAAAATGAGAAACTTAAACTATCTCGGGCAGTTTTTGCAAGTTTCAAATCACTTTCAAATCTCCCTGTTTTTAATTAACTCACCAAGGTTTTCCAATTTAAAGAAAGTATATGTTCTGTTTTCCATAGTTATTTTCTGTCTCTTGGTGGGTCAGGTTGTTAGAAGATTATTCCTTCCTATCCAAATTGCCACTCAAACAATAATGTCTCAAATCACATCGCTATCAAAGAACTCTTAATCATCACTTTGTAGTAACAGTTTTCAAACTCCAGTGTTTTTTTAAAACCATTAACAATATGATTATTGCCAAGAAAAAAGGATTTTCAATAAGCTCATCAGCTTTGGGAAAAACCTAGGGAGAGAACAATGAACAAGATAATATCTCCTCTGTATTGTGTATTTAACAACCAATATGTCTATCTTACACTTGGAAACTCAGAACTTTTCCCTGAAATTTACCATCGTGTAAAATATATGTCTTCTGTGGCCAGTTATTGAAGTTAGTTAAAACAATCAATTAATAATTTTAATTAATTTTGAATGGTAGCTCATATCAAGATTACTTTCTACAAACTATTTAGCCTTAACTTTCATTCTAGTTCAGAAATGCCTGGAAATAAGAAAGAATTTTTACATATTGAAATACTACCAGATGCACTGACTTTCAACATGTACTCAGCACACATAAGATGACTGCCCACCAAGTATAAGACAGTATGCTCATCATCAGGGTTATGGTGATGAATGAGGCTGACAAGATTTCTCTCCTCTTAATATATGCAGTATACTCCAGGATACAGATTATTATAAAATACACACTAATTCAATTATTATATTGCTGTGGAAAATAATGCAAAATTCTCCATGTGTTCATGTGTCAAAAGTTTAGAGCTCTGACCAAGTAAGAAGGAAGTAGTCATGAAATATCAGCAGTGAAGACACCCCTATAGTAAAACTGGATGTTAGCTGGCAAGGATAGATAAAGTTGGCTTTGAGGACATGGGAAGCCAGTAAGGGATCAGGTAAAATTGGGGAAGCAGAAATCATAATGACTCTGAGAGGTCATGGTACCAATTCAGATTTTCCCTTAATAAAATTGAAAATTCATCTATAGATTTTAGGCCTGTTTAAATGTGCATTTTCATAAGATCTTACTTGTTGAAGAATGTATTGGAAAGAGGAAGGATAGATACAGGAAAAAAAACTGTTGCTATTTCAGGAGAAACTAGGGTGTTTCTACTAAAGGTAAAGGAATATGGACAGTTTCATGAGATACTTGTAAAGTGAAATTTATAGTATTTTGGCAGTCATTAGTTATTTGGGGGGAGGGGAAAAAAAGACACCAAGATGGATTCCTTTGTACAACTAGATTTGACAACTTTGAATGTTGATGCTCCTTACTAAAATAAGTTATGCTGCAGTAAGACCATGTCCGGGTTCAACATGTACCCTTTGAATTTAAGGTGTCTGCCTATCACTTGTGAGATTTGAGTCATCAAGGTATATATGTTGGGAGAATGGAGGCCTAGTACCATCAGGGTATGGATAAATGATTATTAAACTCATGAGTGTTTATGAGGGAAAGAGAATTCTAGGGAAGGAATTGAAAATGACTGACCAAAGACTTGTAATTGAAGTAAAGAAAAGAGTTTTTTGAGAGAGATTAGTTGATCACAAGCGTCAAATTCTATTGAGAGTCTACTAAACTAAGGTCTGTAAAGTGTCACGTCCATTAAAAAATAAGGGGTCTTGTGCTCAAAGACATAATTTTAAGTTCAGAATTCATCCCGGGTCTTGTGGAAAGGCTGACTGTGTTTACTGTTTGCTTTCTTCTCTTTTATAACTAATCACTATTATTGAAACCACAGTATGTTTCTAGGTTAGGGATAAATCAAACAAGTGACAAGTATCATCAAAATTATTTTATTATCTCAAACATTTTTCTCATTAATCAAGACTCTAAACCACTGTAACAACCATTCCCTAAATCGCAGCCTAACAGCAACAAAACTAGAAAGGCAAAAAATGAAGACTGGAGATCTTGAATCCTAGTTCCCACTTTTATTCTTACCAAATATGCATATGATTATTTTAAAGACAAAATTAATGTGATAATGCAAAGAGGAAGAGGTATGTGAGATGACTATGAATATCTAAATAGAGCCATTACTTCTATCTCAAGTGATTATGGAAGTATCAAGAACAAGGTAGAATTTAAAATAGCTCATGAAAAATTAGTAAGAATTCTGTAATTAAAAATGGAAGTGAGGAAAATCCCCACCAAGAAAGGAACCAAAAACCAGGACTGCAATGCAAAATGGAGGAAAATATGAATTTTGGTACAGTAAATATTCCATTTTGAGTGTAACCTGTTTCAGAAGAAGTATGAGAAAACAATAAAGAATATGGTTATGCCTGAGTATGGGAGACCGTGCGTGCTCGGCTCAAATGAGGTGGCTATTGTACCAAGTTGTGATTGGTCTGGAAAACACATATTTCAGGTGCCCAGTGAGGGAACGAGACATCCACAAGAATTTGGATGGAGCTGTGAGAGAAATTTACAAAGGGGTGGGTTGAGTCCCATAGAAACAATCACTAAACATTCCAGACTCAAACATCAGTGCAGGTGGAAAAGCTAGAGAGTATAGGCAACTCTGAACACATGGGGCCACCTGGTAAACAAACTGGGACAGCAATTTAGAGTCTGCAGAGCTTTTGTGAAATTTGCCTTAACTGTGACAGAAATGCATAGGGCAGTGAATGGGGACCACCATGTCTGAGTAAGCAGCTGTGTGTGACTACCAAGACGGGTCAAGAATTACCACTTCTTCCTCACTTCTACCTTACAAATTGCAGGTGTGCTTCTCACATTGGCAAGCCACAGGGGAATAAGATTTCAGAAAACAGATATACCAATCTTCTACAGGAGTGCTAGTGCCAAGTTGACAAAAATCAGGAAGCATTAGCATGTGTGTTGTTTGCAGTCCTCACTCAAACCCTTCATGTTATGAATGAGACACTTGGAAGTTATATACAGAAAAGTGAAATGAATAAGCAGAGCTTTAGGGCAGGTAATATGGCAACACATTTTCACCCTTATTTGCAATGTGGAGAACAGAGAATAAGAAACAATTTTCACTTTTAAAAAATGCAAAAAGTGAAATGGGGGTAAAATAAGGAAACTGGAACAGAGTATTCAAAGGCCACTACTAGGAAGCATTGGAAATGTATATTGCGCATACTTTTTATTTTTCACACACAGTTTCTTATCGGATGTTTTATTTTGTGTAAGGTTTATAAGAATATATATATATATATACACACACACATATATATATACAGTAATCTGAACCACTATGACAGTATTTCTGAGTGTATTTGGGACATAACATGGTGCACAGTCATCAGTACAGTTTAACAAATATTTACAGCTCAGTTTTTCCAGGCTAATGGAAAAATTGAACTCTCCAGCACTCTTCAGAGTTTGTGGTAACCATGGGAATTATTTTAGTCAACATCATGTAAACAAAAATGTGCTCCTTACATGCTGAAACTTGAAGGACCAGAGTGCCTTTTACCATATTTTCTGCCCACAGCTGCGGTGATGCAGGAAATCTGTCATATTGATTAGCAGAGTCCCTCTGTTAACCCACATAGGACATAGAACGTAAGCAAGAGAGAAACTTCTATTTTGCTATTTACCGAGATTGAGCAGTTGTTTGAGTCTACAGTAAAAGTTAGCCCATCCTAACTAATACAGTGATGTTCAAAGAACGGCCGTTGGAACAAGGTCACCATAATTTTAAGTCCTTTCTCTATACATTTTCATGTGTGTGACTATAGGAAATTATGTATATTCTCTGAGTCTCAGTTTTCTAAGAATTGTTCTTATGATAATACACATAATATAACCTAATATACACAAAACACTTAGTATAGAAGACATTCAATAAAATGTATCTATTATTAGTAGAAATTGGTCTACAGTATAGCATTAGACTCATTCATTCCTTAAAATTGACTGGTGTGTGGAAGCAAAAGATCATGTAAGGAGTGTAAACATATATTGCACTTCTATGAACAGTGATATATCTTTAGAAATCTGAAATGGGTCTAAGAAAAAAAGAAAAAAGTCTGTTGTTTCCCCGAAAATTTGGTTTTCCAAAAACAAAGATTAGCATTCCCGTTATTCATATTCACTTTTCAAGTAAATCATGGAAATTAAGTGCAACAAAGTAAAATAACTGTTTTCTCTACTAGAGTTGCTATCAGTGTACAGGGCGAGCGACACTTCATGAATAACGCATTGAATCATTAGCATATCAAAGCCGTCTTCCTTTTGCTGTATTTCACCAAATGTCTGAGGTCTTTGATTTGAACTAAATGACATCTGGGCCTGCTGTTACTTCACAAAGGATTAGCTAATGTGGAGAACCTAATCTCTTACCATTTGGGACATTTTGTATTCATTCAAATACTTAGAAAACAAGTCCATAAGTGAATGTTATGCAAGAAATGCTGCAGCTCCAATCTGCTTCTTTCATCCTTAAAACAGTGAGTTTTATTATGACCCACTTTAGATGAGGGATTTTTTTGTCACAAACAATTTCATGGTTAGATACATATTTTATTCAAAATTATATGGAAAATTAAGAAGGAAACACACATTCCATATAGAAAATTCTGCCAGAAAATAACACTGGGACACATCAGCCTAACTCACTAATGCCCAGGGATGTATTCGTTTTTTCATTCAGGCAGCATACTGCATACCAAGAATGGCTAGGAATATGCAGATGACTAGGACATGGGACCACCCTTAGTTATTTCATATTCTCTTAGAAATGCCGTCAAGTAAATAAATTCTTATAACTTAATATTGCATATGTTCAGTTGAGCCAGATATTGTATGACATGAGTTCTCAGACCAAAGTGGCAGCTTGAGTTGTCTAAAGAAGCTTGTAAGCTTCTTTAGACAAGACTTGTAAGCTGGATCTTACGTTCAGGCAGAGAAAAAAGAAATGGGAGAGAGTGAGAGAGAGAGAGAAACAGGGAGAGAAAGAGAAAATCATATCTGTGGCCAAAGGAGCAGCAAATAAAATGTAAACACATATAAAGAAGAAAACATAAAATATGCTGAAAACTGAAAAATATTTATTTTAATTGAGAAGTTAGGTCCATTTGTTTGACTGAGATTTGAGAAGACAAAAATTCTAGTTTGAAGACCAGGCAAAAACTTATCTTGGATGCCATGCCAAGAATGAACTTTTTGTGTGCGGGCTGAGGAGGGTGGTAATGAGGTAACAGTAAAATGTTCAAAGTGTTAAAAGTTAGGTTAGATAGGATTTTTAGAAAAAATCATCTTGTATGAAAGCTAGCAAGATTATATGTGCCATTATGGAATAGCCAATCATTTCTAATGTATCTATAGAAAAAAGCACCAATATTTAAAAACTTCTAATCAATAAATACAAGCATTACTATCTTAAATAATTAACTTTTATCATGTACGTATGAATAAGTGTTCATAACAAAGAACTTGGAATTGGTATATCAAAAATTTAACCTTGAGTATTTTCAATGATAAGAATTTTTTAAAGAACTTTCCACATTCCTAGAATCTGAAAGGAAAAACATGAGACAAAATGAGTAAATGACTGTTAATGCTTGAACTCAGGTTGAAATTAAATGAAAGTATAATATGAAAAACTAGTAGAGCATAAATACTGGAGCATAAAATTTTGGATAAAATTTTTAATGAACAAAACTCCATTAGGATCATTAAGAGTTGAAAACATATAACGTTTATATCACTATGCACGTATTTACTTGAATATATATACATTTTTAAAAATTATAAAAAATATAAGAGAAATGTTCTATATCTTAGAATTGTGTTAACATGGATGTGAAAGACAAATCCATTAAGTTATATAATTTAGATTTGAATATTTTGTTTTGTATAAGTCATGTATAAACATGAAAAATATCCATAAAGAAAAAAATAAATGCAGTGAAACACAGAAAATAAAACAAGAACACTGGAATAAATATGTACAAGTAAAAAAGTCTCATCTATTAATTCTGAAACACTCAAACTTTGTAATCATTGTCTTTTTTTCGTTATTTACTTATATATGTATCAAATAAATCATGTCTAAATATTTTTTTAGTATATAAAAACTGTTACAAAATGTAATAAGAATACTAGAAGTAAAAGAGTAAAAGCAGATTAGCAATTAATCTACTTGCCCAAAGAAAGAACCAGGAAAAGAATATAATTAAACAGAGATTGAGTATTTCATATTTGATGGATAAAACTCTGCACCTTGTACATTATATAGAATACAGTTGAATGAAAGAATAAATTAACAAAAGAAAGAGGTTAGAGGAAAAATAGTTTAAAAAATCATGTGACTGAGATTGTACTATGAGAGGGATGAGGGAAAGAATGGTATAGCCCAAGGCTGAAAGTAGAAGAGTAGACAACAACACTTCTGCACTGATAGTGTAGTTAGGAATTATACAAGATCTCACAAAGCCAGTGGAGGGTCAGGGGCAGTGGTAGAAGAAGGAGGGAGGGAGGATTGGAGAGGGGGGGGCACTTTATTCAGCAATAAGAGGGCTTCATATAGGTATTTTGACAAGCAGAATATATGATGCTATTAAAACGAAACGAGACTAATTTAATGCAGGTGATTACCACAGCCAATTAAAAGTAGAAATTAAAGAAGGATTATTAGGTATTGTAGGACCATTAGCAATAAGATAAGAAAGTGACATAAACGATCTCCATTTGTTCATATCCTGCACAGCCTATATATGAGATAGGTTATAACCTGGCAGATTAAAGGTCTTTTATTTTCAATTTATGTGAGAGAATGTGTAGACGATGATCTGTCTCAAAGCGTATAATTCATTGTAGAATAATAAAAATGAGCATCATTATAATAAGTTGCAGTGTACAGGTCCTACAGAGCCCAGATGCACACTGACAGCTTCTCCCTTCAGCACACACTATGAGTCTTGCAGTGTAGTGGAATTTAACGATTGTAGCAAATATAGTAGGTAAGTTTCCAGTTTCCAATTTCTCAGTTGGACAACTCTGGGAGGCACGATGTAACTTTCTCAGAAGTCTTGTGAAGTTGAACTTCTTTTGCTTAGGACGTTTTCTATTGGTTGTTCCTTGTTTCAGTCTCCTTACTCCCTCATTCCTGTTTCCTGTGATCTACTCCTAAATAAAATTCCTGTTCATGATCCTCTTTAAGATTTTTTGGGGGGAACCCATATTAAGACATAAACATTATTTACTTTTACATGTAGATGACACAAGGTTCAGGTAGGCTAAGTGATTTACCCAAGTTTGCCCAGTTCAATAGTGCCAAAGCCAATATACTCTTAACTAACAGCCTCATCACAACTCTAGATGACAAGGGATGAATCAGATGCAAAAATGGACGCCTCTCTTTCTATTTGTCTGCTCACAGTGAGGAATGACTAGTGCCAACATTTTTGTGTCTATTCGAAGGTCTAGGCTACCATAGACAGGAGCATATGCCCTGTGGGCAGAGGAGGGGATTGTTTGTAGATGCTCATCTCCAATGGGGTCTCAACAGAAAAAGTTATCAGAACAAATATTTGAACCCAGATATATTTGACAATAATCTATGTTCTCAACCAATAAGCATACTCATTTGCCTTACTGGAAAGACTATGATTTAATCTGTTCTATAAACTCTGTAAACTCCCACATACTCAACTCTGTAGCCTCTCCTCAATGAACTGCTATCAAAAAGAGAGTTAAATACAATATTTTGCAAAATTGAAATGAAAGACAACCATATTGGAAAGTATATTTATTATTAAACATTCAAGAACCTCAAAAAGTTTTACACAGATCATAGTGCATCTGTTGCTGTCAGGTGATATAAATGCCATTTCACTTTGACCTCAGTGAGCATGACTTATTTCTGAGTATGTATCTTAGATGTTTCCTAAGATGGTTTCTATAGCAGTTACCATCATGTAAATAAACATTAACAAAATGACATGTTGTAGAATTTATTTCAATACTAAGGCCATATAAGAGAGCCTTTAATCACTTTATGAAATACTGTGCAAGAGAAAACTTCTGAAACCAACAGTTTCTGTTCATTTAATTACAGTTCTGTTAATTTAATCACCTCAGTAGGGGATGTGTTACTTGGTGGGTGATATTGTCTTCACACCATGAGATGCACATTCACAGCGCTTGTCTCTATTAACTTAATTAAGAAATTACAATTAGAAATAGAGAAGGTGAATGAGATTATGTTTAATGAATGAGCGACATCTGCCTAATTCCATTGTGCCCTGATTTTTTCTTTATATAGGAAAAGACAAATCTAGTGTGTTCTTTCAAATGAGAAAATTTATATGTTTATTCTTCAAAGCAGCCATTCAGAAATACATCCCTGAAGGCAAATTTGCAATAATATCAAGATATTAGTCAAACTCTACCCTAAAATGTTCATGCTAAACAATTGCATCAAAGCAGAACAAGGAAAAGTACTTATTTTGATTTTTATGACAACTTTTGGAATAAAAGTAATTTATTTGAGAGTACAGGGGAATTAACTCATACACTTAAAGAGCAAATCATTTTTAATATAGAGGTCAAATGCAAGTTATTTAACAGGACAGATATTGCCTACCCCAGCCTGAGCCCTCCACATTCCTTCAGAATCATTCACGTTGTACAGTGCATTAAATTATGTCATAGAGAATTGTTTCTTTAAAATTCCCCTTGTTTCACCTTCTTAAACCCTCCTGCCAATGCCTGAAGATCACTGCTCTTATGGGGTCCATAGTTTTCTGTTTCCAGACTATAATTGGACTCATGCAGTTTGTAGCCTTTCCAGAAATAAGCCAGACTGGTTTATTTTACTTAGCAAAGGATATTTAAGATTCATTTATATCTTTTTGCAACTTGATAGCTGATTATTTATTGCTCAATAATAATTCATTGTAAAATAAAAATAACTCCCAGAACAATGAAAATACATTGTACAAATGTACTAGTTTGTTGAGCACTTCTCTTGTTGAAAAACTTCTTGGTTACTTGCTGGTTTTGTTGATTATGAAAAAAATCTGTGACTATTACGTGCCGATATTTGTGTGGACATAAATTTAAAAATCAGCTGGGTAAATACCTTGAAGTACAATTGCTAGACCATAGGATAAAGATTATTTTCACCTTTGTAAGAAACTGCCAAATTGTCTGCCAACGTTTCTGTACCATTTTGCATTTCCACTAACAATGAATGAGATTTCTCTTGGTCTGCATTCTCAACAGCATTTGATATTGTCAGGTATTAGGATATCAACCACTCCAATAGTTGTGTAGTGGTATCTCATTGTTGTTTTATTTTGAAATTGTCTCATGGCAAATAATATTGCATATCTTTTACTACACTTGTCATCTATATTTGGTCCACTTTTAATTTTTTAAAATTTCTTCTTATGAAAATTTCTTATTATTTTTAATTTTTAAAAATTTCTTATTTAAAAGATTTTTGTGTGTTTTCGCTGTATGCTCTTATTCAGATATGTATTTTGTAAATTTATTTTCTCAATCTGTGGCTTGCCTTTAATAGTGTTATTTACTGAGCAGAAGTTTTTAGTTTTAATAAACTTAAAAGTATCAATTCATTTTTCATGACTGGTTCACTTGTTGTTGTATCATCAAACCCAGAATTATACAGATTTTGTCCTGTATTTTCTTCTAGAAGCTTTATTATTTTGCATTTTACAATTAGGTTTTTGATCCATTTTGAATTCTTTTCTGTGAAAGTGTGTCTAGATTTTTTTTTCCACATATAAACATACAATTTTTCTACCACCATTTGTTGAAAAGAATATCCAATATCATCAAATTGCCTTTGATCTTTGGTCAATACTAAGTTGCCGATATTTATATGGGGCTCTTTCTGGGCCTCTATTGTGTTCCACTGAAATATGTGTCTATTCTTTCTCCAATAAAATCCTGTATTGATCACAGTAGTTTTAAAGTAAGTCTTGAAATCAGGCAATGTAAGTCTCCCAACTTTGTTCTTTTTCTTCAGTATTGTGTTGGCTAGTCTAGATCTTTTGACTTTTCTTATAAACTGTAGAATCAGTTTGTCAACATCTACAAAATATCTTTCTGGAATTTTAATTGGTGTTACATTAATCTATAGATCAAGTTGGAATGAGTTGACTTCTTGACAATGTTGAATCTTAATCCATAAACATGGAAGTTCTCTCCATTTATTTAGATAATTTTAAGTTTTTTATCAGAATTTCATCTTTTTCCATATATGTATATATATATATATATATAGTTTGTATATATCTTGTATATTTATACCTAAATATTTCATTTTTCTTGGTGCTATTGAAAATGGTATTTTTTTTAACATTTCAAATTCCATTTGTTCATTGTTTGCATTTAGGAAATTAATTGATATTTTATATTAAACTTGTCTTGTGTGACCTTGCTATTAGTTCCAGCAGTTTTTTTGTAAATTTTTTGGAATTTTTCTCTATAGACAATCACGTCACCTTTGAATTTTTTGTAAAAGTTTCATGTCTTTCTTTTAATCTTTCCTTTTCTTGTCTTCTTGCACCAGATAGGACTTTCAGTATGATGCTGAATAAGACTGGTGAGAAGGGCATCCTTTTATTTTTCTCTGTCTTAAGGGAACAGCATTTATTGATACTATCATATGCTCCTTCTACTTTAGCCTGTTAATGTGGTGGATTACGTTGGTCAAATTCTAAGTGTCGAACCAGCCTCACGTTCCTGGAATAAGTCCCATTCAGTAATAGTATAAAATTTGTTTTATACAGTGTTGGATTTCATGTGTATATTACACCTTTGGATATTATCCCACAAATATTCAATGTACTGGGGTTTTTTTTCTTTGCATTTCAGTTTGGGAGTTTCTATTGCCCTCTCGTCAAGCTCACTGACTTTTTTCATTAGCCGTGTGCAGTACTGGTAAGCTCATCAAAGGCATTTTTAATGCTGTTGCAGATTTTTTGATCTCTAACATTTCTTTTTTTCTTCTTTACACATCTGTGCTTACAGTACTCATTTGCCATTGCATGCAGTCAACATGCATTAGAATCCTTAACATATTGACCACATTTATTTTAAAGTCCCTGTCTGATAATTCTAACATCTATGCTGTGTCTTAGTCTTGTTCTGATGCTAGCTTTGTCTATTTAGACTCTTTTTTTCTTGCCTTTTACCATGCTTTCTAATTTCTGGTTGAAAGGTAGACACGTTGTATCAGGTAATAGAAAATTACTTCGACTCACCGGTAGTTTGAGGTTTTATATTAATCTGGCTAAGTGTATGGTTTTACTAAAATTTTGCCATAGCTGAAGTTGCCATAGGCTTTAAATTTTTTTGGTGTCCTTGGTTTTATCTCCCTTCTTAACTTTGAGCTTTATTCCTCCTCACACACAGGCTGTGCCTTTCAGCAGTTATCATATTGGAGTTCTGTAAATGAGATGTTAAATTGTGGGGGAGGGGTATGATCTATAAACTTATGATTAAATTCTCAGCCTTGTAATGGTTCTGTGTTTCTGGGCTGCTACCTTCCTTCCTAAGTTTTCCTCCAGTCACATAGCTCCCCACTTTGAACCCCCTCAGATGAAATAGGAAGGCTGGACTGTGCTGGAGTTGAGGATACATTTCCCACAGCTGGAATAAGGCTTTGGTCCTTTCCTTGGAAAGAAGAACTTTCGTTGTGGAGAAAGCTCTGGGTATATTCCACAATATCACTCTTCTCTTCCCCGCCCCTCCAGAGACAGGGGATTTTCTCTTTATACAAGCCATCCAATCTGTGGTATTTTGTTATAGCAGCCTGAATGGGCTAAGGCAACTCCCGTGAGTCCCTTTTGGAGAGGCTGTCAGCCAGTGAGAAGTTGTGTCTACCTGCTAGTTGTGTCTACCTGAAAATTCACATTTTCACATTTTCACTTAAAGGAAACTACCAAACAACTTTCACGTCACTGCCACGGTCGTTTGTCAATTGCAACTCTTGCTTGGACTTGGGCACAAGTGCTCAGGAAAAATCAGTGAATGTATTCAGGAATCAAATGACTTATGAATTTATAATAAAGCATAGTAGATGTTTTATTGACATTTGTAAGTTTTATGATACACTTCCTTTATATTAGTAAAACTTATAATGAAATCATGTGTAGACAGGTACATACTCTTCTCATCAAAGAGCCGATGGCTAACCATTTATTTGCATCCTACTAATCCTATCCCTGTACTATACATGCACTCTATTTAACAGTGTCTTTATTCATATGAGATCAAACCAGAGTAAGGTGAAGGGGACTAAGACATACAAACCACCAGTTATAAAATAAATAAGTCATGGGGATATAATGCACAGTGCAGGGAAAATAGTCGATAATATTGAACTAAGTTTGTATGGTGCATAATATATAAAAATATCAAATCACTGTTGTACACCTGAAAATAATATAATATTGTAAGTCAACTATACATCAATAAAAAAGAATAGTGAAATAGCATGCCTCTTATTTCTAAACAAATAAGCAATTATCATTTTTATAAATATAAACTCTCTGAAGAAAGACTTTAAAGTAAATTCAGTGGACATGGATTCCATTCAGTTTATTTCTCAGAAAACTTGTCTGTATGTTCATGTTCTCTCTCTGTCTCTCCCTCCTTTTCTCCCTCACACACATGATACAGAGTTGGTATAATACATTCAGAGTGACCTATTCTAACAGCAGAGATGCAAAATGCACTTGTAACTTTCTTGGGAGTAGAGATTAAATGATTTCCCAGAAGTTTAATTTTCAGAAACATTTATACATGTTCAAATATAGTGATTAGAACTCTAAACTTAACCTATAACTTCTTAATAAATAAATACATGGAGATAGTGATAACTAAACAATATAATTTATATTAGGACAGATGTCATTTAATTATTAAATATTCTTTAAGACCCAATAGGTTTTGCTGAAAAGTGAAACTTCTATTAAATACATAACTAATCTTCTCAAAATTCAACTTTAGATTTTTTAGAATTTAGAAATTCTTTCTTTCATTCCCCTAACAGCAATCTCAGGCCAACCTGGTAGACACAACTCCCCACCAGCTGACAGCCTCTCCAAAAGGGACTCACGGGAGTTGCCTTAGCCCCTTCAGGCTGCTATAACAAAATACCACAGATTGGATGGCTTGTATAAAACAGACATTTATTTCTCACAGTTCTGGAGGTTGGAACAGTTCTGAAATCAGGGTGCCATCATGGTTGAGCATTGACCATAGCAAGACTGAAACTTATTTTCAGCTCAATCAGTTTGGGACTTGTATACGGTTTGTGTGTCTTAGGCCTGGGGGTTAGGGGGAGGGTATGGTGAACTCAATACTTCTGTTTGGTCTTATTTGGTTGGCCTTATTTTGCTCATTTTGGAGTCATGTTGATAGCAGCCTTAACTTCATGCTGTAAAAACAAATTAAGTAGATTGGGTTCTAGCCTCTCTTGGTCAGACTGAGAGTAGCTGATGGAATGATATGATACACTCATGTGAAAATTCAAGTTCATTCAAGAATCTGTCAGGTTAAGGAATGAATTTTGGTGAGGTGCAGTCTGCCATGGGCCTTGAATGCCATTGCATCTTCTTTTTGGGACTGCCAAGAATGAGGCCCAGACTACTGCTCACCAACCCTTCCTCAGAGTTTTACTGGCAATATACAAAGAGCAGGCTGTAAAACCAATGCACTGCCCAAGCCAGTCACTCCTTATGTGTAAGGCAAACCCACCTGTGCTTCTCTGCCAGCGCTCATGGGACTTGGGGGGTGGGGAAGCATGAGGAATTAACTCAAGATGAAACATGATACTTGCTGCTTCATAATTAATAAAATTCTTTGTTTCTGACCCAGAAGTATTTAGTCCTCTGCCAATATCCACAAATGACTAACATGCTGATCCAGACTACAACAAGCAGGAGCCTTAAATACTTTGCTTTCTAAAAGTTTGCATTCTAATAAGAGACATAAGACTATTTCAGATAGTCACAAGAGCTTTATGCATAATAACACAGAATAAGGTCATAGAATATAATTGGGAGGGCACTTAAGACACTGTATCAGAGAAGAATCCTCTCTGAGTAAATGATACTTGAACTGAGATTTAATGTTGAGAAAAAGCCCTTCGAGCCACATTCTGGGGGAACATCATTTAGAGGACGAGGAACAGTATGGATAAAGGCTTAAGGCAGAAACAAGTTAACATGTTTGCAGAACAGAATGAAGGGTCACATACATGATCAAGGTGAACAAATACGGAAGTGATGTTATCTAATTTGTATTTTCAAAAGAGTACCTTACCTCCTCTGCAGAAGACGAATTACTCTGGTTGAGGAGGAGGCTATTTTAAAAGACTTGGTTAAAAGAACCTTCTCTGTTCTATGGTAGTTACAGTTCAAACGAAGAGAAATGTTTGGAATAGGATGCATTTTGGTGGTAGAGTTGAGAGCATTTGTCAGTGAATTTAATGTGGCATGAGACAGAGATATTAATAATTAGCCTGGAATTATTAGCCTAAGTACCTTGTTGGATATTTATAATTTACAAAAGGGCAAGACTAGAATAGCAACAAATATGGAGGACTGGGATTAAAAGGGTTTTGTTTTTCATTTGTTTAGGGCCGTGTTAGAATAAATATATCAAGTGACCATTTAGATATATGAGTTTGATATATTGATATTAATCTCTTTCTTTTCCCATAACCACTGTGACATTCTTTCCAGATCTTGTAATATATACTTCTTGTACTCTTTAAACCATGGGAAGAATTATTAAGTATTTTATTCTGGTAAATGTTGAGAGCTAAATTTTTTAAAGTATTGCATAGCTGCAGAATTGATCAAGAGGGTAACACTGAAAATGCATCAATAGTCCATTTAAGAATTAATACTGTGGTAGGCAGTGAAACACATCTCAGAAAGCATGCTGACTGATCAGCTCTGTTTTCTATCCATTCTATTGCTTGCCTCACTCACTTTTTCCTTGACTGCCCAAGATACTCCAACTTATGTTCCCATTTTATGCTGCATAGCTTCACCACCTTTGACACTGCATACCAGCCCACAATCTCACCCTCATCTACTTAGCTGTTCTTAAAACATCTATGAATGTATTTTCCAATCAAAAATAGTGCTAAATTTCACAGGAATTCCAAAGCAAATTTTTAAATCACTAGCATCTTCATCTCAATTTTACAGTTAAGAGTAGATAGCAGATAAATCACATTTATTTTGTATGAAGGTAGTAAGAAAAGGGAAAAGGAACCAACCATTGTAGAGTACTGTTTTCCCAGAGTGTGGAGGAACTTTTCACATTGTTGCTTTCCTTTCATCCAAGAATCCTGTACGATATGTATTGTTAGCTTTATTTCACTGATGGAGAGAAGGTTGCACAGCCCAACAGTGGCTGATGATTTGCACTTTTTGTTTTGCTTTGTTCAAAGCTTCTGCTCTTTTCACTAAAACAGTGTGTCTGCTGATTTGTATGGATGGTGCACAAAAGTTTCATTGTGCAGTGTACAGATGGAGACAAAAATTAATCACAACAATGGAAGCCTGCCCTTGCTTTTAAATGGCGTTTTGCCCTACATAATTTTGGCCTCTTGGGTTTTCCTGCTTTCACATAATCACAGATCACATTATAAATGAGTAAGACTAATGGTTTAACAAAGCATATTACTTGGCCTCCATGATTTCAAAATATGGAGATTGAATTGGTGTCAAGTCCTTTCCCTCATCTAGGCATCTACAATTCTTTGGAATTCATAGGGAAGCAAAAGACATTCTTTGCCATCACAATACAGTTCAGATATATGCTGAATAGACATATTCAGCTGTTCAATGCATTTCATGAGTTATTCTTTCAGTGAAGAAATCATTCAGGCTCTGCGCCACCATCACTTATAACCTTTAATCCTATAAATGACACATCACCAGTTTTTTTCTTCCTCTGTAAAGTCATTGTTTTATCTAGCACTGTTCTTCCCTGTTTTTTGCATCATTATTTGAATCCCATAAGTCATGGGTGACAACATTTTTGCCACCAACACTAATGATTAAGACATGCTAATTGTGTTCATGCTCATCATTAGGAAACCTTTATATTATGTAATTTAGCAGCATACGCTCTATGCCCCTGAACCAACCAAAAAGTCTCTTAAATGTCTTAATGGATACAGTTTTATTAGATTGACAAATGCTTACATACGTTGCTATGCTTCAGATATTATGGTAATTTGTTGCATTACAGGTATTTTCTCTGGAATAACATCTGTGATTGAAAGTGATTAATATTTCTCCTTTTAGAATTGTGTAAATGGGTTATATTGTGAACATGAATAAAAATAATTAAAGCATTATGTTGCATTAGAGTAGCAGATAATTGTTTGGATGCTTATATCTTGTTTGGCATATTAAATGCTAGAGGTACTGTGGGTCCATTAAATATAAATAAAAGAGCTGACTTCAGCTAACCACTCACTTTTGAGCATGGCTCTTTGACAGTTTTTATTGGTAATCGAAAAAAATGGCAAAGCAATTTTATGACTGTGCTTGGAGAAAAGAGCCCAGCCCATAACATGAAATCAGCCAGCAAAGCATTTTCGCTATGATTACTCCAAACCCCAAAGCAATAGGACAATGCATTTTTAACAGTTTCCGTGTTATTTATTTATTTTTAAACTTCCTTGGAAAACATCACAGTCCACAGAAAACAAGATGCTTGTAGCACATCCGTAATCAATCATTTGAACAATTAAAAAAAAAAAAAAAGGAACTGTCAAGGCTACATTTAATCTAAGTACTTTTAAAACACATCCAACATCAGGATGTTTATATATCACAGAGGGAAGGTGAAAGAAAGAGAGAGAGAGGGAGCAAACAGGAAAACTGAGCTGTGCTGTTGTTGTTGTTTCCCGAACATAGTAGAAATTGTATGTTTATAGAGGTTACTATGTTGGAAAAAAATAAAATATTTGGGAATAAGAAGAAAAAAATTGGGAAAACTATATATTTATTTTGCATGCAACTGACAGTTTTGTTTACATTAATTTAATATTTGGGCTGTGCCTTGTGAACTTATGTTTTACACTTAAAGGGAGAAGTTTTTCTCTCTCAGCACTTAGCATAGTATTTTACAAAAATCTAAGTGCTCTAAAAGTTGACTTACGCCAATCCTTGTTTCAATATAAATTCCCTATGATATTTTAGAGTATGAGTAAATGAATTTATTCAATCCGCAATTATAGAATGTTCACTAATATAATTTTTCTTCTCCACCTTACTCACCACACTTCATTTTCCCCTAATACCCTTTCCACAAGTATTTTCTTCCCCAACTCCTCTTTTTCCCATAGTTCATGCTTTTTTCTCTGGTCAAATGACCTTTACATTCCTTGATACCGTTTACCTCAGACCATCCTGTTCCTGATATATCAGCCATTGTTTTGTGTTTTTTTCAATCCTTAACAAATTGAAGCGCATAGAAATTATTTCAAGCATCTTTTTTTTTTAGAGGTTGATTTACAATGTTGTGGTAGTTTCAGGTGTACAGCAAAATGATTCAGTTATTTATGTGTATATATATATATATATATATATATATATATATATATATATATACACACACACACACACACACATATACTACTATATATAAAATAGATAACCAACAAGGACCTACTATACCTATATACATAGAAGTTTATAAATATATATTGTTTACAGATTCTTTCCCCATATAGGTTATTACAAAATATTGAGTATAGTTCCCTGTGTTATACAGTAGGTCCTTGTTGGTTATCTATTGATACTTTTTATATAGAAATGTATATATGTTACTCCCAAATTCCTAATTTATTCTTCCCCTGACCTTTCCCCTTTGGTAACCATAAGTTTGTTTTTTGTGTCTGTGAGTCTGTTTCTGTTTTGTAAATAGGCTCATTTGTATCATTTTTTTTAGATTCCACATATAAGTGATATCATATGATATTTGTCTTTCTCTGAGTAACTTCACTTAGTATAATAATTTTTAGGCCATCCACGTGTCTGAAGATGGCATTATTTCTTTCTTTATTATGGCCAAGTAATATTCCATTACATATATATGTATATATATGTGTGTGTGTGTGTGTGTATGTGTATATATATATATATATATATATATATATATATATATATATATATATATCACATATCTTCTTTATCCATTCATCTGTTGATGGACATTTAGGTTGCTTCCATGTCTTAGCTATTATAAATAGTGCTGCAATGGACATTTGGGTGCCTGTATCTTTTCAAATTATGGTATTCTCTGGATATATCCCCAAGAGTGGGATTGCAGGATCATATGGTAGCTCTATACTTAGCTTTTTAAGGAACCTCCATACTATTCTCCATAGTGGTTGTACCAACTTACAATTTTCTACTTTTTTCTTTTTTTCATGTTTTTTTCTTTTCACTGGTTCCCAAACTTCCTTATACCTGTCGACTACAGTAATTTTTTATACAAAATTTCATTTAAAAAACGGGACACTTAGAATTGGTTCAACTCTCTTGTTTTTTTGTGCTACAGGGTTTAAATTTTGCTGAATAACAAGCCACCCCACAATTCAGTGGTGTAGAGAGCATCCTGTGTTATTGTGGGTGCATCTCTGGATAGCTTAGTTGACAGCTCCTCCACAGGCCTTGAATCCACCTGGGCTTAGCTCCTTGGGTTCAGGAATGATCCACATGTGCTCACAGTTACATCCTTCTGCCTATAAATTACCCTTATCTAGTCTAACAGTACACTAGGTAAATTGTTTATCTTCAAAAATCTACATTTGTCAGTTTTCCCAAATGTCTTGGTTAGCCACTTCTCCAAACATACGACAGTTTCACAGTCATTTTCCAGCCATCTATTTGTTTCTTCACTTCTTTCCATAGGGTTCCAAAGAACATATTGCCACAAAGTGTAGGTTTCTATTCCATCAGCACCCCACCTGCAGTTATCAATTTATGTATTAGTTAGTTTTCTCTGTGTAACAAACCTAGTGAAAATTCTGAGACTTAAAACACATCATTTTTCACTCATAAAACTTTGGGTTGGCTGGGGTTGGATGATCTAGGATGAGCCCAGTGTAGAAGCTCTTGTTCATACTATGGATCCATCTAGGCTTGGCCTTTCTCTGAGTTTGGGCTCAAGTCTGCTCCAAATGTTCACAATCTGGGGCTCAAAATGGGGTCAGGGGAACATCTCTGTGGAAAGCTCCATGGCAAAGACAAAGACAGTAAAAGGCAAGTGGAAACACACAAATGTTCTTAAAGGCTAGCATCGTAACTATGTCATTCTCATCATAAGATACAGGTGACCACTGAACACTTCGGACAACTTGTGCCAATGGACTAACAGGCAGGAAGGTGAAGCATTGTCTTGGGAGGGTTACCTGATACTCTTTGTTAATTAGAGATAGGGCTGCTGTTACACATTGGAGAAAGGGAAGAATATGTTTGGTACCATTTGGTTCACTTGGATGTTCTTGATACTCAGTTGTCAACTTTGATAGTAAAGGACAAGTGCAATAATCTTGGCCTGGGAATGACCTAACGTGAGGTTCAGGGTCACACCACCAGTTAAGCCACTGAGACAAGGAGAGGTGTTTGTTAAGAGGGTGGAGATTCTAGAATGGACAGTAGAGAATGGATATGAGGAGAAACTCTAAGAACATATATGAGGATGTGAACAAGATGGAATAAGCTGTTCAAATCTTTCTTGGGATACTGAACTTGTATTTTTAAGCATACATTTCAATGGATTTCTTTCTGTGTATTTTTTTCCCTTTGGAAATTTTATTTTATTTTATTTTTCCTTTTGGGAACATAGTTCTTTAAATCTACAAAGGATAAAGTTATGGAGATGGTTGCATAGAATTTTATACCCAAGACTATGTTAATTTTCTCTAGTGAACATACCATTATAAAGATACAACAGCATAGCACCTGCAAGTGAGGCTACATCTTGGTTGTGTTTATGGAGCTACACTCACTGTCCCCTTTGCAGACATATTGGCTTTGTGGTGAATTTACTGGTGATATCATAGACCTGAAATCAACCATTGGTTGGAATTTTATACAATCAGAGAAATCAAATAGAAAAATAGTATTAATATACTTAACATTTATTTAGTCTTATTATGGATCAGGCCCTATGCCAACTGTTTTCTATGTATTATGTCATTTACTAGCAAGCCTGTACAATGGGTACCACCCCTGCCTTCCATAGGTCTTTAAGGGTGGGACTGATTTCTACCATTCCTTCTAGGTTTTGATATTGCTTTTTATTTACTATCGTAGTGGAAGTGGGTGAATTTTAGAAAATTCCAATTGGCTCTAAGAGAGTATTTTCTCAATTAAAAATATGATCTATAGGAAGGTTTAATTGAAGTTGTAATAACTTTAAATTTTATAACAATAAAATGAATCTTTGAAGAGCTTAAGGGTTTAATTTATTTTTCTTTAATGCCAACAGATGTTATTTAATATTTTAAATACTTTTGAATATAGATATTTTATAGACCTGCAAATATAATAAAATCAATGTGTCAGTTAATACACAAATATGTCAAAGTTATTTGATGTTAATTTGCATAACATCATTTGCCTTCTAAACAGGTTTTAATTTGGGAATGATATAGTATTACTATTTATAGATCACAACCTTTCTCAGTACGTTTTTGCAACTGGTATTAAATATATAATTAGGAGGTAATAAGAGCCTTCAGAAAATGCATCATTGGTCACAAAATCACTGTAATTCAGGCTCTGACTTTAATTCCTTGCGAAACTACTTACCTTGATGAGTTTTTCAAGGACAGTCTTTGATAGAAAGATCCAAAGTTTAATTTATCCTCTTTAAAAGCGATAAACTATCTTCCCTAAATCACACGCTCTCTTAGACTAAGTAGCTACTTACTACTCTATATAAGTTTTCTTATCAGCTAATCAAAAGCATGTGCCTCTAAGCCTGTATGTGCTTGGGAAACATAGATTTTAAGCCTTTATTCCTCCCTCACTCTTTGCTGTATTTATATAGAAGTAAAGAAATTAAATAAAACATGATTACTGATACATTACACATTTGTTAACTCTCCTGTGTCCCAGGCACTGTGCTAAGTCTTTTCCATCTGTTATGCCATTTACTAGAAAGCTATGACATGAGACCTTGCATCTTTGGTTTACAAATGAATGTGTTGGGGCAGGTTAAGTAGCATTTCCATGTTTCTAGACATAGGGAATGGCAAGGCTGGGTGTCAGATATGGGGCTATGTAATGCTAGAGTCAATGCTGAAAAAGCACAACACTCAATTTCCCATCACAGCACAATTTTCTATCTGCAATACACCCGGAATGTTTGACCAGATTTATTTTTTCCAGTGGTCAAACCACTCTCAGCTCCGCTGTGCTCCCTCCTTTTTCACATGGTTTGGCTAAACATTGCATCCAGTTTCCAGTATTCTTTAGCCCCATGAATTGCTAATGACCAAACTTATGCGTCAATAACACCAGCTCTGAGTGTTAATATCACTGTTCATGAAATCACATGTGGTAGTGGCTTTGGAGGATTTTTGAGACAATAATATCCTATACAGGAAAGTTTAAAAAATATGGACCTTACTCACTTTGCCCACTGACATATTAAGCAGATACAATGAAGAGTAAAAATATCACTGATTCTGATCTGAGGTCTATTGCTAGGCTGATGAAACATAAAAGCACTGTCCCAAATTTTCTCGTCAGTTTTCCATTTTAACTTTTATAAATGATTTCAATGTACAATTTTATTAATTCTTCCTTTAAAATACCATCCAGAATTTTTCATACATGGTAAAGTAACAAATTTCACTCAGAAATTTTCAGATAATTCACAAAAATTCCATAAGTGGTATTAGAAATGATGAACTGTTGAGTTTAGTTTTTGTTTTTTTTCCCCAGGATGAGTTTATTATTTGTTTTTCAGGCTGAGACCAGTTGTATAAATTGAATCAAAATTGTTGAACTTTAGTCAGTAACACTTCTGCCTTAATGCAGGGCCTTCTACAGAATCCCGACTGGGATTCTGGAACAGAAAAAGTTCATGTTCTTTTTTCATAATTTTCTATGTTTTTACATGTTCCAAAAATTAAGTAAATATAGAAAGGGATGCTTTCTCATTAGATGTATATTAATTTCATATTTCATGGAGTTGTGTAGTGTGGTACTGCATTCTCTTTAAGGAAAAAAATACTTTTTATAGCTTCACTTTGTCTTCTGAACACTGTCTCTGAGGCTGCTGTCACAATCCAAAGATTCGATATTTTAATATCATATTTGAGGATAATCAACTAGTTGCTATCAAATATGAACTTTTTTATTGAAGTATAGTTGATTTATAATATTATATTAGTTTCAAGAGTGTAACATAGTGATTCAATGTAGATTTTCTTTTGTAAGCAGGATAGTGTCTATATCTTCATATTATTTTTCTTAAAGAATGAAAGTTCTTACAATATCATACAATTGATAATCAAGAGCTTTTGTCAAAACGTTCTAGTAAATGTCAGTGTTATATTTAATTCACATGAAACAGCCCGAGTTTATTTAAAAATAATAAGAAGAAGAACAGTATATCAGTGTGCACCAAAGAATCTATTTGGGGAGGTAATGGAACATTGTTAGGGGGAAAATTGGCACATCTAAAAGTTTTTTTAAGTACTTTTTAATCTAAACTCTGTATTTAGCCTATGCTAAATCATCTTAGGATATTCAAGATTTTGAATGCCTTAAGATCAGAAAGTCTTCCTATCTTACTTGCTATTGTATGTCTAGTAGCTAATAGAATAACTGACGTGCTCAATGATTATTTGTTGGATGATCAATAGGAAATCAAAACAAAAAAATAAAAAATATCCCCTAATATATATGGTAAAAACTTGAATATATAATGTTTTATATTTTACAAGTAATTTTCAATATTCATCTCTATTTGAGAGAGATACAGATTTTTTTTTTCTGTATGTATTCTTACTAAGGCTTTGTGAAGTATCTTATGAAATAGGTGACGATGAATTCCTTTCAAGATTCTGGTTTCTAAATGTAACTTTTCTTCCTCTATGCTAAAAGTTGGCAAACTTTTTCTCCTAGGACTCAGTTAGTAAATAGTTCCACCTTTGAGGCCCAGCAATCTCTGTCGTAGACCCTCAACTTCACCATTTTAGCAGGAACGTGGCCAGAGCAACATGTAAACAAATGGACATGACTGTGTTCCAATAAAATTTTATTTAAAAAATTAGGCCCATCAGTTGTAGCTTACTGACCCCTGATGTATATTATGCCATGTCTTGAACAACATTGTTAGATAATGTCTCAAGTATCATGAGAGAAAATACTTCTTGAGCAAAAAATTCAACAAACGCTTAGAGGTGAAGGTCAATTGAGAACAACAGAGTAGTTGTTAAACTGGAATTCAAATGCGAATGAAAATGTCTTCTTGAATTTGATGTTGTACTTGTTATTGTTACATAGCACAAAGTCCACCCTGTTGTTTCTAAGAGGAGAGAGTGGTTTGATTCCCCCAAAGTTTTATGAGCCAGCTCAGTATATGCTGAGTCTATGAGATGTTGAGGATACTGGAAGGAAAGCTGCTGACACTGTACCCTGATGAGATTTGTGGTGTGCTGACAACGTGAGTCACTCATTTAGGGACTGGGAAATGGCTGCCTGCTGTTGTCACTTCCTATTAGAAGATGTACGTTGACTTTACAAAGATAAAACCCAGTTGATAGAGCAACTATAGATTGAACTGCAGATTTCTTTTGCCCCTCAGTTTGTGCTCCTCTAGATCTATAATGTTCTACTTTCTACTTGCTTTTCTTTTAGTTTGTAATATCTGCTCCCCCCATAGAATAAACTGATGCTCTGATTCTGATATTTGGGTATTTGACTCAGATTCACTTACCACAATTCAGACAACGCCTTACTTAATTGTTCATAATTTTCTGACTATTAGGCCCAGAGTTCAATTTATAGTAATTTTCACATATCTGTATTACATTTGTATTGATGTTTTGGTGATTGTCTCACAAGTTTTTTTCAACATTTTACTTGATAAACTTTAAACGTATTTCCCAATTACTAAAACAAATATATGGTATCCTTCCATAAATTACTTTTGGAAATAAGAATTATCTGTGTACCATAATTTGGCAGTCTAAGGAAGGACTCAGTCAAACTTAAAGTGGAATCTGTAAAGTATGACACAAAGAAGCTATTTCATAGTTTTGTAACATAGGTTCCTGAGGAATAGCGGCTTAATAGCACTCAAAGCTGTTTAGAAATTCATACTAGTTAAATCAATTTAGTGGTTCCTTTGCACAGTATAATAAGAAACTTGTTAACTTGCTTTTATTCTTCAGAATGTATCTTTCACTGATTTTATGCTGTTAAAATTATGTTTATCCTCACTTGGCTATCGCTTGTTAATTCTAGGCTTGATCAAAAGCAGATCTATTCAGAAACTGCACCATAGTAAAAAATGACCATTTCAATGTTGACAAGATCTTACAAAATTTCTTCTAATTTCAATGCACAGTAAAGCATGTATTTGTATATGTGTATGATTAAAAAGTGTATAGTATTTTTATATAAAGGAACTGCGATTACATTTTTATATATTATACAACTTCAGCTACTATGTGACTTAATACTTAAAATAACTCTGGTTAAAATTTTAAAAATTGAGAATTCAGCCAACTCAACAGCATAATAAATTTGTCTCATGTGGAAATCAATTCTTAAATTAAAATTTAAACAATTTCCCTGGCAACAGTGGCTGGTGCCAGCAGATGCATTTAGCCACCAACTACTAGATGAAAATGTGCATTCTTCATTACATTCTTCATTCAGGCACATATGGTTTATTTTCAAAAATAGGACCATATATGCTCAGTGCCCTTGGATTGGTATGATAGCTGGGTCTTAGGGTATAAAAAATGGAGATATAAAATGACATCATTTCCCATACATTTTTCCATATATCTTCAAGAAACACTTTAAGGTTAGGTTCCTTTAAAGTGTTCTTTTAAAAAAGCAAAACAAACAAATGTTTTTTATTATATATATGTATATACATATATATAATAAGTATAATGCGTGTGTATATATATATATATATATATATACACGAATAAGACAATATTTTTATGATTCTATCTGAAAGGTACACTAATGCTCCATCTGCCCTGTTTGAAACAGGGTATGATATTCTTAAGCCTGGCTAATCAATACTTTGAGAGAAAAATAAACCTTTGCTTTGAGGAATTAATGGAATCTCTGAGTCCACTTTAGAACCCAACATAAAACATGATGTAGAGCTTCTCTGGTGGCCCAGTGGTTGAGAATCTGCCTGCCAATTCAGGGGACATGGGTTCGAGCCCTGGTCCGGGAAGATCCCACATGCCGCGGAGCAACTAGGCCCGTGAGCCACAACTACTGAGCCTGCGCGTCTGGAGCCTGTGCTCTGCAACAAGGGAGGCCGCGATAGTGAGAGGCCCGCGCACCGCGATGAAGAGTGGCCCCCGCTCGCCGCAACTAGAGAAAGCCCTCGCACAGAAACAAAGACCCAACACAGCCAAAAATAAATTAATTAATTAATTAATTTAAAGAAACAAACATGATGTAAGGGTTGAAATTTAAGACCGGGTCTCTCATTTTCTTCTTTTCAGAGTATTGGATTAGCTTCAGTGTATTTTTCCTCTTCTAGTCTATGGACTTATTTAATTTCCACTTTTTTACAGACTTTTTTTTTACCAAATATTTAGTTTAGTTTAATAACTGTACATTATTCTAGGTAGTCTGTTTGCTTAGACTACTTATGTCTATCTCACATTTTCTTGATGTTTCAAAACTAACTTAACTAATTTTTGTCCTATATTTTGTGTAATGCTTTGCTTTAAAACCCCCAATTTTGAAATTCTTCAGTTTTTCTGTCATATTTTTAAGCCAACCTCATTTCAGATGATTTCCCCTTTATCTGAAATTCAAATTTCAGCTGTGTTTGAAGACGTGTTTCTGGTGACCTGAGGAATAGCTTAATTTTTTCCTTTATTGCTCAGAAAACAAACAGCTTAGAAGTTTGCTAAATAAATTCTAAAATACACTGCCACTGCTTAGAACACAGGTGTATCCAAGGCCCATCAAAGTGTTTTTATATTTACCTTCCTCTTCCCACATTTCTACTTGAAGAAGTTAATTATGGTTTTGCTCTGTGTAAATACTGCCAATTATGTGGACTAATACACTATATCAGCCATCCTTTCTAAGGTAAATTCCAGTTTGCCTCAGTTTTTTAAAATAATCATTTTAAGATTTTGTTCTCACTTAAAAAAAAAAGTAATCTATTTGAGAATCTTTCATACGTGTATTGGATTTAAAAATGAAGTTAGGGACTTCCTGGTGGCGCAGTGGTTAAGAATCCTCCTGCCAATGCAGGGGACATGGGTTCGAGCCCTGGTCCGGGAAGATCCCACATGCTGCAGGGCAGCTAAGCCCATGCGCCACAACTACTGAGACCACGTGCCACAACTACTGAAGACCACACGCTTAGAGCCCGTGCACCACAATGAAGAGTAGCCCCTGCTCACTGCAACTAGAGAAAGCCTGCACACAGCAACGAAGACCCAACACAGCCAAAAATAAATAAATAAATTTAAAAAATAATAATAAAAATGAAGTTAATGGACATTTAAAAAGGATTTCATAAGGTTTATACAAATTGCACACACATACATTTTAAAACTGCAGTTTTCAAACTGCAAAACCTAACTTTGGTTATGCCTTGGAGGAGAGCATGATTTAATTTTTTGTAAAAGTAAGACAACAATATATTTTAAAATGTTTTGTTAATTATCACACCATGTATACTTTTCATATATATGAAAGATATTTTCCTATAAACATGTATGATTATTTTTCCTGAACAGTTACTTCCATACTACCAACTTGGACAGTTGAAACCTGATTCCTGGTAACAGAGACAAACATATGATATCATATTTTAATATATGTTACACTAATATTTTCCATATATTGAAATTTTACATTTTAACTACATACTATCTGACTAGCTCTGACTATGATTGAAGTATCTTGCCACTTAATGCACATTTGACTTCATATATGCATGTGTCATCTTTATGGTTGCGATGTTTATCTGCAAAACTAGTATGCCTGCAACCAGATAAGGAAATAATAAATAGCAAGGCCCAAATATTATAATAGTCTATAATTTTACAAAATAAGCCAATAAGGTTTCTCCAGAAATTTGGAGGCATACTTTAAATTCGACCCATTAAACGATAAGGATTTTATACCATGAGATTTAATTTAAATTCACAAACACAAAAGTAAAATTTGCTTTTAAAAAAACACAGTGAGTGAACATACACATTTATTTAAAAACTATTATGATAAGAAAACGTTGCTGGAGTTTTTTGTTACTGTATTGTAATCAATGTATTATCAGCAGGTTATATATATATAATGCATATTCATAATTGAAAATGTAAGGAATTACTGAAACCCTGAACTTTATTTTTAAACTTTCTTTAACTTTGAAGCATATTCCCATTATTCCAATGAGGATAGATTCATATTAACATTCTAACCCATTTTAGTCCTTGTAATGAGCCTAAAATAGCTGCCAGCTTGCAGTGCTAGAATTAATGATAATTAAATGTAACACAAAATGTATTTCCATATTTTGTATTGCTCAAATGATCTCATCTCAGATGTAGTATGATTCTTTATAGAGATGACTACTTCTATTTAATCTTTTTCAATTTTAATTTGAATTTCATATTGTTCCTGACTGTTTAATGAATATTTGGGGAGATGGCCATAGTGTTGTTAATTATACTGGAGACTGAGTATAATTAATTCTTTTGGACCCAAAGTCATCTAGTTAATCGATTTCTGATGAAACTGGAGATTAAACACAGATAGTTCACCTCTTCCTTCATTCATTTTAATTCTCTCTTTCAATTCAATCAGACTACTTTGGGAAGTCATTGCTAGCAAGTCAATTAGTGGAGCTGTTTTGGATATTATCAAGATGTTAATAAATGGGTGATCTTTTCCGTCAAGGTAGCTTAATATCGATTTTTAAAAATTGAGAATTTTTAGTTTCAGTTATAGAGAACTAGAAGCCACCATGTATAATTGTCTATTAACAATACTCTCATGTATCACATATACACAAAGTTGTCAGCATGGCATTTCTAATAATCCTAAAAAAGTGAAGAGGCAAAGGTTTACAGTATTCCTAAATACATTTCCTACTGTATAGTACTTCCAATAATTGAGTTAATAATTCATGAAGACAAAACTGATTTCTTAAACAATCTAGTGTTTTTTAGTATTGTTTGAAAAACGTAGCACATGTGGCAGTTTGTCATGTTCAACGCATGCTATATAATACTATAAAGTCCCTTTAAAATTTAAAAAAGAAAATGGGGTATAATAAACACACCATACCTTTTAGTCAAAGAATAAAACTTTATGGATCTTTTTCCCATTTTTCATATTACTAGAGATAACTTTTTGTTGTTGTTGTTGTTTTGCGGAACGCGGGCCTCTCACTGTTGTGGCCTCTCCCGTTGCGGAGCACAGGTTCCGGACGCGCAGGCTCAGCGGCCATGGCTCACGGGTCCAGCCGCTCCACGGCATGTGGGATCTTCCCGGACCGGGGCACGAACCCGTGTCCCCTGCATCGGCAGGCGGACTCTCAACCACTGGGCCATCAGGGAAGCCCACTAGAGATAACTTTTAAATGTGTTTTGGGAAATGCGTATTTCAACTTCTTAACAGAGATATCCTCAAATAATATTGATAACAAGTCCTGAGTTTAATGGATTATTATTTCACACTAAATCACATCAGTTTACTTAAACCTGTTTCAGTAAAAGTTAAGATTCTTGCTGATATATTTACCATACATTGGAAGATGGCTCTTCTGAAAACTTCTATCAGCTTTGCAATTTCTGGATCCTGCCAGAGAATTTTGGGAAAAAACCAATAGCTTTGAAATCCAACAGGGATGGTACAGATACAGTCTTTTGTAATCTGACCACTGAACTTTTGATTGTGCTACTAAACTTTGCTGATGAAGATACCTATTGGCAGTATAAGATGTAGTTATATATTAAGAATCCATTTCATTATGTATAAATAAACCGTTGGGCAGTATTTCTCCTGAATTAAATTTGAATTTGCACAACTGCTTGTGAATGGGTAAGCACCTTAATACTCAGCACATGATACCAGGCAAGGAAGTCGTTTCATTTTCATAAGAAAGTGAACTGTATTTTAGACATCAAAGAATTTGAAGTGGAGTCAAAAAAATGTGACGTGAATTTCATTAAGTATATATTTTAAAATCAAAGCAACATTAGGCCTTCATTATGCTGAAGAAGTTTTAAATGGTATTTGATTTGCATAATCATAATAAAGTATTTTAATATGCAAATCTTATCTACATTTTTTAACTAAAATGTAGCATGCTTTCTTATGTGCATATTATAATATGATTAAAATAGTTGTAATTATATTCTTGCTTATTTTTTTAGGTGATTATACTTTGACTTTCTGAGATAGTTTATATTAACATATTAATTCATTTTATGTGACCTAGAAGCAGTCACAAACTTCCAAGTAATATACCATTTTACCCACTCACTCATCTTGCACTTAATGCACAGTACTGGTCTTGCTTGGGATCATGTAAATAATATTTCTCAGACACTTCCCAAGATCTCTATTTTTTTGCCAAAATATTAGGAGGAAGACAGAGAGTCTTTCTAGTGCTTCTAAAAGCAGAAACAGGAAGGTTAACCAGGAAAAACCAGATGAGTAATTGAAACATGCATTTGAACAGATCTGATAAGTATAATAGCCAAAGTGAAAACAAAATGACGAATAAGCCTCCAAGCCAGTTTATCTAAGGGCAACACCTACTACGGTCAATGAAAATTTGTAAAATGTATGGTGACTAACTAATATCATTAAGAGCTTCACTTTTCCTTGACTTTTGGGGTCAATCTTTTCCCCTCAGGTTACCTGTCAATTGTGGAGTCGCAGTGACTCTACCTTTGAACTATAAGTCTTTTCCCCACATTTTAGAGGAAAGAAGAGCTATTATGCTCAGGGTAGAGGGAAATTATACCACTTGTAGTTTCGTAGGAACGTATCATATTCTGATATGCATGTCCTCTGCATACTCCTGTGTATCCTCACATACTCCCTCTACCCTGGGTTTCTTGAAATACTTTTTGTTTTTCAGTGTCTTCTCTGAGTCATTTCCTCTACCTCCTTGTACCACTACAAATTGACAAAATCCCTTCTTCCTCTGTGATCCCACCGTAACTGAAAAACTATCTATACAACGCCTATCACATTGTATTATGATAGTTGACAGAATAGTTTAGGATCCATGAATTTCTTAATTAAAGTAGTGAGACTGGTTTATTCATCTTTATGTCCACCAAATCAGTACATTGCTGGTCAGATAATTGAAATTAATTATATGTTTGTTGAATAAATGGATTCACCTTAGTAGTATGTAAAACAAGAATTTTGAGTTTATTATTTCATAAATATGTGCATTACTGACCTGATGATTGTATATTTATTTACTATTAACTCTGTGAAAAACCAAATAAAATTTCACTGTATATCTTGGCAAAGGTATACTTTGGAATCCCATCAAGTTTTCATCTTTGTACAGTACATCTGTTTTCTAACTTAATTTGAGCAGTTAACTTGACTTTCAATAACTTCTGGCACAAATGATCAATTAAGCATAAAGCAGAATGTTTCCATTCATTCAGACTGCTTTTATGGCAGACTCTTTATGGTAGTTCTCTTGTCAGCATAATAAGGACATAGTGATTTTAATTGAGGACATTACTAAGATTTATTGATCCACATTTCTAACGTTGGAATTTAAAGGTCAAGAAGCCACAACACTGGGCACAAAAAATGTCACTTTTATGGATTATTTGCCAGAAACAGTTATTTTAAAAAGACAGCCTTGATTCCCTCAAATTTTCAAATACACTCACCATGAATTGTCTTCCTCTAACCATTTTAAAGATGCCAATATCCTATTTCATCTTGCTGTTTTATGAGTCTTGGAAATACACTAGGATATTGCTATGAGTGGAAGCAGACCTTTTTTAGACGTAGCAAGAAAGAACATTATCAAATTTATGGTTGATGTTTTACAAAAGCCTCCCACCAATTGTTTGTGGTCAATGTCCAATACTGGCAACAGATTCAAGCAGGCAGGTGCTTACATATCCTGAGGCAGGTGGATGCTTGTCTGTTGCTGGCTTAGTGATGCTAAATGTCTAAACTGACTTCAGTCCTACTCTGTTTTCAATCAAATGGGTTTGAGCTTTTATTTTGTGAAAAATACCAAGGAAGACAAATGAGTTTAAGGATATTAAATATATTCTCCTTTTATGAGTAAACTAATAAATAACCTGTATAAATTTTGTGTGCATTATACATAATGCCATTTAAAAAGAAGTCAGAGGTACATAAGACATAACATTTTCATTTTTGTTTACTTGTTTTATTTCAGGATTCTTCATCTTGCTTCATTTTTTTCTCTTAAGTGGAAATCTGTACCACCCTTTGTCCAGACACTGAGTTCCCTTAAACTTTCATTTTCTGCCTTCTGCCCCAAATCCTGATTTTTGGATGTTGCTTCACACTTTATGGCGACATATAATCACAGAATTAATGTATTATTTCAACAGGCAATTTTTGTTCTGGTATTTTGCATGGGAAGCACCAGTCTGAGCAGCATTGCTGTAAAAGTGCCTGTAGTCCACTATGAGGCACAGAGTTCAATCATCTCATTGATTAGTACTTAACTTCATTCAAGAAATGCTTATTTGGTACCAATATGTGTCAGGCACTTTAAGAGAAGAAATGGTATCTATCCTTATGTAGTTGACAGTCTAGTGTAAAAAATTAAACAACTATATAATACCCTGTTTGTACTGTACATATTACTATTATGACTGAAAACATAAGGCAAATTAAGAAATTTTATGATGTCTTCTTAACTTTAAAAGTAGACGTGGAAGTCAGAAATTAGATAGAATATAATTCAAGGATCACTTCAGCCAGCAAATATTTATTTATTGTTTTCACTGTGCCAAACTCCTTCATATGTACGGAAATAGATAGCTGAATAAAGCATCCTCCAAATGCTTAAAGAAACGGTTCTAAAGAAACAGAGAGTGCAGGCGTTCAGCCAAACCTGCACAAGGTCTCTTGGAGGAGAAGAGACCTGAGTTAAAGTTTAAGGCAATGTGAAGTCAGCTACAACACAAATAACATAAAAAATGTATTTTAAATAAAGTAAGGTATGGCCTTTTAGATGTTGGACATTTTACTGCTCACTGGGAATAGCTTCAGATATTTTATAGATAAGATGATTTTTGAACTAGGTTTTGAGAGCTCAAAGGATACCAGTAATCCATGGTATCACTTATATTTTACAGTGAATCATATTTGATGCTAATCTTTAAAGGAGTAACACTCCAAGAAGTACAAAAATAATTTTTTCATGCTTTCCATTAAAAAAAGGCATCGTGCATAAGAATTGTTATATATATATGTATATATATATATATTTACATTATATGATTATGGAAAATTTATAAGGAAAATAAAAACAGTGTCAAATACAATAGGGTTATAAGACTGTTATTAAAGAATATCAGACCTTTGCACTATAAATCCTGGACAATTAGTAGATTATACCTTGTTTAATTTAAATTGACCAGTCTTACTGATCACCAAGAATTTAATGTGTGTATATGTGTGAGATTACAGTATTTTCACCCTGAGGATCACTGTCTTTTAGTGGAATATGACAGTCTAAATAGATAACTTGAATAAATTAGTAGTAAAAAAAAAATGAGAAAATTATAAGAAGAGTGAACTTAAAAATAAAAAAGGGAAGCAGAGACATTCCCCCAGACAGGATCAGTGCCGACCAGCACTCACCAGCCCGAGAGGCTTGTCTGCTCATCCGCCGGGGCGGGCGGGGCTGGGAGCTGAGGTTCGGGCTTCGGTCGGAGCGCAGGGAAAGGACTGGGGCTGGCGGCGTGAACACAGCCTAAAGGGGGCTAGTGCGCCACGGCTAGCCAGGAGGGAGTCCGGGGAAAAGTCTGTAACTGCCTAAGAAGCAAGAGACCATTGTTTCCTGGCGCACGAGGAGAGGGGATTCAAACCACCGCCTAAACGAGCTCCAGAGACGGGTGCGAGCTGCGGCTATCACCGCGGACCCCAGAGACAGGCATGAAACGCTAAGGCTGCAGCTGAAGCCACCAAGAAGTCTGTGTGCAAGCACAGGTCACTATCCACACCTCCCCTCCCGGGAGCCTGTGCAGCCCGCCACTGCCAGGGTCCCGGGATAAAGGGACAACTCCCCCAGAAGAACGCACGGTCCGCCTCACGCTGGTGCAACGTCATGCCGGCCTCTGCCGCCGCAGGCCCGCCCCGCACTCCGTGCCCTCCTCCCCCCCCGGCCTGAGTGAGCCACAGCCCCCGAAGCAGCTGCTCCTTTAACCCCGTCCTGTCTGAGCGAAGAACAGACGCCCTCCGGTGACCTACACGCAGAGGCGGGGCCAAATCCAAAGCTGGACCCCAGGAGCTGTGCCAACAAAGAGAGAAAGGCAAATCTCTCCCAGCAGCCTCAGGAGCAGAGGATTAAATCTCCACAATCAGCTTGATGTACCTGCATCTGTGGAATATCTGAATAGACAACGAATCATCCCAAAATTGAGGCGGTGGACTTTGGGAGCAACTGTAGATGTGGGGTTTGCTTTCTGCATCTAATTTGTTTCTGGTTTTATGTTTAACTTAGTTTAGTACTTAGAGTTTATTATCATTGGTAGATTTGTTTATTGATTTGGTTGCTCTCTTTTTATATATATATATATTTTTTTCCTTTTTCTCTTTTTGTGAGTGTGTATGTGTGTGCTTCTTTGTGTGATTTTGTCTATATAGCTTTTACAATTTGTCCTAGGGTTCTGTCTGTCCATTTTTTTTCTTTTTTTTTAAGTATAGTTTTTAGCACTTGTTATTATTGGTGGATTTGTTTTTTGGTTTGGTGGCTCTCTTCTTTCTTTCTTTCCTTTTTTTTTATTACTTTTTAATTTATTTTTAATAATTTTTCCTCTTTTAATAACTTTATTTTATTTATATTTCCTTCCTTCCTTCCTTCCTTCCTTCCTTTCTTTCTTTCTTTCTTCTTTCTTTCTTCTCTCTTTTCTTGAGCCGTGTGGCTGACAGGGTCATGGAGTTTTGGCTGGGTGTCAGTCCTGTGCCTCTGAGGTGGGAGAGCCGAGTTCAGGACATTCGGCCACCAGAGACCTCCCGGGCCCACATAATATCAAATGGCGAAAGCTCTTCCAGAGATCTCCATCTCAATGCTAAGACCCAACTCTACTCAACGACCAGCAAGCTACAGTGCTGGACCAACCCTATGCCAAACAACTAGCAAGACAGGAACACAATCCCACCGATTAGCAGAGAGGCTGCCTAAAATCATAATAAGGTCACAGATACCCCAAAACACACCACTGGATGTGGTCCTGCCCACCAGAAAGACAAGATCCAGCCTCATCCACCAGAACACAGGCACTAGTCCCCTCCACCAGGAAGCCTACACAACCCACTGAACCAACCTTAGCCACTGGGGGCAGACACCAAAAACAACGGGAACTATGAACTGGCAGCCTGCGAAAAGGAGACGCCAAATACAGTAAGTTAAGCAAAAGGAGAAGACAGAAAAACACACAGCAGATGAAGGAGCAAGGTAAAAACACACCAGACCAAATAAATGAAGAGGAAGTAGGCAGTCTACCTGAAAAAGAATTCAGAGTAATGATAGTAAAGATGATCCAAAATCTTGGAAATAGAATGGAGAAAATACAAGAAGCATTTAACAAGGACCTAGAAGAACTAAAGAGCAAAGAAATGATGAACAACAGAATAAATGAAATTAAAAATTCTCTACAAGGAATCAATAGCAGAATAACTGAGGCACAAGAACGGATAAGTGACCTGGAAGATAAAATAGTGGAAATAACTACCACAGAGCAGAATAAAGAAAAAAGAATGAAAAGAATTGAGGACAGTCTCAGAGAACTCTGGGACAATATTAAATGCACCAACATTTGATTTATAGGGGTTCCAGAGGAAGAGAAAAAAAAGAGACTGAGAAAATATTTGAAGAGATTATAGTTGAAAACTATAAAAATTAAAAAAAATAAAAATAAACAAAAAAGTGAAAAAGCTCATAGTCTGGAGCCTCTCATTCTGGATATTTCAAAGTATTTTCATTTTTACAATTTACTGTATTTTATGATAAAGTTATTGAATATTCAGGAAACAACCTGATGAAATTAAGGAAGACAGAAAATAAAGTTTCTCATAATAAAAACAATGAGTAGAATATAGTTTCCGTAGACCTATAAAGAATGATAGGGCTAAAAAGTGATTGGATAATTTGTGCAAAAGTAAAATATATTTCGTAACATAACATATGATATCAAATAGGTGGAATATGTATGAGGAAACTATTGCAATGAACCATCTGAAAATAGTAATGGCAAAAAATCCCTGAAAAACTCACATCACAAATTTAAACTTCTTTACCCAACATTATATCGGCTGTATAGTTCTGGGACCGTGTTCATTGTGGTAATATCGGAAATTAGTACCTTGCGTGGCCCATCATAGTTACTCAAAATGTTCACTGAATGGATGACATTTTTATTGAGCAACTACTGTATGCAAAGAAAATAAGCCAGTGGATGCCTGTATAAAAGAGCAAATGTGATATACATCATAAATTTGAGGACAAAAACATGATCTGGATTTAACTGTGCACAAGGATAAAAGGAGAAAAAAGAAGAGATGAAATAATTTTAAGAAGAAAACCTGAATTACTGGAAAAAAGTGATTTGACTAATAGATTGAGATGATTAGTGCTTTTGAAACAATATCTTTGCCAAATCTATGACTCATGTATATTGAGACACCCAGTGAGAAATTTAAGTGTGTTGAGTTGGTAAAATATTCATCAAAGGCAAAGTCTAAGGTGAATTCTTGTAATATTGTACAAAATAGTCCTGAGAGAACTTTTAAAAATTAGGTTACCTTTGTTTCTGGTGTTTTTTTAAAGATAATTTTATGTGAGAGCTCTTCTTTTCTTTATTTTCTCGTGTAAATATACTTCTCTGTTTACTCCAAATATAAGCTACTTTCCTCCACTTTCAGCTTTCACAATGCCTCATTTTTCTAATATCCAACTCTGCCAGGCTCTGCTCCACAGAAGCACTCTGTATTCTTAAATTCTTCTCCTTCCGAAACTTAATTTTCTACATAACTCCTATTTCCTTGAAGGCCTTTGTGATTATGCTTGCTGATTTATTCCTGATATAACACTTAAGTAATAATTTTAGCACTTGCTTCCAGGTAAAACTTTAATGGACATGAGATTAACCACAGGTTTTTGCTATTTTTGGTTTTGATTTTGTTGTCTTTTGTTTTTTAAGTACGGCAACCAAAAAAAAAATATATATATATATATATGTATATATATATTTAAATATATAGAGAGAAAGACAGAGACTGAGACAGAGACAGAGACTCAGTTGTGATTGTTCACTTCTAGTACTTCAGATTTAGAATATAACTTTTCCTGAATGGGATTTACATTTCTAAAAGAAACTTTTACTTTGAAGTGAAAATTATCTTTTGGAAGGCTATCTCAAGTTAAAGTTAATTTCTAAAGTGTTATTCCCCAAACTAAGATAATTCCTTTGGATTATCTTTTTCCTATCTTTTCCTCCTTTCTCCTTACTTTTTCCTTTACCTTTCCTTTTAAATAACCAGTGTGTGTCTAAAAGTAGTTGTGTAAAAAATAAAAATCAATTTTTACAAGTCATGTAATAAAATGGAATCTCTTGTTACTGCATTTAATCCAAATGATGTTGGCTAAGTATCCCATTTATATAGGTCACCATGAAGGAATATTTTGTTATATGTTTGATAAACATTTGATTATCTTTGAGTAAAGCTAATTTGAAAACATATCCATATGTTTATACTATGCTATTACTGCTTATGCTATATAATTTTCTACTAATTGCTTTGATATTATAGGAACATTATGAGCATCTACATGAAATATACTTAATTTTCTGAATCATGTTACAGATTTAGCCATGTTAAAAATTGAAAATCAAAGCATAATATATTAGAGAGTTCCCATGTTTTTTAAGCATTTTGTCATACTAAAAATTGAAATGAACTAGGATATGTAATAAACAAACCAAAAGCCTTTACTTGTTAAGTCAATAAAAAGCTTTTATTAATGTGCTCGACACTGTCCTAGAAAAAAAGAAACTGACCAAAAATTTAAAGAAAAATTTCTGAGGTGGGGGAGAGTTAAAATATCGTGTATGTTTGAAACCATAGGCTAAACAATAGTGAGTCAGAAAAAAAAAAAGCTTTGTTAACACAAGTGGGTCAAAATACTGATTTATTAGTTTAACCCTACAACAGTTAATCATTTATTGAGTGGTATATTGACACACATTTAGATATCCACAATCACTTCGTGAAATCTGCTTTCGATGTGAAAAGAAAATGCTTAATATCAGTCAGAGAACTTAGATACGAGTGTTTTTGTTTTTTTTGTTTTTTTTTGTAGTTTGCTTCACTGGGGAATTTTTCTCCTGAAAGTCAAGTGTACATCATTGTTTTCCAGAATATGATACTATTGACTTGAAAATTATGTTTTCTCTTACACCAGACACTCAAAGATAAGTTTAATAGCTATCCATTGACATCAGTGATACTTAAAATTTACAGACAGTTTGAAAAGTCTGAGCCAATAGGGAGAATCCATTAATTTTTCTAATAAATAAAAGTAGACAAATGTGGATGGTTCAGTAATGTCTATTATCTTTTAAATATTGTATTTATGCACTTGCTAACTCATACAAAAGTGATTTCAAGATATCAATTATATTTTTGTAAAATATTTTTATTGGGATTCAAAGACTATTACATCTACAATTTTAATAAATGTCTTATTTTACAAATTCCATAGTTATATCCTTAAAATGAGAACAAAATCTACTAAAGCCACTTTGATAAGTGATAGAGCAGCAGCATTTGGTACAATTTTTCTAAAAGATTTTATTTTACATTTGTCTTTGCATTGCAGTAAGAATCTAGATGTGTCTGAGAATTGTTAAATTCAGCATTAACAAGATGATATTAAATATATTTTACTGATCCTAAACCTGGAAGAAAATTGGTATCCAGCAAAAACCTATTCTCTTCTATATAAGTAAGATATAATTAATTGCTTCATGTTATTAAACTTAGTTCTCCTACCTGTCTTAAAAAAATAGATATCTGGTAATGGCTCTACTTGGACTTGTTGATAAAATTTCTCAAGATAAGATTTAACTAGGGAGCTATATCATTGTCATAATTAACACCCAGATCAAGTTTCCTTACTCTTTCCATCCTTCTTCATTTCAGCATTTTTAGCGTGTATGCAAAATTTTTTATTAAAATATGGCTCTATAGTGATAAACTGTGCATAGCCATAGCAACGTAAAAAGAGCATATTTGCAACTTATTAAACATTAATCAGTCTAAGTGATATGGCTTATATGAAGGTTTAATTTGTCCCTGGATAAGTATTTATTCAAACCACCTTTTTCAGTAGATTCTTTCAAAAGTCTGGGTCCTTATTCTCCTTTGCCCAATAATATAAATAGTATTGATAAAGGAAAGTTGAGGATTTTACTGCAAATGTCTTCAACAAATATAAAGGTACATAGTTGTCCTGTGACTTTATTTCATTATACAGAAACAAATTTTACTAATTTACAGAAATCTAAGCTGGGAAAATAAATTTATCTGAATTTGATTTTGTAAGTTACCTTCCAAAAATTACAAATGCTTAAACATTTTAAATATGTTCTATTAAAATATCATATAAAATATTAGATATTCAGCTTGCATCTTTGAATCCCCATAACACTATATAGTTAATTTCATATTTGTATAGTTGTGAATATAACATAAGCAAACAAATACATTACAGTGAGGGTTATATTGTGATAACTATAGTAATATAATTTGTTTCATCAAAAACATGTATAATTCACCAAGTCCTAGTTTTTTGTATTATTGTGTTTTAAATCATGCAACTATCAGTATGTTTATCAAGTTGAAGTATGTCCTCTGTGATACAAATGCCATATGGTCAATAATTTTGTTATTTGAAACTGTGAATTTTATCCCAGAGGAAGAATAACTGGATACAAAAATATATTCTTGTTATTTTGGTTTGTGCCCAGCTACACTGACAATATAAGCAAAAATATTATAATAAAAAGAGTCACAAAATTGAATGATTTAATATTGATAAATCAGAATCCTGTTTTGTTAAATCTAGGTAAAATATAGTAATGTTAGCATGATGTGTGCCTAATGCTCAGGGCTTATTCAAAATTTGAAGATTTAAAATTAAGTTTTACATGAAGGAATAGATATTAAAATGACACAGAGTAAAAGTGATTATGATTGAGCTTTTTACTAAAACATGAGTATACTGAAATGTCACACCACAGCCTTTCAAAATAAGGATTAACCTTCCATGGGAACTGTTCCGTGGAAAGGCAGAAAATAATAAAAATTTTAGATTCATGCAATGCCGCCTGAAGTCCTGTTTTAATTCACATTATCAGTAACTCAGCAGTCCTTTCTTTCATTTCTAATGTATTCAGTATTTCATAAAACTGCACAAGGAATACAATTTATCAAAATAGAACTCAATACATCATACACTATTGAAATAATACAGTAGTTCACTCTTAGAAACATCACTATTATCATTATACATTATGACATTTTACACAACGAAAAATACTGCTTTTGTCTCCACAGGTGCAAAGTGCTTTTCACTTTTAGAAGTGTCTAAAAGTATCCTCTGCAGGATACTTTTGCCAATGCACTGTTGCTTTGGTGTACTAACATTTTCTATTACAGTGTAAAGATAAAAGCAAGTGCCTACCTTTTCTCCATTAAAATGGAATGCCTTCCAAAGGAGGATTGTGAAATCAAAGCCTTTTCTAGTTTTGCTCTATATGTTCTTTCCTCTATAGTTTGTAATAACAAGAAAACATGATGAAAATAGTACTATTCTTATCCCCTTTAGAAAGTGCATGGGAAAAATGTGTGCTTTCTAAAGAAAATATTTGAATATTCACTGTCTTGGATAATATGCTTCAACATCATAATTTTCAATAGATCATAGAGCAAAAAATTATCCCCGGTTGGAGTTATTTCATATATTTTACCAACAGTTTAATTTATTATTAAATATTCCTCAGGCAACCCAAACCTTCCCTTCTAACTGTATATCTTCCAACTGACCAGTGTCTCTGTTCTGTTGATTCAAGTAGCAATCTTTTGTATCACCAGGTATTTCTGTGAAAATCTTGCCAAGAATTGTATCCTATTTTTAATTCATCAAAAAATACTTGCCATATGCTCATTCTATGAAAAGTCACTCTCAGAATGACAACTAATAATGATTAATGGAATAAAATGTATCCTGTTCAGTGTTGACCAATCATATCAAAAATGGTAGGTATGATTCTAATTTATCTCTACATTTATATTTTTATGCATCCAAGGTTAAACCACCAACTTATGGCCGATTTAAAATTGTGTTTAAGAATACAACACTAGGGTTAACTGTGTAAATGAAGAAGAAAGAAGAGATAATCGATGAAAATATATAAAAATAAATAATTTCTACAGAACAGACAATTAAACAATTGTGTGCAGTATTTAGGAAAATGTGAGGATTAGAAAATTTTTCATCTCTTATCCTATGTACAAGATGCCCAACATGTTAAAGAAAATCCTGCCATTTATGAAAACATGTATGCCCCTTGAGAACATTCTGCTAAGTGAAATAAGCCAGACAGAGAAAGATAAATGGCTCATGGTACCACTTATATGTGGTAACTGAAAAAATAAGTCAGTCTCAAAAGCACAGAGTAAAAAGTGGTTGCCGGGGATTGAGGAGTAGGGAAACATGGAGAGATTGGTAAAGTGGTAAAACTTTCAGCTATAAGATGAATTAGTTCTTAGGATCTAATATAAAACAAGGTGACTATAGTTGATAACACTATTATTGTTATCAATATAGTGTTGTATAATTGAAATTTTCTAGGAGAGTAGAACTTAAATTTATCATCAAAAAAAAGATGAATATGTGAAGTGATGTGTGTATTAATTAACTAGATGAGGAGAATCCTTTCAAAATGTATACATATATCAAATCATCATGATGTACACTTTAAGTATCTTACAATTTTATTTGTTAGTTACACCTCAATAAAGCTGAAATGAAAAAAATTTTTTCACAATTTCTTTAAAAGCATTATAAGTTCATATTCACCCAAGGGTGAATAGATCCTCAAAATTTCTCAGAGATCCATTACAGTATTGAATCTTAGGAGTAGTTAAGAGAATGCCATCTAGCTCCATATTAATCTCTTTCCTGGAGATATTAGCTCTGATTGCAATGATCTCACTTCCTACCCACTGGAAGCCTCTTTGCTTTGCGAAAGCAATCTTCTCTTAGCTTGCTTACGATTTGACACTGGAACTAAAAATTCTTTGGATTCTTGGGTTTCCCTGGTGGCGCAGTGGTTGAGAGTCCGCCTGCCGATGCAGGGGACGTGGGTTTGTGCCCCGGTCTGGGAAGATCCCACATGCCGCGGAGTGGCTGGGCCCGTGAGCCATGACCGCTGAGCCTGCGCGTCCGGAGCCTGTGCTCCGCAACGGGAAAGACCATAGCAGTGAGAGGCCCGCGTACCGCAAAAAAAAAAAAAAAAATTTGAATTCTTAAGATGTAGAGGAAAAGGGCATACTTCCAACTATAGATTTTACTTTCTTGAAGATTGTATTTTGGTCTATCAGTAATCACTGGTCTGTAGTATGTTAACATTTCTGTTTAGAACCGTCTACTTGTGATTGAACACATAGTATTATTGTTGTTGTACCATTGTAAGTGATTGATATGCGCATTAATATGTAAAATATGGTCTTCCATATTTCATATATGGATTATATATGTTTGATGATATATATTTCATAATATATCAATTAAGACATATGCAATTAGCTATACTAAGGAGAATTGTTTGTGTTATCAGTAGATGTAGACTAATAGGGAGGAGTGTCACTTTTATATTAACATGTTATCCTTCTACAGTGAATATCAAATAGTTAATAAGCATAAAAGTTATAGATTTCAGCAATCTTGCCATTGTATAACCTTATTTATTCACTAAATTTATTTTTAGTTATTAATTTCCTATGTAATTTTAAGTGCTGGGAGTTAAGCAGTAAAAGTGTGTCCAGTTACACTAAAATACTTTTTTCGTTAAATTCACATTAAGCTAATTGTTTTTATTTTTATTTTCTAAATCTGGCAACCTGAGTCTTCTATCAACTTTTCTCATCCTGCTCCTGTTTAGGTATGCCATGCAAGGCTATTTAGTAGATTGGAAGGCAGAAAGTGCCAAGAGATACCTGGCATCCGTCTTTTGGCATTGATCTATATTTATCCAGATAATCAGACAGTTGCCTCTGACACTCCCAGCAGCACTCGCCTTGCTGATCCCCACTACAGGTGCCAACCTCACTCAGAAGGCACCAGCTGTGCACTATGAGAACCTGTTAGTGTTTCTCGAACACCTGCTGTCCATGACTCTTCCTCAGAGGCTGTACAAGCAGCAATGTGGTAATATCTTAAAATTTCTAACTCCCAGCCTCATAGGGACCTTTATTCCAAATTATTAATATTTAATAATACCATATCTTACCTTTTGTTTCCCCAGCCTTAGGAAGCACTACTGAGCTCTGCACTTATTAAAGTCTGAATTACCTCAGTTTCCTGTTTTTGTCCTTTGACCTTCCAGCCTGTGTGTAGGAAGTACTCTGTGCTTGAAATACCTTATGTGATTTCCATTTTTCTATCTTCACGATAATGCATTAAGTGGTTGCAATAAACCGGGCCAAAGATGGTGGTGGCTTGCACCAGAGGAAGTAGCAGTGGAGATGGTATGAATGAGTAAAATTCTGTATATCCTTTGAAGGTATAGCCATCAGGGACTGATGACAGGTAGTTTGTAGAGTATGAGAGGCAAAGATATTTGAAAAGGATAACTCCAAGGGTTTTGGTCAGTACAGGGAAAAAATTTAGTTGGTAGTTACGAAGGAATAGGACACAGAGAGAAGCAAGTTTGGAAGAAATTCTAAAAAGCTTACTTTGTGACAGTTTTGAGATAATTATTAGTGATATTTTTCAACTAATTTTACAGATAGACAAATTGATTCTGTTTTACATTCTGTTAGATGTGGCCATGGACAAAAATGAGTCAGTGGATCAGGTTAGGTGCCTCAAACAGAGCTTTATTTATTTCCATTAAATTGCACCTCAAATGCAATGTGCCCTGAAGAAAAATGCCTCCAAATATTTTCAATAAAGCTTGTTTATCGACATAATTATGTTTTCCTTGGGGAGTCTCTAGTAGTTTCATTTTCAGTATGTGAAGTTTAAAGTAAAATAAACAGGCCTTATATTTTAAACTTGCAAGCTTCTTTATTATATTGAAACCCCACTGATAATTAAACCATATAATTGGAAATATATTAGCAGATCTAACTATGAAATATGCTTTTAAATTTTTCCTCAAGAACATAATCATTATTTTCCTTGTAATAAAGTGGCAATTTATTGGTGTCATGTGTGTTAAACCTTGTTTTAACTCACAATGCTATAATAGATCCTTAAATGTATTATTGATGACTTTAAATACTTAGAAGTCACCTTTAACTTTTCAGAAGATTAATGATTTTTCCCTTTATAGACTATAGCTTATTGTTAGAGAAATGTGCATATTTTAAATCATTTTACCACTTGAATTCAGTTGCTGCTAACCTTTGGCAATGCAAGCCATGGCCTGATGTATAATATTTCTGAAAATTTATTATTAGCTGGTGAAGTATGCAAATAATGCCACATAATAATGAATAAGTGTTCCTGCTGCTTCACATTCTCTCCAGCATTTGGTGATGTTAATGTTCTGTATTTGGGCCATACTAAAAGGTGCATAGTGGTATCTTGTTTTAATTCTTATTTATTTGATGACATATCATACGGAGCATCTTTTCATATGCTTATTTGCCATCTATATATCCTCTTTGATAAGGTTTATATTAAGGTCTTTGGCTCATTTTTTAATTGGGTTTCTTGTTTTCTTATTGTTGACTTTTAAGGGCTCTTTGCATATATTGGATAGCAGTCCTTTATTAGATGTGTTTTTTGCAAATATTTTCTCCCAGTCTGTGACTTGTCTTCTAAATCTCTGGACACTGTCTTTTGCAGAGCAGTTTTTTATTCTTATCAATTATTTCTTTATAAATTGTGTCTTTGGTGTTGTACCTAAAAAGTCATCACTGTACACAAGTCATATAGGATTTCTCCACTGATATGTTTTAGGAGTTTTATATTTTGTATGTTTTACATTTAGGTTTGGAATTCATTTTGACTTAATTTTTGTGAAGGGTGTAAGGTCTGTGTCTAGATTCATTTTTTTTTTTTTTTTTTGCATAAGACTGTTCAGTTGTTCCAACATCATTTGTTGAAGATACTATCTTTTCTCTGTTGTATTGCCTTTGTCCCTTTGTCAAAGATCAGTTGACTATATTTATGTGGCCCTCTTTCTGGGCTCTCGATTCCGTTCTGATATATTTGTCTATTCTTTTACCAGTACCACACTGTCTTGATTTCTGTAGCTTCATACTAAGTCTTGAAATTGGGTAGCATCAGCCCTCTAACTTTGTTCTTCTTCAATATTGTGTTGGCTATTCTGGGTCTTCTTCCTCTCCATATAAACTTTATATTCAGATTGTTGATATTCACAAAATAACTTGTGGTTTTGGTTGAGTTTGCATTAAATCTATAGATTAAGTTGGCAACAACTGACATCTTGACATTGAGTTTCCTATCCATTTACATGAACTATCTCTCCATTTATTTAGTTCTTCTTCGATTTCATTCCTCAGAGTTTTGTAGTTTTCCTCATAAAGATCTTATATGCATTTTGTTAAATTTATACTTAAGTATTTTATTTTATTGGATACTAATATAAATAGTATTGTGTTTTCAACATCAAATTCAATTTTTTTCCATTGCTGGTGTAATAACCTTATAATCCTGCAAACTTGCTATAATCACTAACTAGTTCCGGGAGTTTTTAGTCAATTCTTTAGAATTTTTCTACACAGACAATCATGCCAATTTCAAGTCAAACAAGTTTTATTTCTTCTTTCCCAATCTATATACTTTTAATTTTATTTTCTTGTTTTCTTGCATTAGGTAGAACTTTCAGTATGATGTTGAAAAGTAGTGTTGAGAGGGGACACACTTGCCTTCTAACTGATCTTAGTGGGAAAACTTCAAATTTTTCACCATTAAATATGATGTTAGTTGTAGGGTTTTTGTAGATATCCTTCATGAAGCTGAGGAATTTTCCCTCTATTTCTAGTTTGCTAAGAGTTTTTATCATGAATGTGCACTGGATTTTGTTAAATCCTTTTTTTTTCATCTCTTAATATGATCAAATGATTTCTCTCCTGTGGGTATGATATGTTACATAAATTGATTCTTAAATCTTGAACAAGCCTTGCAGACCTGCAAAAAGTCTCACTTGGTTATGGTGCATAACTCTTTTTATACATTGTTGGGCTCAATTTGCTAATATTGGGTTGACCAAAAGGTTCGTTCAGGTTTTTCCATAAGGTGTTATTTTGTTGAAGGAGAATTTTTTCATCTCTGTTTGTGAGATATATTGGTCTGTAGTTTCCTTTTCTTGTACTGTCTTTGCCTGGTTTTGGTATTACAGTAATCCTGGTCTCATAGTATGGGTTATGAAGTATTCCCTCTGTTTCTGTTCCCCGAAAGAGATTGTGGAAAATTGTTATAATTTCTTCCTTGAAAGTTTGGTAGAATTCACCAGTGACCTGATCTAGCCTGTTTTTTTCTTTTTAAGAAGGTTATTAATTATTGATTCAATTTATTTTATAGATATAGGCCTATTCAGATTGCGAATTTCTTCTTGTGAGGTTTTGAGACATGGTGCCTTTCAAGGAATTGGTCCATTTTATCTAAATTATCAAATGTGTAGCTATTGAGTTGTGTTTTATTTAAGTGTTTTGTTTGATTTCCGTATATTTGGGGATTTTCCAGTTATCTTTTTATTGTTGATTCCTAGTATAATTCCATTGTTGTCTAAGATTGGTGTTATATAATTCAATCTTATTAAATTTGTTAAGGTTTGTTTTATGTGGCCAGAAATTGGTCTGTCTCGGTGGATGTTCCATGTGGGCATGAGAAGAATTATATTCTGCTGTTGTTGGACAAAGTGGTCTATAGACATTAATTATATCCAGTTGATTGATGGTGTAATTAAGTTCAACTATGTCCTTACTGATTTTCTGCCTGCTGGATCTGTCCATGTCTGATAGAGGAGTGTTAGTCTCCAAATATGCAAGTGGATTAATTTTCTTCTCTATGCAATTCTATTCGTTTTTGGTTCACTTAGTTTGATGCTCTGTTGTTAGATTCATACATGTTAAGGATTGTTATGTATCTTAGAGAACTGGTCCTTTATCATTGTTTAATGATAACTTTCCTTGCTTTGAAGTCTGCTGTCTGAAATTAATATAGCTACTCCTGCTTTTTTGATTAGGTTAGAATGATATTTTCTTTTGCTCCAGCCATTTCCTTTTTTGGTTTTGTTTTGTTTTCTTTTTATTGAGATATAGTTGCTTTACAATGTTGTGTTAGTTTCTGCTGTATAACGAAGTGAATCAGCTATGTGTATACATATATACCCTCCCACCCCCTCCAACCATTAACTTTTAATATGTACCTTTATTTTGTTTGTATCTTTTTTAAAAATTTTTATTGAGGTATAGTTGATTTACAATGCCCTGTTAGTTTCAGGTGTACAGCAAAGTGAATCAGTCATACATATACACATATCTACTCTTTTGTAGATTCTTTTCCCATATAGGTTATTACAGAGTACTGAGTAGAGCTCCCTGTGCTAACTTAGGTACCTTTATATTTAAAGTGCATTTCGTTTTTTTTTAACATTTTTATTTTTTTACATCTTTATTAGAGTATAATTGCTTTACAATGGTGTGTTAGTTTCTGCTTTATAACAAAGTGAATCAGCCATTCATATACATATGTTCCCATATCTCCTCCCTCCTGCATCTCCCTCACTGCAACCCTCCCTATCCCACCCCTCCAGGCAGTCACAGAGCACCGAGCTGATCTCCCTGTGCTATGTGGCTGCTTCCCACTAGCTATCTACCTTACGTTTGGTAGAGAATATATGTCCATGCCTCTCTCTCTCTGTCACAGCTTACCCTTCCCCCGCTCCATATCCTCAAGTCCATTCTCTAGTAGGTCTGTGTCTATTCCTGTCGTACCCCTAGGTTCTTCATGACATATTTTTTTCTTAAATTCCATATATATGTGTTAGCATACGGTATTTGTCTTTCTCTATCTGACTTACTTCACTCTGTATGACAGACTCTAGGTCCATCCACCTCATTACAAATTGCTCAATTTCGTTTCTTTTTATGGCTGAGTAATATTCCATTGTATTTATGTGCCATATCTTCTTTATCCATTAATCCGATGATGGACACTTAGGTTGTTTCCATGTCCTGGCTATTGTAAACAGAGCTGCAATGAACATTTTGGTACATGACTCTTTTTGAATTATGGTTTTCTCAGGGTATATGCTCAGTAGTGGGATTGCTGGGTCATATGGTAGTTCTATTTGTAGTTTTTTAAGGAACCTCCATACTGTTCTCCATAGTGGCTGTATCAATTTACATTCCCACCAACAGTGCAAGAGGGTTCCCTTTTCTCTACACCCTCTCCAGCATTTATTGTTTCTAGATTTTTTGATGATGGCCATTCTGACTGGTGTGACGTGATACCTCATTGTAGTTTTGATTTGCATTTCTCTAATGATTAATGATGTTGAGCATTCTTTCATGTGTTTGTTGGCAGTCTGTATATCTTCTTTGGAAAAATGTCTATTTAGGTCTTCTGCCCATTTTTGGATTGGGTTGTTTGTCTTTTTGTTATTGAGCTGCATGGGCTGCTTGTAAATTTTGGAGATTAATCCTTTGTCAGTTGCTTCATTTGCAAATATTTTCTCCCATTCTGAGGGTTGTCTTTTGGTCTTGTTTATGGTTTCCTTTGCTGTGCAAAAGCTTTGAAGTTTCATTAGGTCCCATTTGTTTATTTTTGTTTTTATTTCCATTTCTCTAGGAGGTGGGTCAAAAAGGATCTTGCTGTGATTTATGTCATAGAGTGTTCTGCCTATGTTTTCCTCTAAGAGTTTGATAGTTTCTGGCCTTACATTTAGGTCTTTAATCCATTTTGAGCTTATTTTTGTGTATGGTGTTAGGGAGTGATATAATCTCATACTTTTACATGTACCTGTCCAGTTTTCTCAGCACCACTTGTTGAAGAGGCTATCCTTTCTCCACTGTATATTCCTGCCGCCTTTATCAAAGATAAGGTGACCATATGTGCGTGTGTTTATCTCTGGGCTTTCTATCCTGTTCCATTGATCTGTCTATCTGTTTTTGTGCCAGTACCATATTGGCTTGATTACTGTAGCTTTGTAGTATAGGCTGAAGTCAGGGAGCCTGATTCCTCCAGCTGCGTTTTTCGTTCTCAAGATTGCTTTGGCTATTCGGGGTCTTTTGTGTTTCCATACAAATTGTGAAATTTTTTGTTCTAGTTCTGTGAAAAATGCCAGTGGTAGTTTGATAGGAATTGCATTGAATCTGTAGATTGCTTTGGGCAATAGAGTCATTTTCACAATGTTGATTCTTCCAATCCAAGAACATGGTATATCTCTCCATCTATTTGTATCATCTTTAATTTCTTTCATCAGTGTCTTATAATTTTCTCCATATAGGTCTTTTGTCTCCTTAGGTAGATTTATGCCTAGATATTTTATTCTTTTTGTTGCAATGGTAAATGGGAGTGTTTTCTTGATTTCACTTTCAGATTTTTCATCATTAGTATATAGGAATGCCAGAGATTTCTGAGCATTAATTTTAAATCCTGCTACTTTACCAAATTCATTGATTAGCTCTAGGAGTTTTCTGGTAGCATCTTTAGGATTCTCTATGTAGAGTATCATGTCATCTGCAAACAGTGATAGCTTTACGTCTTCTTTTCTGATTTGGATTCCTCTTATTTCCTTTTCTTCTCTAATTGCTGTGGCTAAAACTTCCAAAACTATGTTGAATAATAGTGGTGAGAGTGGGCAACCTTGTCTTGTTCCTGATCTTGGTGGAAATGCTTTCAGTTTTTCACCATTGAGGACAATGTTGGCTGTGGGTTTGTCATATATGGCATTTATTATATTGAGGAAAGTTCCCTCTATGCCTACTTTCTGCAGGGTTTTTATCATAAATGGGTGTTGAATTTTGTCAAAAGCTTTCTCTGCATCTATTGAGATAATCATATGGCTTTTCTCCTTCAGTTTGTTAATATGGTGTATCACGTTGATTGATTTGCGTATATTGAGGAATGCTTGCATTCCTGGAATAAACCCCACTTGATCATGGTGTATGATCCGTTTAATGTGCTGTTGGATTCTGTTTGCTAGTATTTTTTTGAGGATTTTTGCATCTATGTTCATCAGTGATATTGGCTTGTAGTTTTCTTTCTTTGTGACATCCTTGTCTGGTTTTGGTATCAGGGTGATGGTGGCCTCGTAGAATAAGTTTGGGAGTGTTCCTCCTTCTGCTATATTTTGGAAGAGTTTGAGAAGGATAGGTGTTAGCTCTTCTCTAAATGTTTGATAGAATTCACCTGTGAATCCATCTGGTACTGGGCTTTTGTTTGTTGGAAGATTTTTAATCACAGTTTCAATTTCAGTGCTTGTGATTGGTCTGTTCATATTTTCTATTTCTTCCTGATTCAGTCTTGGCAGGTTGTGCTTTTCTAAGAATTTGTCCATTTCTTCCAGGTTGTCCATTTTATTGGCATAAAGTTGCTTGTAGTAATCTCTCATGATCTTTAGTGATTCTGCAGTGTCAGTTATTACTTCTCCTTTTTCATTTCTAATTCTATTGATTTGAGTCTTCTCCCTTTTTTTCTTGATGAGTCTGGCTAATGGTTAATCAGTTTTGTTTATCTTCTCAAAGAACCAGCTTTTAATTTTATTGATCTTTGCTATCATTTCCTTCATTTATTTTTCATTTATTTCTGATCGGATTTTTATGATTTCTTTCCTTCTGCTAACTTTGGGTTTTTTTTGTTCTTCTTTCTCTAATTGCTTTAGGTGCAAGGTTAGGTTGTTTATTCGAGATGTTTCCTGTTTCTTGAGGTAGGATTTTATTGCTATAAACTTCCCTCTTAGAACTGCTTTTGCTGCATCCCATAGATTTTGGGTCGTCGTGTCTCCATTGTCATTTGTTTATAGGTGTTTTTTTATTTCCTCTTTGATTTCTTCAGTGATCACTTCTTTTTTAAGTAATGTATTGTTTAGCCTCCATGTGTTTGTATTTCTTACAGATCTTTTCCTGTAATTGATATCTAGTCTCATAGTGTTGTGGTCGGAAAAGATACTTGATACAATTTCAATTTTCTTAAATTTACGAAGGCTTGATTTGTGACCCAAGATATGATCTATCCTGGAAAATGTTCCATGAGCACTTGAGAAAAATGTGTATTCTGTTGTTTTGGGATGGAATGTCCTATAAATATCAATGAAGTCCATCTTGTTTAATGTATCATTGAAAGCTTGTGTTTCCTTATTTATTTTCATTTTGGATGATATGTCCATTGATGAAAGTGGGGTGTTAAAGTCCCCTACTATGAATGTGTTACTATCGATTTCCCCTTTTATGGCTGTTAGTATTTGCCTTATGTATTGAGGTGTTCCTATGCTGGGTGCATAAATATTTACAATTTTTATATCTTCTTCTTGGATCGACTCCTTGATCATTATGTAGTGTCCTTCTTTGTCTCTTCTAATAGTCTTTATTTTAAAGTATATTTTGTCTGATATGAGAATTGCTACTCTAGCTTTCTTTTGGTTTCCATTTGCATGAAATATCTTTTTCCATCCCCTTACTTTCAGTCTGTATGTGTCTCTAGGTCTGAAGTGGGTCTCTTGTAGACAGCAAATATATGGGTCTTGTTTTTGTAACCATTCAGGCAATCTGTCTTTTGGTGGGAGCATTAGTCCATTTACATTTAAGGTAATTATCGATATGTATGTTCCTATTCCCATTTTCTTAATTGTTTTGGGTTTGTTATTGTAGGTCTTTTCCTTCTCTTGTGTTTCTTTCCTAGAGAAGTTCCTTTAGCAGTTGTTGTAAAGCTGGTTTGGTGGTGCTGAACTCTCTCAGCTTTTGCTTGTCTGTAAAGGTTTTAATTTCTCCATCAAATCTGAATGAGATCCTGCTGGGTAGAATAATCTTGGTTGCAGGTTTTTCTCCTTCATCACTTTAAATATGTCCTGCCAGTCCCTTCTGCCTTGCAGAGTTTCTGCTGAAAGATCAGCTGTTAACCGTATGGGGATTCCCTTGTGTGTTATTTGTTGTTTTTCCCTTGCTGCTTTTAATACGTTTTCTTTGTATTTAATTTTTGACAGTTTGATTAATATGTTTCTTGGCGTGTTTCTCCTTGGATTTATCCTGTATGGGACTCTCTGTGCTTCCTGGACATGATTCACTATTTCCTTTCCCATATTAGGAAAGTTATCAACTATAATCTCTTCAAATATTTTCTCAGTCCCTTTCTTTTTCTCTTCTTCTTCTGGAATCCCTATAATTCGAATGTTGGTGTGTTTAATGTTGTCCCAGAGGTCTCTGAGACTGTCCTCAGTTCTTTTCATTCTTTTTTCTTTGTTCTGCTCTGCAGTAGTTATTTCTACTATTTTATCTTCCAGGTCACTTATCCATTCTTCTGCCTCAGTTATCCTGCTATTGATCCCATCTAGAGTCTTTTTCATTTCATTTATTGTGTTGTTCATCATTGTTTGTTTCATCTTTAGTTCTTCTAGGTCCTTGTTAAATGTTTCTTGCATTTTGTCTATTCTATTTCCAAGATTTTGGATCATCTTTACTATCGTTATTCTGAATTCTTTTTCAGGTAGACTGCCTATTTCCTCTTCATTTGTTAGGTCTGGTGGGTTTTTATCTTGCTCCTTCATCTGCTGTGTGTTTTTCTGTCTTCTCATTTTGCTTATCTTACTGTGTTTGGGTTCTCCTTTTTGCAGGCCGCAGGTTCGTAGTTCCCGTTGTTTTTGGTGTCTGTCTCCAGTGGATAAGGTTGGTTCAGTGGGTTGTGTAGGCTTCCTTGTGGAGGGGACTAGTGCCTGTGTTTTGGTGGATGAGGCTGGGTCTTCTCTTTCTGGTGGGCAGGTCCACGTCTGGTGGTGTGTTTTGGGGTGTCTGTGGACTTAATATGATTATAGGCAACCTCTCTGCTAAAGGGTGGGGTTGTGTTCCTGTCTTGCTAGTTGTTTGGCATTGGATGTCCAGCACTGTAGCTTGCTGGTCATTGAGTGAAGCTGGGGCTGGTGGTGAGATGGAGATCTCTGGGAGATTTTTGCCATTTGATATTATGTGGAGCTGGGAGGTCTCTTGTGGACTAGTGTCCTGAAGTTGGCTCTCCCACCTCAGAGGCACAGCACTGACTCCTGGTTGCAGCACCAAGAGCCTTTCATCCACACGGCTCAGTATAAAAGGGAGAAAAAGTAGAAAGAAAGAATTAGTAGAAGTAGAAAGAAAGAAAGAAAGAAAGGAAGGAAGGAGGGAGGGAGGGAAGAAGGAAGGAGGGAAGGAAAGGAAAAAAGAAAGAAGATAAAATAAAATAAAGTAAGATAAAATTTAATAAAGTTATTAAAATAAAAATAATTATTAAGAGAAAAAAATGAAAAAAAAACGGACTGATAGAACCCTAGGACAAATGGTGGAAGCAAAGCTATACAGACAAAATCAAACACAGACGCATACACATACACACTCACAAAAAGAGGAAAAAAATCATAAATCTTGCTCTCAAAGTCCACCTCCTTAATTTCGAATGGTTTGTTGTCTATTTACGTATTCCACAGATGCAGGTACATCACGTTGACTGTGGAGCTTTAATCCGCTGCTTCTGAGGCAGCTGGGAGAGATTTCCCTTTTTCTTCTTTGTTCTCAGAGCCCCCAGGGGCTGAGCTTTGGATTTGGCCCGCCTCTGCCTGTAGGTCGCCGGAGGGCGTCTGTTCTTCACTCAGACAGGACTTGATTAAAGGAGCTACTGATTCGGGGGCTCTGGCTTACTCAGACTGGGGGGGAGGGCGGGGCACGGAGTGCGGGGCGGGCCTGCGGTGGCAGAGGCCAACGTGACGTTGCACCAGCCTGAGGCGCGCCGTGCGTTCTTCCGGGGGAGTTGTCCCTGGATCCCGGGACCCTGGCAGTGGTGGGCTGCACAGGCTCCCCAGAACGGGGTTGTGGATAGTAACCTGTGCTCGCACACAGGCTTCTTGGTGGCGGCAGCAGCAGCCTTAGCGTCTCATGCCCGTCTCTGGGGTCCGCGCTTTTAGCCGCGTCTTGTGCCCATCTCTGGAGCTCCTTTAAGCAGCGCTCTTAATCCCCTCTCCTCGCGCACCAGGAAACAAAGAGGTAAGAAATAGTCTCTTGCCTCTTAGGCAAGTCCAGACTTTTTCCCGGACTCCCTCCCGGCCAGCCGTGGCGCACTAACGCCCTGCAGGCTGTGTTCACGCCGCCAAACCCAATCCTCTCCCTGTGCTCCGACTGAAACCCGAGTCTCAGCTTCCAGCCCCGCCTGCCCCGGCGGGTGAGCAGACAAGCCTCTCGGGCTGGTGAGTGCCGTTCGGCCCTAATCCTCCGTGCGGGAATCTCTCCGCTTTTCCCTCCGCACCCCTGTTGCTGTGCTCTCCTCCGCGGCTAGGAAGCTTTCCCCCTCTGCCGCCCACAGTCTCCGCCCGTGAAGGGGCTTCTAGTGTGTGGAAAACTTTCCTCCTTCACGGCTCCCTCCCACTGGTGCAGGTCCCGTCCGTATCTTTTGTCTCTGTTTATTCTTTTTTCTTTTGCCCTACCCAGCTACGTGGGGAGTTTCTTGCCTTTTGGGAGGTCTGAGGTCTTCTGCCAGCCTTCAGTAGGTGTTCTGTAGGAGTTGTTCCACGTGTAGATGTATTTCTGGTGTATCTGTGGGGAGGAAGGTAATCTCCGCGTTTTACTCTTCCGCCATCTTCCCGGAACCCTAAAGTGCGTTTCTTATAGACAACATGTAGTTTGTTCCCTTTTTTTTTTTTAATCTATTCTGACAATCTTTGTGTTTTAACTGGTGCACTTACACCACTGACATTCAAAGTGATTACTGATATAGTTGGATTAATATCTATAATATTTGTTACTGTTTTCTATTTGTTACCCTTGTTCAATGTTACCATGTTTGTCTTCCACTCTTTTTATGCTTTTTGTGGTTTTAATTGATATATAGTTCCATTTATTCTCATTTCTTATAATATTAGTTTTACTTTTGTTTTTTACTCTTTTAAGTGGTTGTCCTAGAATTTGCAATATACATTTCCAGCTAATATAAGTCCACTTTCATATAGCACTATACCACTTCATGGGTAGTGTAAGTACCTTTTAATAACAAAATAATCCCAATCCCTTTCTTCCTCCTGCCCCTTGTATCATTGCTGTTATTCATTTCAATTATATAAGCACATATATGTATAAGCATATATATAGATATATATACGCACATATATAATAAGTACATAAGTATACATAATCAAATATATTATTGACATTATTTTAGATACCATTATCTGTTAGATCAATAAAGAATAGAAAAAAATGTAAAAGTTTTTATTTTACCTTCACTTATTCCTTTTTTGATACTCTTTGTTACCTTATGTAAATCTAAGTTTTTTACCTGTGCTATTTTCTTTCTCTGTAAATAACTTATTTTAACATTTTTTGCGAGGCAGGTCTACAGACAACAAAACCCCTCAATTTTTGTTTGTCTGAGAAAGTCTTTATTTCTCCTTGACTTTTGAAGGTTAATTTGAGGGGTACTGAATTCTAAGTTGCTGTTTCTTTTCTCTCAACAGTTTAAGTATTTCATCCATTCTCATCTTAGTTGTATGGTTTCTGAGGAGAAGTTGAACATCATTCTTCTCTGTTCTTCTATAGGTAAGTTGTTTTTTACCTTTATCTTTTATTTTGTGTAGTTTGAAAATGATATGCCTTTGTGTAGTTTTAGTTGTCATTTATCCCATTTGGTGTTCTCTGAATTTTGTTTATCTGTGGTTTGGTGTCTGACATCAATTTGGAGAAATTCTCAGTCATTATCGTTTGAAATATTTCTTCTCTTCCTTCTCTCTTTCCTCTTCCTATGGCACTCCCATTACATGTTACACCTTTTCTAATTGTCCCAAACTCCTTGGATTTTCTGAGTTTTTTAAACAATCTTTGTTTTCTTTGCTTTGCAGTTTTTGAGGAATCTATTGATATGTTTTCTAGCTCAAAGATTTTTTCCTCAGCTGTGTCCAGTCTACTAATAAGCACATCAAAGCATATTTCATTTCTGTTAAAATGTTTTTGATCTTCAGCATTTTTTTTTTTTTGGTTCTTTCTTAGGATTTCCCAGTCTCCACTTACAATGCCCCTTTGCTCTTGTATGTTGTCTATTTTATCCTTTAGAACCCTTAGTATATTAATCATAGTTGTTTTAAATTCCTGGTCTGATTATTCTAACATCCCTGACATGTCTGGTTCTGATGCTTGCTTACTTTCTTCAAATTGTGTGTTTTTGCCTTTTGGTATACTTGGCAAGTTTTTTGTTTTTTGGGGTTTTTTTTGATGGACAGCCATAATGTACTGGTTAAAAGGAACTACTGTAAATAGGCCTTTAGTAATGTGGTGGAGGAAAGTGTTCTGCAGTCCCATGATTAGGTCTCAACCTTTCAGTAAGCCTATGCCTCTGCCCTGTGCACTTCAGGTGTTTCTCAGTTTTGTTTTGATTTTGTTCTCCTCCCTCTGGTGAGACAAAGTGGGCTGGAGGTGAGTTTATCTCTTCTCTTATGTGGAAGGCTAGAGCTGGCTGGAGTTGGGCATTTCCCTTCCCCCAGGATAGTTATAAAATCGCAGGTTAGGCTCTGGTTAACAAGTTTCCTCTGAGGGCAGGACTTGTTATGAAGAACATGGTGCTCTGATAAATTTCAGAGTTTTTCCCCAACCCCTGCCAAATCCCAGATTTTTTTCCCTGATACTGTGAGAGCCTGGTTGGCCTCCTGGAGGGACTCTCTCAGTATTGGGGTGATCCACCTATGGCTAGCACCCCTGGAATAGTTAACTCTCAGACTTGTTCACATTGATCCTCCAACAATTTGTCAGTACAGTTCAGGTTTTCCTTTCCAGTGCTGATGTCTTGAGTCTCTGCTCTAGTAAGCTGTGATTCCCTGTATTTGCATGTCTGTCTCACTGATCTTGGCTGCAGCAATTTGCCCAGTGTCCTTCCTCTCTTATGGATACAAGAAGAATTGTTGATTTTTCAGTCTGTTCAGCTTTTTACTTGCTGTTAGGACAGAGTGGTGACTTTCAAGCTCCTTACTTGCAGAACCAGAAACCAAAAATCTTGACTCTATTTTTAATATATTTTTCTCTTTAAACATTAACCTCAGTTTACTATTGCATATGAAAATACTGGCAAAAACTTGAGGAGGAGTGGCTTGGAGAAGTTGAAGATAAGCTGAGGAATTTTTGCCAGTTTAGAGTAATAAACTTTTCAGAATTTCTGAGTGGGGATTATGCTAATTAAATTGCCATACACCAAATATTGGCTCATCTGTATAAGGCAGAGTTGATATGACAATTAAGAAATGTGTTTATTTTAAAAGATTTAATTTTTTTACTTGATATGTAAATTTGGCAATACAATTTGGACTATAATGATCACGGATAGCTAATCAAATAATTTCTAAGTATCTAGCCAATACTGAGATTATAAATATATATTCCTTTTACTTTATTTTAAATTATTCTTTATGTCTTATTCTATAAGTCTGTTCAGGCTGCTGGAATAGAACACCATAGACTAGGTGGCTCATAAACAAATGTATTTCCTGCAGTTCTGGAGACTGAGAAATCCTAGATCAAGATGTGTCTGATGAGATCTCACCCTCTCCTCACGTGGCAGAATGGACAAGGGAGCTCTCTAGGATCTCTTTTATAAGAGCATCAGTCCTATTCACAGGGGCTCCACCCTCATGGCCAAATCACCTCCCAAATGCCCCACCTCCTAATATCATCACACTGGGGATTACGATTCAACATATGAATTTGGGGAAAACAAACATTCAATCAATTGCACTATAACCAATACCACTTATATTCCTATGACTTTAAAGATATAGAAGTTTAAAAATTAAACTCAATTACCTTTTTAATACACTAAGTAATGCTTTTTTAAAAAGTCTGTATTTCAGGCAGTATGGGATTTCAACTTGTAAAACTTTTTCTCAAGCCAGGTTAAAGTGGGAGCAAGAGTAAAAACAAAACACAACAAAAGCCTCTGAGTCAGCATTCTTCTGTTTAATGTAAGACAGAGAACCTTGGGGTAAACGATTGTTGCCTGCTGGAAGAGAACTATATTAAATACTATCTACTCAATTAAAGTTGATATTGAAACTGGCTCTGAAAAGTGAAAGTGGAATTGTCCTTTTAGGCTCTGACATTCTAAGGCATGAATCAAAATCAGTGCTGGGCAAAAAAGTATATAAGCCAGTGACAGATCTGATCCCCAGAAGTGCAATGAGTGAATGATATTAAGTGATTTGATTATCAAAAGGACTTTGAAAATCAGGTGAAAAAAAAAATGAAATCAGAAAGGGTGTGTGTGAAAGAAACGACTTGGTAAGAAATACAAGGAGAAGAATTGATTTTGTTATCAGAGCTATACTTGGGCATTTCAGATTTGTGGCAGGTACTGTACTTCACTGAGTAGCAGTGAGTTTAGGGATATAATAATGTCCTATAAAAACACATAGAAGTGCTGAAGAAACAGGAATTTTCCACCAAAAGCCACTAATTTCTAACAATCTAACAATATAAAATTTCCCTTTGAGTCTTTGTATTTGACTAGTCTAATTGGAAGAGAAAATCATAATAAATGCCAAAGCGCATGTCTACCTGAATGCAAACAACTTTTATTCAATACCAATATTCAGTTATCTCGGAATTTATTTTGAAGTAATATTGATCATATAGGTCGTATAATTACTAAGAAACTACACCTGTATAGGGAGACTTAGTTTACCAATGAGCATATTATCATTAATAGAGTCAATCAGTAAATATGGACTTATTCAGCTTCCATTGGCCATTTTTTACTTTTTTCAATCATTTAAGAAAAATTGACAAATAAGTTGAAATGGCTCCTGCTGTATATGTGTGCAATTTGAGTGATTTCAGTCTTCTTGTGGTTTATTTATAGATCTCTGAATTTTAAAAAGATATCTAAAAAATTGTGAAATACAACACACAATAATTGTGATAAGCCTACTAACTTCTACTCTGCACTAAGTTTAGAAGATGCTTTAAAATATAGTTTCATGAATTTATCTTGTACCATGTACGTTGGAAAAAGAAGGGAAGTGACTAGTGAAAGATAAAATCCCCATGGGGGTGTTATGAGGATTAAATGAGTATGTGTGTGTATGTGCATGTGTGTATGTGTATATGTGTGTATGTGTGTAAATGTGTGTGTGTGTGTAAATTCCTTAAAACATTGCCTAGTAGACAAGAAGTACCACTGAAAGTACGGTATTATTGTTATTATGCATGGTATTATTGTTGTTAGTTTTGCTATTGTTATTTCAGTGAGATATGTGTATCATGCTCATAACATTATAAATTTGATTCCTGTTTTTACATTTTGTTTAATGCCTGTTTTCCCCTTATTGTGTTACAATTGCAGTTTATTACATAAAAGTTCGATAAAGAAAATTATTTCAGTAACTTGTGAGAATTAAATAACTGGGTGGCAATATTACTAACCATAGTTATGAGAGATATATTTCTAATCTCAATCTAATACTTTACCATTTAAAATTTTATTGCCATTAAGAGCTTTTTATGGAATGAACACCAATAGAGAATTCCTGATTCAGATTAGGGCCTTCCCCTGCTGTCCCTGAAGGTTGTATGTATCGACACACAATTATAAATAGGTGCATGATCCCAAGGGCCACCACTCATGTCAGAGTCATGTGCTTAACACTTATAGGAGAGTTGCTCTTCATTACTCACAACCACATGAAGTGGTCTTGGATAAGGGGTTACTCACAACCACATGAAGTGGTCTTGGATAAGGGGTTACTCACAACCACATGAAGTGGTCTTGGATAAGGGGTTACCATCAGAGTTTTAATACTTCTCTGATATTTTTATGTAAAAACACTACTTATTCTGGCATCTTAATGTGTGTGGATAAAAATATCACCAAAATTATATTAATTAGAGAGAATTTATAACTATTTACTATAGCCAATGTCAATAATTTTCCTATGTAGCCATTTAATTACATTAGGTTTTAATTTTGATATATAAAATGAGAGTAAATAATAGACAAATGGCCTAAAAAATCCATGATCCCACAAGGACAAATGAACTAGAGAAGGAGCAATGATCTGTGGGTAATAGAAAGCAAACACAGGTGTAGTAGCTGATTTGAACAGAGAAGAGGAAGCTGAATAGAATGGGTTAATTGGAGTATGATGAGAAGATGGAAAGTTATTAGCCCCAGTGTTCCCTGAAAAGCCTTGGGAATTGCATTATGTTTTGTTGAGTTTGTTTTGTTTTCCCTACTGGTTTAAAAATCTATACCTTATTGGCTTTCCAGTAGTGGTTTATCTTATACATATAGCAAACACTTTTGGCTTTTTTTTTTTTTTTTTTTGCGGTACGCAGGCCTCTCACTGTTGTGGTCTCTCCCGTTGCGGAGCACAGGCTCCAGACGCGCAGGCTCAGCGGCCATGGCTCACGGGCCCAGCCGCTCCGCGGCATGTGGGATCTTCCCGGACCGGGGCACGAACCCATGTCCCCTGCATCGGCAGGCGGACCCTCAACCACTGTGCCACCAGGGAAGCCCCTTTTGGCTATTTTTAAAAATCAATATGAAAAAAGTAAAATTATTACATTTTCTCTTTTATGATCTCCCAGAAAAGAATTAGAACTGTTTCAATGCAGTATGTTCTTCTCTTAGCCCAACATTCAAGGTTATTTTTTTAAAAAAATATCTAGAATTTACATTCTAAATGTTATTATTGTTTACATTTATTATATATTTTTTCTATTTTAAGAAAATTTGGAAAATTTATTAAACTTTACAGCTTATAATCAACAAATATTTAGACAGGTGTTTAAGCTTTAGTTCTATGATTTTCCCTAAATCATTTTGTGTGAAACATTAAACTGAAAATTTCTCTATTTCTGTCTCTCTCCCTCCAGATATATATGGGCAGTTTTGTTATTTTGAGTTATTGTTCCCTCAAAAACTGGCATGTGTAGGATTTCTTCTATGTCTGAGAATCTATTTCTTTTGCCTACACGCATGCATGATAATTACCTGTACATAGATATCTAAGGTCAGAGATCTTCCTATTGCTATTCTGATATCATTGATTCATTGGCTCTAGACATGTATTCTTACGGAAATGAAATAACCTGATGATGTTAATGGTAATAATTGTTATTATTACTTTTTCTTTTGTGCTATTGTCTGATTCAGGATACCTAATTATAATAATATTCCATTCCTCCTATATTTAGCTAATAGATTTTATTTCTTAGAGCAGTTTTAGGTTTATAGAAAAATTAAAGAGCAAGTACACAGTTCTCATATACCTTTTCCACCCTCCTCCCTCTGCCCAGTTTCCTCTATTTATAGCATCTTGCATTAGTGGGGTACATTTGTTACAATTGATGAACCAGTACTTAAGTAGAAACTTAACAAAGCATGTATAAGATCTGTGCACTGAAAATTACAATATGCTGAAGAAAAGAATTTAAAAATGAAAAGATATACTGTGTTCATGGAATGGAAGACTCAACATAGTAAAAAATTATAGGTTTAGTACAATTGCTATTAAAAACTTGTAAATGACTTTTGCATATATAGACAAGCTTATTCTAAAATGTTATTGAAGGTAACAAGTTGTAGAATAGTTAGAACAATCTTGAAAAAGAAGTATGAAGTACGAGGAATCACTCAACCCAATATTAAGGATTACAACTAAGATAAGGCATGTGGTATTGGCACAGATATAGGCACATAGATTAATAGAACAGAATGGATAACCCAGAAATAGACCCATACACATATGATCAACCGATTTTTGACAAAGGTGAAAAAAACAATTCAATGGAGGAAAGATTGGGAAAAGAGTTCTTAGACTTGACAATAAAAAACATATTAATTAAAAAAATGATACATTAGACTTCATCAAAATGAAAACTATGCTCTGTGATAGTCACCACTAAGAAAATGAAAAGACAAACTACAGGCTGGAGAAAATATTTTTAAGACATATATTTGAAAAAGGATCTGTATCTAGAATAGCTAAAGAACTTTCAAAACTTAACAGTAAATAATGGTCAAATTAGAAAATGGGCAAACAACATAGACATTACAAAGAAGAAGATGAGCAGATGGTAAATAAGCACTTGAAAACATGTTTAATATCACTACTGGTAGGAAAATGCAAATTAAAACTATAATGAGATGTCACTACACACTTAACACAAAGGTAACATTTTAAAATAATGACAGCCTTACATTCTGGCGAGGGTGCAGAGAAACCAGATCATGCATATGTCACTGATGAGAAGGTGAAAATGATAAAGCCATTTGGAAAACTTGGGGAGTTTCTTATAAAATTAAATATGCAATTTCCATATAACCTAGCTATTATACTCCTGGGCATTCGTCCCACAGATATTAAAACTTATGTTCATAAAAATTCTATACAGGAATATTTATAGCAGATTAATTAATTGTATTAGTTTCTTGCTGCTGCTGTAACAAATGACCACAGACCTGGTAGCTTTAAACAACAGATATTTGTTCTATCACAATTCCAGAAGCCAGAAGTCCATATCAGTATCACTTGCCGAAAATCAAGGTGTCAGCAGACCACACTCCCTCTAGGGTCCCTGGGGAAGCATCTACTCCTTGACTTTGCCAGCTTCCACTAGGCTACCGCATTCCTTGTCTTGCATTCAGATCACCTAACCTCCACCTCCCTTTGTAGTAATATTGTGGTAAACCTTCTCCTCCTCTGTGTGTGAGCTCCCTTGGTCTCTCCCTTATAAGGACACCTGCGATTGTATTTATGACCGAACCAGATAATCCAGGATAATCCTTCATCTCAAAATACTTAATTTAATCACATCTTCAAAGTCTTTGTCAAATAAGGTAACATTCACAGGTTCCAGAAATTAAGAATTGTATATTTTGGGGGTGGAGAGCATTATTAATCCTACCACATTCATAATTGCCCCAGATTGAAAACAAACAACCTTTTTAAATTGTGATCTATTGGAAATAAAGGAATAACTGTATAATTTCCTATTATCTTCTTGAAATTGTATATCCCTATGTTTTATTTTGTTTTGCTCTTGAGTAGATGAATTCATACAGTAATAATGATAATGATAATAATTGCTATTTATTCAGTGCTTATCAATATCAGGCATTTAGGTAAAACTCTGCATGTTATTGATTTTATTCCTCAGAAGTTCCCATAGGGAAGCTAAAAATTATTTTCCCATTTTATAAATGAGAAAGCTAAAGCAAAGAAATGATATTACTTTCTAAGTTATGAAACTATGTGGAATTACTTCAGAGTCCACATCTTAACTACTACACTCTAATGTTTCACTATATGCATTTTATATATAGTTTTTTATCAACATTGCAAAATGTAATGGTTAATCATTAATATTATTATGGCTGTGTTAAATTCTGAATAATTTACAAAATATATTGTGAAAAATTACAAAGGGAAAACATCATGGTAGCTCCACTGCGACTATAATTTTGTGTCCTCTCTACTTGCCATTGAGATTCAGTAAATTTTTATAGCAAAGAATTATTGGCTCATTATGATGTAAATGACTATGATAGGGATGGTCTTTTAATTATTTTTAATAAATTACTTTTGTGTTGACAGTTTTAATTTAGCAACTGTTTTTAATCACTGAATGATGTTTCTGCCTGTGTCCAAATTCATTCACACAGGACAGGTTGTTTTAGTAACCTTAATCTCACGGTTATTTTTCTTAACATTGTTAAATTTCCCATTTCTTCATTTTCTACCTAATCTTTCCCATTATCTTGTTTTGCATTATCTTGTTTACCTAACCTCTGTCACTATTGCCAGAAGTTCTAAAGGTCATACTTACTGGATGCTCTAGGAAATAGAGCAGTTGATACAATTTGAAATGTTAGTAGAATCAACTCTAATCCTTAGATTGAGAGTCGGTATTCCTGACCCTGTTTTCATTTAGCCATTCAGTTATTCAACAACGTTAATGAAGCACCTATACTGCATGTAAAAAGAATTAGAATTATTGTGTCAAATGAAAACATAAATATCATGTGTTCTCTGGAGTAACATATAATCTAGTACAGAGAAACCTTTATAAACAAGTAACTATAACACTAGGTGATAGATAAATTAATTTTCCAAGAGTGTTAGCAGAAGTACATCCAAATATTTACTGCTACTTTGAATGGTACTCCAATCCAATCTCTAATTAATCCCCACAACAACCTTATGATATAGGTTCTATTATTATACCCATTTTTCAGATGAGAATTCTGGGCCTTAAATTGAGGTAACTTGCTCATTATCTTACAGTTTATTGCAGAGTCAGAAGTCAAACGCTGGTGGTCTCACCTCAAGGCCTATGCTCCTAATATCTCATGCTATAGTATATTTGTTTAGCCATTTAGTTGAATAAATTTGCTTATCATTTAACATCTTTGTGCTCATTATGTCTTTTTGTTAAATGAACATAATATTCACCACATGCCTATAAAAAGGGGAAAGGTAGTCACAAAGACTAGAATGTGCAAATAGTAAACAAAACACAAAAAATAAACTATGGATATACTTTACAAACTCAATAACTGTACTAGTAAAAAATGTTATTATAAATATGCAAGTGTATTTAACAGTTCAGAATATTTTTCAGCAAGGGCCAGAATGATTCTTCAAGATGCCAACCACTGCTCGCAGCATTACCAAAAATTATAGACAGTTGATCTCGAAGTTACTGAATGCGTTGAATATTAAGCTTTTCTCCGTTCCCTTCTCAACTTTGCTGTCAGCAATTCAGCTTAACTTACTCTCTGTTCTACTAATTGGTTTAAGCATAGTTAAAAGATCCTATGTATTTATACCTAAAGCTTGATATGTGTTCAAGGAAGTAAAAGATATTAAACTTGTATATTCATGTTAGTGAATATTTGTTTCTTAAATCTCCTAACTGACTTCTTCCGACAATATTTATATAAAATATTTCATAGGGTTATTAAAACATCTTTTGCAGGCTTTAGAAATCAAACCCAATTTATGGATGAGAAAATTCATTCTTAGGGTAGTAAAGTGACTAATTCAAAGTCATATATTGGAAGCAAATTTACCCAGATGTCTTAAAGCCCTCTAAACCTCTTCTTTCACATTTAAGTTGACTAAAATGTAGGTGGAACTTTTTAGTTTATCTTTAATGGTCTTATAGTTTTACTTTCTCAACATCTGCCTTAAGTAACTGATTCCAAGGAGAATCTAATAGTACTATTATCATTAATGATTTCAAGAATGCAGAAACAATATACACAGAATATCAACATGCTTCAGGTATTTTCTTCCTCTTTTTTAGACTGTAATGCAAAACTTCTCGTGTTTGGAGAAGATAGAAGGAGTGCATTTCATCCCCTTGTTCACATAGTGACAGCAGCATTTGTCGCTTCTCTCATTCTTAAGGGGCTGTAAGACAAGACATTGGCAGGGTGTTACAACACAGCATCTTATGTCAAGAGTTTTGTCTTTTAGAATGAAATACGATAGATCTTTATGGCACATTTATAACAGTCAGGTTATTTTTGACAGCACAATTGAAAAGTGAGTTTCCACTGTTAAACTCTAATATAAAATGTGCCAGAAAAATCTGTGATCTCTAGAAATACAGAGTATCACGTTGTGAACAACTTCCCATAGAAAACAAATAGAAGGCGAAGAGTGATGTAGTTCCTGTTAGGAAAGCTTTTAGCAAGGACAGTGGCTAGGGAGGTGGGATTATATTCATCCTACAGAGGATGCACCATGGGGAAACTGGAAGTTACTCTCTGGGTTCCACCTTGCCACAAACCTCTGACACAGATTTACATCTTAGACCTTGAGTTTCAATGAACAGGCTTCAAACACCCTGACTTATTTTCACACTGGCTGCCGACCTCAGTCAGCCTGCACGCCTACACATTCCCTTGCAGCTACTGTACCTCCAGACCCCAAACCACCCAGCTGGCGAGTGGCTGCAGGCTCTCTGACTCCTTCTTCATGCACCCTCACCAGCGTTGCTAACCTGCACAAATTGTGGACCACTTCTGGCCTGGGAAACCCAGGAAATTACATTGCCATTCAGAGGACCACAACTACAACTTCTACAATGAGGTCTGAATCAGAGCACTGGGAGGGAAGCCTGTGTCAAAGTATGTTCCTTTTTGGGGCATATGTTCCTCTTCCTCAACACCACAGCAGTCATTCGTGTTCTCTTCACACAGGTATAGTTTCTTCCCTGGTACAGGTAATAATTCTTAAACCATCTCTGTGCAGTGTACTGCTCGGTTTTTATCTCTTGTTTGGAACTTGACTAATACAATAAATAACTAATAATAAATGTAGACATACATTTCCAAATATAAATACACATATGTTTAACCAAAGAGGAAACTGAATGTCAGAGAATTGACTTGTCTCACTGAAGAGATGGAGGTGGGATTCTAATATGGGCAGGATGGCCGAGGGCCCACGCTCATAATCTTACACACATATATCATTTCCAAGAAATGATATGAAATTGGCCTTTCTGAGAGTCCAGTATCATGTTTCTCTGTTGTTTCTATAGCCATATTAACTGCTCAGCACCAAAGAGCTTCCTTAATTTTTATGTGGCTTATATAATCCAGCTATAAGAACTTCCAGTTGATTATTTTCTTGATCACTTTTTATTTCTTTTTTTTTAAATTTTTTATAACATCTTTATTGGAGAATAATTGCTTTACAATGGTGTGTTATTTTCTGCTTTATAACAAAGAGAATCAGTTTTACATATACATATATCCCCATATCTCCTCCCACTTATGTCTCCCTCCCACCCTCCCTATCTCACCCATCTAGGTGGTCACAAAGCACCGAGCTGATCTCCCTGTGCTATGCGGCTCCTTCCCACTAGCTATCTGTTTTACATTTGGTAGTGTATATATGTCCATGCCACTCTCTCACTTCATCCCAGCTTAACCTTCCCCCTCCCCATGTCCTCAAGTCCATTCTCTATATCTGCGTCTTTATTCTTGTCCTGCCCCTAGTTTCTTCATAATCTTTTTATTTTTTTTAAGATTCCATATATATGTGTTAGGATATGGTATTTGTTTTTCTCTTTATGACTTACTTCACCCTGTATGACAGTCTCTAGGACCATCTACATCACTACAAACAACTCAATTTTTTTTCTTTTTGTGGCTGAGTAATATTCCACTGTATATATGTGCCACATCTCCTTTATCCATTCATCTGTCAGTGGGCACTTAGGTTGCTTCCATGTCCTGGCTATTGTAAATAGAGCTGCAATGAACATTGTGGTACATGACTCCTTTTGAATTATCGTTTTCTCAGGGTATATGCCCAGTAGTGGGATTGCTGGATCATATGGTAGTTCTATTTTTAGTTTCTTGAGGAAACTCCATATTGTTCTCCATAGTGGCTGTATCAATTTACATTCCCACCAACAGTGCAAGAGGGTTCCCTTTTCTCCACACCCTCTCCAGCATTTATTGTTTGTAGATTTTTTGATGATAGCCATTCTGACTGGTGTAAGGTGATACCTCATTGTAGTTTTGATTTGCATTTCTCTAATGATTAGTGATGCTGAGCATCCTTTCATGTGTTTATTGGCCATCTGTATATCTTCTTTGGAGAAATGTCTATTTAGGTCTTTTGTCCATTTTTGGATTGGGTTGTTTGTTTTTTTGATATTGAGCTGCATGAGCTGCTTGTAAATTTTGGAGATTAATCCTTTGTCATTTGCTTCATTTGAAAATACTTTCTCCCATTCTGAGGATTGTCTTTCCACCTCGTTAATGGTTTCCTTGCTGTGCAAAAGCTTTTAAGAATCATTAAGTCCCATTTGTTTATTTCGTATTATTATTGTATTATTTTGTATTTCCATTTCTCTAGGAGGTGGGTCAAATAAGGATCTTGCTATGATTTATTTCATAGTGTGTCCTGCCTATGTTTCCCTCTAAGAGTTTTATAGTGTCGGCTTTACATTTAGGTCTTTAATCCATTTTGAGTTTATTTTTGTGTATGGTGTTAAGGAGTGTTCTAATTTCATTCTTTTACATGTAGCTGCCCAGTTTTCCCAGCACCACCTATTGAAGAGGCTGTCTTTTCTCCATTGTATATTCTTGTCTCCTTTATCAAAGGTAAGGTGACCATATGTGTGTGGGTTTATCTCTGGGCTTTCTATCCTATTCCATTGATCTATATTTCTGTTTTTGTGCCAGTACCATACTGTATTGATTACTGTAGTTTTGTACTATAGTCTGAAGTCAGGGAGTCTGATTCCTCCAGTTCCGTTTTTCTTAAAATTGCTTTCGGTATTAGGAGTCATTTGTGTTTCCATACAAATAGTGAAATTTTTTGTTCTAGTTCTGTGGAAAATGTCATTGGCAGTTTGAGAGGGATTGCATTGAACCTGTAGATTGCTTTGGGTAGTAGAGTCATTTTCACAGTGTTGATTCTTCCAATCCAAGAACATGGTATGTCTCTCCATGTTTGTATCCTCTTTAATTTCTTTCATCAGTGTCTTATAGTTTTCTGCATACAGGTCTTTTGTCTCTTTAGGTAGGTTTATTCCTAGGTTTTTTATTCTTTTTGTTGCAATAGTAAATTGGTATGGTTCCTTACTTTCTCTTTCAGATTTTTCATCATTAGTGTATAGGAATGCAAGAGATTTCTGTGCATTAATTTTGTATACTGCTACTTTACGAAATTCATTGATTAGCACTAGCAGTTATCTGGTAGTGTCCTTAGGATTCTCTATGTACAGTATCATGTCATCTACAAACTTTGACAGCGTTACTTCTTCTTTTCTGATTTGGATTCTCTTATTTCTTGTTCTTCTCTGATTGCTGTGGCTAAAACTTCCAAAACTATGTTGTATAATAATGCTGAGAGTGGGCAACCTTGTCTTGTTCCCGATCTTAGTGAAAATGGTCTGGTTTTCACCATTGGGAACGATGTTGGGTGTGGGTTTGTCATATATGGCCTTTAGTATGTTGAGGTAAGTTCCCTCTGTGCCTACCTTCTGGAGTGTATTTATCATAAATGAGTGTTGAATTTTGTCAGAAGATTTTTCTGCATCTTTTGAAATGATAATATGGTTTTCGCCTTCAATTTGTTAATATGGTGTATCACATTGATTGATTTGCATATATTGAAGAATCCTTGCCTTCCTGGGATAAACCCCACTTGATTATGGTGTATGATCCTTTTAATGTGCTGTTGGATTCTGTTTGCTAGTATTTTTTCAGGATTTTTGCATCTATGTTCATCAGAGATATTGGCCTGTAGTTTTCTTTTTTTGTGACATCTTTGCCTGGTTTTGGTATCAGGGTGATGCTAATCTTGTAGAATGAGTTTGGGACTGTTCCTCTATCTACTATATTTTGGAAGAGTTTGAGAAGGATAGTTATTAGCTCTTCTCTAAATGTTTGATACGATTCGCCTCTGAAACCAACTGGTCCTGGGCTTTTGTTTGTTGGAAGGTTTTTAATCACTGTCTCAATTTCAGTGCTTGATTGGTCTGTTTATATTTTCTATTTCTTCCTGGTTCAATCTTGGAAGGTTGTAGTTTTCTAAGAATTTGTCCATTTCTTCAAGGTTGTCCATTTTATTGGCATATAGTTGCTTATAGTAATCTATCATGATCCTTTGTATTTCTGCAGTGTCAGTTGTTACTTCTCACTTTTCATTTCTAATTCTGTTGATTTGAGGCTTCTCCCTTTTGTTCTTGATGAGTCTGGTGAATGGTTTATCAATTTTGTTTATCTTCTCGAAGAACCAGCTTTATTTTATTGATCTTTGCTATTGTTTTCTTCATTTCTTTTTCATTTATTTCTGATCTGATCTTTATGATTTCTTTCTTTCTGCTAACTTTGGGGTTTTTCTGTTCTTCTTTCTCTAATTGCTTTAGGTGTAAGGTTAGGTTGTTTATCTGAGATGTTTCTTGTTTCTTGAGGTAGGATTGCATTGCTATAAACTTCCCTGTTACAACTGCTTTTGCTGCATCCCAGAGGTTTTGGGTCGTCGTGTTTTCATTGTCATTTGTTTCTAAGTATTTTTTGATTTCTTCAGTGATCTCTTGGTTATTAAGTAATGTATTGTTTAGTTTCCATGTGTTTGTATTTTTTACAGATTTTTTCTTGTAATTGGTATCTAGTCTCATAGCGTTGTGGTTGGAAAATATACTTGATACGATTTCAGTTTTCTTAAATTTACCAAGGCTTGATTTGTGACCCAAGATATGATCTATCCTGGAGAATGTTCCATGAGCACTTGAGAAGAAAGTGTATTCTGTTGTTTTTGGATGGAATGTCCTATAAATATCAATGAAGTCCATCTTGTTTAATGTATCATTTATATCTTGTGTTTCCTTATTTATTTTCATTTTGGATGATCTGTCCATTGGTGAAAGTGGGGTGTTAAATTCCCCTGCTATGATTGTGTTACTGTCAATTTCCCCTTTTATGGCTGTTAGCATTTACCTTATTATGTATTGAGGTGCTCCTGTGTTGGGTGCATAAATATTTACAATTGTTGTATCTTCTTCTTGGATTGATCCCTTGATCATTATGTAGTGTCCTTCTTTGTCTCTTGTAATAGTCTTTAATTTAAAGTCTATTTTGTGTGACATGAGAATTGCTACTCCAGCTTTCTTTTGGTTTCCATTTGCATGGAATATCTTTTCCCATCCCCTCACTTTCAGTCTGTATGTGCCCCTAGGTCTGAAGTGGGTCTCTTGTAGACAGCATATATATGGGTCTTGTTTTTGTACCCATTCAGCCAGTCTATGTCTTTTGGTTGGAGCATTTAATCCATTTACATTTAGGTATTTATCGATATGTATACTCCTATTACCATTTTCTTAATGGTTTTTGGTTTGTTATTGTAGGTCTTTCCCTTCTTTTGTGTTTCCTGCCTAGAGAAGTTCATTTATCATTTGTTGTAAAGCTGGTTTGGTGGTGTTGCATCTCTTAGCTTTTGCTTGTCTGTAAGGTTTTAATTTCTACGTCAAATATGATTGAGATCCTTGCTGGGTAGAGTAATCTTGGTTGTAGGTTTTTCCCTTTCATCACTTCAAATATGTCCTACCACACGCTTCTGGTTTGCAGAGTTTCTACTGAGAAATCAGCTGTTAACCTTATGGGGTTTCTTTCTATGTTATTTGTTGCTTTTCCCTTGCTGCATTTAATATTTTTTCTTTGTATTTAAATGTTGATAGTTTGATTAATGTGTGTTTTGACCTGTTTTTCCTTGGATTTATCCTGTATGGGACTCTCTGCACTTCTAGACTTGAATGACTATTTTGTTTCCCATATTAGGGAAGTTTTCAACTCTAATCTCTTCAAATATTTTCTCAGTCCCTTTCTTTTTCTCTTCTTCTTCTGGAACCCCTATAATTCGAATGTTTGTGCATTTAATGTTGTCCCAGAGGTCTCTGAGACTGTCCTCAGTTCTTTTCATTCTTTTTTCTTTATTCTGCTCTGCAATAGTTATTTCCCCTATTTTATCTTCCAGGTCACTTATCTGTTCTTCTGCCTCAGTTATTCTGCTATTGATTCCTTCTAGAAAATTTTTAGTTTCACTTACTGTGTTGTTCATCACTGTTTGTTTTCTCTTTACTTCTTCTAGGTCCCTGTTGAACGTTTCTTGTATTTTCTCCATTCTAGATTTTGGATCATCTTTACTATCATTACTCTGAATTCTTTTTCAGGTAGACTGCCCATTTCCTCTTCATTTGTTAGGTCTGGTGAGTTTTAACCTTGCTCCTTCATCTGCTCTGTTTTTCTCTGTCTTCTCATTTTGCTTAACTTACTGTGTTTGGGGTCTCCTTGGCACAGGCTGCAGGTTCATAGTTCCTGTTATTTTTGGTGTCTGCCCCCAGTGGCTAAGGTTAGTTTAGTGGGTTCTGTAGGCCTCTTGGTGGAGGGGACTAGTGCCTGTGTTCTGGTGATTGAGGATGGATCTTGTCTTTCTGGTGGGCAGGTCCACGTCTGGTGGTGTGTTTGGGGTTTCTGTGAACTTATTATGATTTTAGGCAGCCTCTTTGCTAATGGGTGCGGTTGTGTTCCTGTCTTGCTATTTGTCCTGCATAGGGTGTCCAGCACTGTAACTTGCTGGTCGTTGAGTGGAGCGGGGTCTTAGCATTCAGATGGAGATCTCTAGGAGAGCTTTCGCCGTTTGACATTACATAGAGCTGGGAGGTCTCTGGTGGACCAATGACCTGAACCCAGCCCTCCCACCTCAGAGGCACAGCCCTGACACTTGGCCGGAGCACCAAGACACTGTCAGCCACATGGCTCAGAAGAAAAGGGAGAAAAAAAGAAAGATAGAAAGAAGGAAAATAAAATTAAAAGTTTTTAAAATAAAGAATAAAAAATAATTACTAAAAGTAAAAATACATTAAAAAGTAATAAAAAAAAAATAAGAGAGCAACCAAACCATAAACTAATCCACCAGTGATAACAAGTGTTAAAAACTTGTTAAAAACAAAAACAAAATCAAAAAAATCCAACAGACAGAACCCTAGGACAAATGGTAAAAGTAAAGCTATTCAGACAAAATCACACAAAGAAGCATACACATACACACTCACAAAAAAAGAAAAAGGGAAAAAAAAAAAATATATATATATATATATATATCCTTGCTCCCAAAGTCCACCTCCTCAATTTGGGATGATTCGTTGTCTATTCAGGTATTCCACAGATGCAGGGTACATCAAGCTGATTGTGGAGATTTAATCCGCTGCTCCTGAGCCTGCTGGGAGACATTTCCCTTTCTCTTCTTTGTTCGCACAGCTCCTGGGGTTCAGCTTTGGATTTGGACCCGCCTCTGCGTATAGGTCACCTGAGGGCGTCTGTTCTTTGCTCAGACAGGGAAGGGTTAAAGGAGCAGCTGAGTCAGGGGTTCTGGCTCACGCAGGCCGGGTGGAGGGAGGGATATGGATACGGGACGAGCCTGTGGGGCAGAGGCCAGTGTGACGTTGCACCAGGCTGAGGCACCGTGCATTCTCCCGGGGAAGTTGTCCCTGGGTCACGGGACCCTGGCGGTGGCGGGCTGCACAGACTCCCGGGAGTGGAGTGTGGATAGTGACCTGTGCTCGCACACAGGCTTCTTGGTGGTGGCAGCTGCAGCAGCCTTAGCGTCTCATGCCCGTCTCTTGGTGTCCGCGCTGATAGCCGTGGCTCATGCCCTTCTGTGGAGCTCGTTTAGGCAGCGCTCTTAATCCCCTCTCCTTGTGCATCCTGAAACAGTGGTCTCTTGCCTCTTAGGCAGGTCCAGACTTTTCCCCGGACTCCCTCCCGGCTAGCCGTGGCGCACTAGCCCCTTCAGGCTGTGATCACGCCGCCAACCCCAGTCCTCTCCCTGCGCTCCGACCAAAGCCCGAGCCTCAGCTCTCAGCCCCGCCCACCCTGGTGGGGGAGCAGACAAGCCTCTTGGGCTGGTGAGTGCCGGTCGGCACCGATCCTCTGTGCGGGGATCTCTGCACTTTGCCCTCTGCATCCCTGTTGCTGCGCTCTCCTCCACGGCTCTGAAGCTTCCCTACTGCCCACCCCCCATCTCTGCCAGTGAAGGGCCTTCCTACTGTGTGGAAACCTTTCCTCTTTCACAGCTACCGCCAGAAGTTCAGATCCTGTCCCTATTCTTTTGTCTCTCTTTTTTCTTTTTTCTTTTGCCCTACCCAGGTACGTTGGGAGTTTCTTGCCTTTTGGGAGGTCTGAGGTCTTCTGTCAGCGTTCAGTAGGTGTTCTGCAGGAGTTGTTTCAACATGTAGATGTATTTCTGATGTATTTGTGGGGAGGAAGGTGATCTCCGCATCTTACTCTTCTGCCATCTTGAAGGTCTCCCTCTTCTTGATCACTTTTATTCTATCACTTAAGATTCATTTCTCTTTTATGCTTAAGTTTTATGTGTGACTCTATCAAATACCACATCTCATAATTTACATCTTTCATTGGCAAAAGGATTTATTTATAAATAGGGTAACCAATTAATTTTTAACTTATCTCTTCAATATCTGTATACTCTTTTTACCTCCTACTTTTTGATGTTTCGATTGTGCCTTCCTTTCCTGTCTTTCATTAGAATGATAGAAGTTTTGGTTTTATTTTCTATTCCTATTCCCTTTTTATCTCTGTCCCTACTTTGGAAATATGTTATGACTAACAAAAATGGATATCTCATGGCCAACAAAATTAAACAAAAATAATGCCCTAAGCATTTCATTTAGTCCAGTCCTATCAACATTTGGACACACTAAATATAAAAGTGTGCTTCTATTAGGACATTTCTGAATCTCAAATTTGTGCATTTTGTACAAAATCTGCATTCTAGAAAATGTATATTATCGCACTAAAAGTCTAGACATTTTATAACTAATGTTGAAAAGAATACTCATTACCACTATTTTTAGCTTTGTAAATAGAATTATTAAATAATTAAAACATATATATTGCCAACTTATTTTCCATATTGTAGAATTCTTCCATAGTACTGTGGTACAGGACTCTTTCTGTTGGTAAAACACACACTCTGATGCTCAGTGAAGAGGAAAGAGCAAGTCCTATACCAGAGACGAACAGAAAATCTGTCAGAAATTGTTAAGGAATAAAACAGAGCTCTTAGGCTCTAGAGTTGAATAGTCAGCCAAATTGTCATTCAAATGCAAAGGCATGTTAGAAATATTGTCTAGTAGAAAAGTCTCCAGAAATGCACCCCAAAGACAACCATATTGAAAACAGTTTTGGATGAAAACAGTTAAGGAAGAGAGCAAAGTCAGAGCATGCTGCAAGACCTGTATCAGATAAAGATGACAGTAACTTGGTATATGGCTTATTGTCTTTAAAAGAATACCTAAGATGGAAGAAGAAAAGGGGAAATACAGCCATAATGACCCAGAATTAAAGTCTATTTAACATTTAGATGGAAGTATAGATAATGCTGGAATTGTAGTGTTGGAACAACAGGCCTGAGGACATGCTAAAATTATTTTCTTATTAGGACGGAGATATATAATTTAAAAATATAATTTAAAGAGTTTAGAAGACATTAAAAAATAAATCAAACTGCAATAGTAAGTTTAGTTGTGAAAAAAAGGTCCAAACCAGCAATAGTTTTGAAAATTTAAGTAAAATTCTAGCCTTATCAGTTAAAAGACAAAGATACCTCTTACAAATAGGATACAGTCCACTGCTCCTGCAGGAATAACTAGACAAAATTAGTAAACCACTTTGTATCTGAGGATGCAAAGAAATGTAAGAGAATTAAATTTCAAAAGATAAGAGACTCTCTTAGGGGACCAGAGACAAATGTTTGCTTTCCATTCTGTAGCCCAATTGCCATATCTGGGCACAGGTGGACAGATGATTAAGTCTGTCACACACAGAGGCTTCTGATGAATTTGCAAGAAAACAGAGAACTTTTAATACTGTACTGTTTGTTCTTCTGTACTTCTGTAGAATTCCCATCTGTTAGCTAGTGGGGTGCAGCAGCATAGCACAGGGAGATAAGCTTGGTGCTTTGCGATGACCTAGAGACATGGGATAGGGAGGGTGGGAGGTAGACTCAAGAGGGAGGGGATATGGGAACATATGTATGCATACGACTGATTCACTTTGTTCTACAACAGAAACTAACACAGTATTGTGAAGCAATTACACTCCAATAAAGATCCATTTAAAAAAAAAGTTCCTTAAAGTGCTTTTGCAAATTGTAAGGCAGCATAGAAGGCTGGTGGCTGATCTGCAAAGAGATCTGTGTATTCTCATGGTGCTTAGTAGAAATATTGGAAGGAGAGACTTTAACAAGTGTTGTAGGAAGAGACAGATGAAACAAAAACGGATTTTTTTCTTACTTAAGCAAGTGTATGCTATGAACGTTAGGCACAGTGAAGCAGGGGTTTGGGGAAGCATGGAGTTTGAGGATTTGAGGGTTTTTTTGAGAATAGAATGTTTTACAGATTGATTGAACATTGGCAGTTAAAGATCACTAGATTGTAGAAGTTGCTGAATGGCTGAATTTCAAAGTTTAGACATTAAAGTGAGTCTTTTGCTGACTTCACAAAAGCCTGACTGACTTTCAGATGTACAGGTCTGTCACTGGTAGGTGGGCTGCCATAATTAAGCTGTGTTTGTGAGAAAACTGTGCTATTGAGATGCTGGTTTAATCAGTTAAATGAATTTCAAACTGGTATTTGGTTAATTGTTACCAAGACTACAGAAAAATCAGTCTTTTCTTAGGTGTGCAGAAACTTCTTTTTAAATCCTCTGGTCCAAAATCCTGCTTATGGGAGGAATCAGTAATACTTGGGACAAATCTTATCCTCAAGACATAAAAAAACAGAGTTGAACTAAAACTAAACCTGCAATCCAGCCTTGATCAGAGCTACTCCTAATTCAGTTAAAATAATGATTTTCCCCTTGATTTTGAAGCAAAAAATAAATGCCTCCACTGGAGAAAAAAATTATTTATGGAATAGCTAGATTGATAACAAATGAAATATAGATTTAAGATATAAAATATCATTAAGGATAGTGTCACTAGAAACTGTACCACTAGTAGACAATTTATTGATAGAATTAGTAAAATTTATAATTTGTGTGTAATTTACACTTTTTTGATTATTGGTGATCAAAAATACAGAGAATCAAGGAGGATAAATGATGTATTGATATGAAAGACATAGTTAAAACTATTAACCTAAAGAAATTATCCAGAAATCTCCATTCATCAAATTGAGAATACACATTTTTAAAGTACACAGAGAAAGTTGAAAAATAAAATTTGAAAAAAATCTCATTTGTATAAAATAAAGTTTAAACTGCAGTATAAAAGCAACTGAATAATAATGAAAACATTATATATAAAACTTATGAAATAGAACAAAACCAGTACTTCAAGAGCAATTCTAGCTTTAAATTAGTATATTAGAAAAAAGATCTTACAAGTAATGAATTAAGTGCTCCTCTTTTTAGGTTAGAAAATGTACAATAGAGAAATCCCATATAAGCTAAGAAAAGAGATAATTAATTTGAAGACAGCAGTTAATGAGATTAAAAAACCAAATAGTGGAGACTATCAGCAAAGCCAAATATTGATTCTTTGAAAATATTAACAAGAGGTAAATATTTGGAAAGATTATTTGATGAAGAATCAAGAGACAAGAAACAAATAAGCAATGTATGAATGAAAATGAGAACATAAAGACATAAAACAGAGGATACAACATTAAGACAATACTATGAGTAGCTGCACCAATGAATCGAAAACTGAAACCTAACCAACAAAGCACTACAAGAACATGTATTTTTTTCAAAATAACTGACTCCAGAAAATATTTTAAAATTCAATAGTACAGTAACTATTAAGGAAATTGAAGTAGTGTTTAAATATCATATCTCCCAAATTTAAAAAGCCCATATAATTTTACAGTCAAGTTCTATAAAATTTAAGGGACATACTGCTCTCTGTTTTCTACTGTTTTTGACAATAAAGAAGAAATATTTCATTCTATCAGATCAGCATAATTATAACAGTAAATTATACTTTTAAAACAAAAAGGGAAATTTTAGGGCTATTATATTCATGGGTATAGATGCAAAATCCTAAACAAAATATTAGCAAATCAAATCTAATAGTGTATATAAGAGGTAATATATCAAAATAATATTTATGCCAAGGATATAAGAATTGATTAATATTTTAAATAAATAAATGGAATTAATAATCTTACCAAAGGGAATTGTATGTGTTTGTCATGTTTCCAACAGGAAACAGATCACATACAAATTTCTAAAATTTGAAGAGAGTTTACATAAAAAGAAGTAGCTACAAAGGTGAGTAGGCTGTAAGGAAATAAGAAAAGATAGTATAGGAACTCAGAGCTAACAAAGCTGGATATGCTTTACAATTGTATCGAAGCATATCAATATCTGAGAATAAATATAAATAAATAAAACTAAAAATTTTCTATTATAGCTCTTGAAGAAGAGATTAAAATCCTGAGTTTTTCCAAGGTATTTGATAAAATTATTTTAAATTATTTAAAATGTGCAATAACAAAGAGCCATTGAGGGCTTAAACTCGTCTAATGAAAATAGCTAGAGGTCTGGGGGTGAGGGAGGTTGCCTTGAAAGATATCTAGGAATTATGTATCAGGAGTTATAAAAACATGTGGGATTATCCCAGGACGATGAACAAAGAATGGTCATAAATCTGTGTGTTATGAGAATGCTTACAAAGGACATCAACTGTATAGATCAATCTAAATAAGTAGACCAATTTGGTTTGTGAATGTCAGTCAGCTTTCGCTGGCTATTGAGTGAAGTTCAATGGCTAATGGAGAAAAAGGCTAATAGCTTTTTTTGCTGCAGGATGGAAGTTCTGCATGGGCTCAAGAAAATGGACTTAACCTTTTTGAGCCTGATCTGGCCATGACACCTGCTGAGCTCCAGCTTGACGGCAGTGATAAGAAATGCTGAGCTCTCCAGATGGCAGGAGCAGTGATTTTCTTCTTCACTGGAATAAGCACTTAAGCGTTATACTGATTTTCTTCCGCCAGTGCCACCTGTAAACTTATATTAGTCATTTTTACTATATTCCACACACCATTGCTTCTAACTAAGAACTATTTTCACAGCAAAAGAGGTGAGGAATGAATGACCCTACACTCATGGGGTTCACTGATCTTACTATGTATTCTATCACCCTGCAGTATCTGTCCTGATAAAAGGCAGGATGACTTATTCAAAATCCAATTATGGCACTAACTATGTGACAACACCTTGTAGAACTGGGGTGCTTTTCTATGTGTTGCAATATATACTCAGAACAGGTGATCTGTATATGGCTAGAATCCATGTGTGTGGGAAGCAATTGGTTGACATGAGTGGGGTTTCTTTTTGGCTATTTCCCCTCATATACTTATAAAAATGTGGCTTTGCTGGCTCAAATATATTACTGCCCAAAGAACCACCATATATATATATGGTGTATACAGTGAACTTCCAGTGAGTTGCAAGTGGAGATAGTCATCATGTTAATGTGGCTCTTTGTGCCAGTGAGACAGTAGAGAAGGTCTTACTCACTGGATTGATAAATCCAGTTTATTTTGGGAAAATAGAGGACTACTACATAAGAGCAGGGAGGAATATATCTGAAATCAGAGAATTACCTGGGTGTCTCTACGTACTACCATGTTCAATGGTAAAAGTAAATATAAGTCTACAGCAACTCAGTTCAGACAGGGCACACTAACTGCACAGCTCCTTCATGAATAAAATAGTGAGTCATATGTCCAGGTAAATAACCAAAACAAGTTGTAACACTGGGTAAGGGCAAAGAGAGCATGGCATGATTTTTGGAGAAGCAAGTCATAAATACCAAATACTGTAGCCACAGAAATGAAAAATGAGAAGTCTTGCATATATGCCATGTTTAGATGTATATAATGATATATATCAACTGTACTTTTCTGTTTTCTATACTAGCTTATCTAAAGCAAGTTGTATTAAAAATGGTAATAGGGCTTCCCTGGTGGCGCAGTGGTTGACAGTCCGCCTGCCGATGCAGGGGGCGCGGGTTCGTGCGCCGGTCTGGGAGGGTCCCGCGTGCCGCGGAGCGGCTGGGCCCGTGAGCCATGGCCGCTGGGCCTGCGCGTCCGGAGCCTGTGCTCCGCAACGTGAGAGGCCACGGCAGTGAGAGGCCCGCGTGCTGCAAAAAAAAAAAAAAAAAAAGGTAATAAATTGGATTTCCCTGGTGACGCACTGGTTGGGAATCTGCCTGACAATGCAGGGGACACAGGTTCGAGCCCTGGTCCAGGAAGATCCCACATGCCGTGGAGCAACTAAGCCCGTGCGCCACAACTACTGAGCCCATGTGCCACAACTACTGAAGCCCATATGCGTAGAACCCATGCTCCGCAACAAGAGAAGCCACCACAAGCATGGTGCACCGCAACAAAGAGTAGCGCCCCCTGCTCACCACAACTAGAGAAAGGCCGCACGCAACAACGAAGACCCAATGCAGCAAAAAATAAATTTATTTTTTTTAAAAAATTTTTAAAAGGCAATAAATTACACAATTTATAATTAAATATAATTAAATATAAATTAAATGATATAAATTTTGTATTTATCAATAATTTCAGGATATAAAAGGGGAGTTGTGATTGAGCTTTTAAATGTGAATAACACCTACAGAATTATACAATTAAATGTGATTTGTCTGTTGTTTGGGAGAAGAACAAGAGCAAGTCTTTAGTTATATGTACATTTCATTGTTAGGTTGAGGCATAATGTTATTGCTGTTGTTCAGGTGATGAAATATAGGTAATAGGTACATTTACAAAGTAGTAGACTTGTTAGATAGTCAACTCGGGGAAAGTACCCCCAAGTTTAGTATTTCTTCTGAGCTGAAGAGAAAGACTTAGGAACACTTTTCCTTGAATCAATCAATTATGGAAACAATTCTATATTTATAATAATACATAACTCTCTTCACTAACTTACAAATATATTTCCATGATAGGGGTAAATCAACTGTGGAAAAAATTCTCCCCCTTACTTCCTAAAAAAAAAGTAAAATTTAGCAAATGATTAAGACAGTGTCAACTTGGTAACTCTTCGAAGGATGTTTTAGGAGAATCAAAATCATGCAGATTCAGTAAAAAAAGTATATGCATTTTCTGACTTCACTCAAAATACTCAACTGAAATTATTTCTTTTGTAGATAATGTAGTTGAAAAATTAAGGACCATAAATCAGCTAATCCCATATCCACTGTATAGAAATCATCTTGTCAGATCAAAATACTAAGCAGAGCTCACTGTGAAGTGAGCTTTCCTCATTAATCTAAGTAAAAGTGGTGTAGGTGGTTTAGAGCTGAAGAACTGACAGAATATTTCAGCTGTGTTAGAAACACAGTGTGATACCACTGCCTATCTGAAGGGAAAGATACTTGAAGTAGATGGTGCTAGGGCTCACAGTTAAGTCCCATCATCTTTTTATTTGTGTGTGTGTGTGTGTGTGTGTGTGTGTGTGCGTGGGCATGCACCATGTAAATTCCTGTGCTTAATAGTAATAAATCGTGAGGTATGCTGTTTTTCCTTCTTAGAATTCCAGGACAATTTAGACCACTTGGCAAAATTTGCCCAAGTGAGGTATAGCACTTGGATTGCTGAGGCTGGTTTAAATTTACTTTGATTAAGAGCAATAACTTTGTCTTCAAATTAAAATCTTACATACTAGCAAATCTTCCTAGACTTAAATACTTACTTGTGGTGTGGAAATTAGAGGACAAAAAATTCTGCAATTATTCTTTATTTCTAGTTATACAGTAATGTTAGTTCGTTCTGTTTATAAAAATAATGCAAGTTTCTCTTGATCACGTAAGATCTTGATTTTCTTATATTTGAATTGCCTAGTCTTAAGAGATCAATCTGCACCAGAAACAGGTTAATCTTTTTCACCCCAATTCCTAATATATCCTTCAAACTTCCCACAAAATGAAATTAATGACATGCAAATCTACTTAGAACTTTTCAATGACTTGTAAGATTGAGTGTAATCTCCATGCTTGTCAAACAACTCTTCAGATATGACTCAACTTCATTCCCTACTTTGTTTCCTACCATTTCCCAATTCTCTTGGATTTTGTGCTTAACCATTTGATTCCCTTTTAGTTTATTCATATGTTTGCTGTCTCTATTGGTGATTATTAGAAACAGAAGATATTGAGTAGAGAAAGAAACTAAAGTCAATTGCTGTATATACATTTTATATATGTATATCCATGTGTATACATATACATATATAAAATATATATATAATCTATCTACTTATTTATATACTATTTGGTCTTGAAGAAACAAAGGAAACCAAGGCAAAGTATGCTTGAGACTTGCATCCACATCTCTCCCTATTTGTTGGTTGAGACTGAATTAATGGAGGCTTATAAACAGAACTAGAGAGTAGTGTTCTGCCTTCTAAATTCTGATAGTCTGCAACTTTGGGAATCATGGAAATTATTAATGTTATAAATAAATGTAGGTACCACAAAGTGTAGACAACTCAGAGTGCCTTACCAGGATTTCCCCTTTAGCTTTCCTGGGATAAGTATATTAATCACAAGTTAACCAAAGATTTCCCAGTCTCAAATACCCAAGAGATCTTCACCTCTGAATTGTAGTAAGTCCTGCAACAAGAGTTATTTCTTTCCAGACACTTTTACTCTCCAAATCCCAGCCATATTCGACATCTGCAGGGAAAACAGTACATATGAAAAAGTAGCACAAATTTTATCTCTGTTGGGAAATCTTCCCTAAAATTTTTACACCCCTGTCACTCCCATATCACCACCTCATCATTCTCTGTTCGAGGAAAAAAAAAAAATCTGAGCATTAAAAGCTTTGTGTTTTCTCTATGATATATAACATTTGTTACTGAATTTGTCTGAACAACATAAGACAAAAGACTCACCTAGCTATCTAGACATTCTTAAATTTGGATTTTCACAGCATAGAATTATTCAGTGAAAAGTAGATTAGTTGTTACATCGTTTCTGTCTCTTTGCTTTGCAAAATGTGAGTATCTTGAAAATAGGAGTTAAACCATCATTTTATCCCCAGAGCCTGTATTGTTCACAGAACCTTAATATAATTTATTGACTTTGAAGGAGACCGTGTGTAACAATATATTGAAAATGGTTTAGAACTCTCTTGACTCATTTAAAAATATGTTTTCTGCTTACTTCCAAGTTGAGGTATAGGTACCAACATCCAGCCTAGTGTATGACCCTAAGTAGATGCTCAATTATAAGAATTATAATTTAAAAATCAAAGTCCTGACAGCAAAATATATTTGAGTGTATTTTACTAGGTCCCCAAATAAACGGTAGATATGTTTTCTACAAACAGAGGAAGGAAACAAAATAGAAAAATTTAAATTTAATTATAGTTTCAAAAAGTAAGACATAAACTAATTCAAAATAAAGCAAATAAATATTATTTGGAAAAAATTTCATTTGAAATGTGCAAAAGTTATTTAAGGTAACTCTAGAAGCTGAACTATATGCTGCCAAAATTAATATCAAAAGGAGAAAACAAAACAGTTATTAATGTGTGGAACTGTATGCTGATACATTATGGATAATATCTTTGGAGAGAAAGGATCATTTGCTTATCTTATTGAAAATTAAATAAACTACTATTAAGCATTGACTACTGAGAGTACAGTTGGGCTTTTCTACCTGACTCTCCTCTCTTCTACTTTCATACACTCTTCCTGTATGAATTACTCAACCCCTGCACTTTAATTATGACCTACGAAATCTTAAGCCCTTTACCTTTATTTTCAACCTACATTTTCCTTAACATCCAGACACATGTATTCAACTCCTCAATATCTCCTCCTAGATGAGACCCAGTCACCTTGAAGTAACACAAAGAAAGCTAGGTGTACCACCATGCACCTCAGTCAGAAGGGACTTTTAAAAAATTTCTCACTTCTGTGAATATTTTCACAATTTGTAGTCTACTTCTTAATATCTGTCCTCTTCTTTCTGTACCATGTTTATGTGATTAATTGGTTTACAACCCAACCATATATATATATATATATATATACATACATACTATATATGTACTATATGCATATATATTGTATGTATATATACATATACATGTACTATAGTGCTAGATTCCTAGTTTGTTTTCCATATCAACTCTTTCACCTCCATTATTTGTCAAGCTGCAACTAGGAATTTTCTCACAAAAATCAAAATTATTTTCCTACTTCCTTATTTGAAATGCTTTAATATGTGAAACATTCTAAACTCAAGAGAGAAATATACATTGTTTCTCTTTTTCCTCAAATAACTATCTTCAAACAAGAGACTAGATATTTCCCTTTCCTGTGTCTTAAATTTGTACTCTACGCATATTCTATAATTTTCCAATATTTAAAAAAATAATATATCAATAACTAAATTATAATTAAGAAATTATAATTAAAGAATGATAGCTCAGTCTAGTTTAATATTTCAATTAACTCTCTTAACCTCCCTCAGGTTAAAGCTTAATCTGTAACTGGAAAGACTTGCCATTAGGGAGTGGAAAGCATGGATTACTCTTTCACTTGTCCCTCACTCTCCACTCAGCTGCTTTTGGTTGGAGTAGAGGGAGAAGGTATTACAGATATAGCATCTTGGCTGTACATGGACTTCATTTGGCAGGCTTCCTGATGTTGGATCTCATGTGGGACACATAGCTCTATTCTTTGAATATTTTACAGGCCCTCTATAAGGATGTGCATTCTCTATTATCATGGGTAGAGTTTCATATACAATAAATCAATAAGATCAACCTTATTTTTTTGTTTTTAGATCCTTCCTCTCCTTATTTATTGTTTGTCCACTTGATCTTTCTTTTACTGAGAATGCTGTACTAAAGTATTTTGTTATTAGGGGTTCTTATCTATTTTTCTTGCATTTTCTGTAGCTTTTATATAAAAAGGTGGTTGCTTTATTAACTTATACATGAACATTGATACATATTGTATTGTCATTGTGGATTCTGGGCTTTCCACCTTAACAAGTGCTCTTTTCATGCTTGATTGTTTAAAGCTTGACTTTCACTTTTACAGATACCAGAACCTCTGTTCTCTCTTTGTTTCCATATGCCTGGTAGAATTTATCCTCTTATGTTTCAGCCTTTCTGAATCACTTTGTTGTAGTTTTTGTTTTGTAAGCCACATTGAAAATTTTTGTCTTTTAACGTGTGAGTTAAGCCCATTAACAATTATTCTTCTAACTCACATGTTTGTTCTCAACATTGTCATAGTGTTATATGATTATAGTATTTAACGTATCATAATACTATGTTACATAATATATTGTACATGTTATGTATTATATATAATATATCCTATATGATAATTATAATATTTTATACCTACGTATATTTCTCATGATTCATTAGTGATATTTTCTATGATTCTCCCTCTATTAGATGTGCATTCTCTTTTATTTATTTATTTATTTATTTTTAATTTAGATAGTTTGTATTGGTGTTCTGGATCTACCTTTATATTTATAATTTTTTAATGCCATTAGTTCCCTGTTTACTCACTGAGCACTGCTAAATGGTTTATACATTTTATATGATATCCTTTAACCCATCTATTACGCATACACAAATGAATTTTTTCTAATTTTCTCTTTAACTATTTCTTCTTCCATTTTAGTTGCATTTTTTGTACTTTATTTCAATATATAACATTTGAGAATTAGTCATGCACCTTCATCGTCACATATTCTTTAGTTATATGTGTCCATTTATAGACACATAAGACACAAAAAGGTTAGAAATGGTAACCATCATTGTTTTGCTTAGTTTTTCCCAATTATCATCTGGTTGCGTGAATCTAACTGATAGATGCAGCATTCCCTAAGTACTTACATATTAAATCCTGTCTTCCATAACTTTGATATTTGAAGAAAAGATTGACTTGACATAAAATGCTTGGTTCACACCTTCTTTGATTCATATTTTAAAATATTGTTCTGTTGTTGCCTTGCTTGGTATGTTGGTTTTCAAAAGTCTGATGTTAGTCTAGTTCCTTTTGTATTCATGTTGTTTGATCTTTTGCCTAGCTGCCTTAAGGATTTTACCTTATATTTAATATCTTGCAGCTTTAATAAAATGTCTCTGGATTTAAATTATCAATTTGAAATCTTACATTCTTTCTAATATTAGCATTGCAAACTATAAATTTTCCTCAAATGTTTTAGCTGCATCACAGAAATTCAAATATGTTGAAATTAATCATGATATTTTTTAATAATCCTTGTAATTTTTTTCTTTGACACATAGGTTATTTGAATATATATTTTATATTTACTTTCCTAATATTTGGAGATTTCCTAAAATTTTTTCTGTTATTGATTCCTAGTTAAATTCCTTTGTGATTAGGTAATACATTTTGTAAGATTTCAATCCTTTTAACATTCATTGGGATTTGTTTTATGGCCTAGCATATGTTATCTCCTTGGACAATTCTATGCGTACTTGAAAAGGATGTGCATTCAGTGGCTGTGGTTGGATGGATCACTTTATACATGTTTTGTAAGATGATAGTGTGTTCAAGTATTCTATAACATTGCTGATTTTTTAATCTTTTTTTTCAATTATTCAGATTGGCATATTGCAATATCTGAGTATAACTGAGAAATTGTTTAAGTGTCTTTTAATTTTATCAGATTTAACTTCATATATTTTGAAACCCTGTCACAAGATGCATGTACATTCATAACTGATGCACTTGGCTAGCACCTAGGCTCTTTCAACACCATGAAACATATCTTTGTTTCTAGTCATATTTCTTGTCCTACAGTCTATTTTGCCTGATGTTAATTTAGACCTTTCAGCTCTAAGATTCCTGTTTGCATGGTATATCTTGTTCCATCTCTTTACCATCAGCCCATGTATATTTTTGTATTTAAAGCATTTCTCAGGTAGACAGTATATAGTGGGGATTAGCATTTGGATTATGTGTATGGAGAAATGATTAGGGAGTAAATTATTATAAGAATAATCCTGAATTCTGGGAGAAGCAAAGGAGAAAGAGGGTATCAGGAACCCAGTAAAAAAAGGAAGAAGGAAGATGCTAAGCACTGAAAAGCATGCCAAGATTTTAAGAAATATTGAAGAACAAACAAGAGAGAGAAATACTGTGCATCCAAAAATGGCAACTAAATTTAGAGGTTACATTGAATTTGAAGTTGTTTATTGAATGGGGTAAGATTACATTCCAGTTATACCCATAAATTTCAATAAGGAATATTCTACACAATTAAATCTTGGGAGATTTAGGAAAAAGTGAGGGTATGAGTGTACAACAAAGTTAGCTGGTGAGAAACAGTATCAGGACCCAAAACCCAAACCAGCAAATAAGGGCAGATAAAACAGGAAGAGTTACTCACACAAAGAAATTGAGCCAACTGTCTGGTTCCAAAGGCTCTCCTGGTCTTTTAGGGCCTTGACATATAATAAGCTGTCTAATTAAATTTAGCTGATTAAAAACCTCTTGTATTAATAATGCGCTGTTATTTCTGCTTCTGTTTGTTGTTTTATTTGAAGCACAAAGATTTGCTGTGACAGAACTCAGCAATTGATTCTTCCATTTTACTGCAGCCAGTCTGACAGATGACATTGAAACAATGAGAATAATTTCAGGTTCATTATAATATTGAAGTCTATGTATATCATATCTAAATTCCCTCTGTTGTCTATTAGCATAAGTGAAAATAATAGCTTAGCACTAAAAGGTTCAGAGGTCTAGCCATGTTTTACATGTTCTTTAAATTTCTCTCATCTGTAATACTCTCAGAAACTAAATAACTTTACTGATCAAAAGAGTCTTTTATTGTAATAATAATAATGCAATTTCCATAAATTCTTCTTTTATGTTCTACTTGTCACAAAATGTCCACGAAATAATTAAGAATTGGAGATTTGTGGACTCATAGAAAGCAATTTACATGTTGATTATGACTGCTTTTTATATATATTTACAATGTGCCAACATTTCTTCATCATAAACTGAATTTAAAGTTTTAAAATCTGCCATTGCTATAAAGTTTGTATGTTTTCTTTCTCAGGATTCAGGTTTCTAAGTGAGGAGAGGCACTAAAGAGTGAGACAAGTAAGCCTCTCTCACAGGTCAATAAAAATGGCAGCAGAAGGAGAATTCATTTAATACACTTTAATATTTGCTAGCCTCCTACTATAAATTTCACTCATTATTTCATCACACTTAGTAAGCATTTTTCATACAGCATTTCACTTAATTTTCACCACAACCATGCAAGATATTTCCTAATGTTGCATTTTTACTGATGTGACAACAAAATGAAGAATATTATGTCTTTTGCTCAGGTACTAAGTATCAGAATTCAACTTAGGTCTATGTGGCTCTATATTTCTATATTGTGTGTACCTGTGTGTGTACCTGAAGGATCTCATACATGAGCAAAGAGGCTACATGTTAGTGTAAAGGAATTTGTCACTTATGTTCTTCCCAGAGGACCCGTCTACTGTTATGGACAATTTTCCTCAAATGCAAGTTGTTTTTTCATATATTGAAAGTGTTCTATTATTAGTTATTTTTTAACCTTAAGAATTCCCTTTGTTGTCCCACTTGTTCCCCTGGCCCAAAGCAGTTTATTCAGTGTAATGTAGCTCAGGTGTCTCCTGGGAAGCATTATTAAATGGATGGATCTGGTTCACCATCAGCAGTTACACCTTTCATTGATCTCGTGTAGCAGAAAGTAACCCTTTACAACTTGCATAGCCTGTAACACTATCCTACTAAGATAAAGTTTGTCTCAAAGTACCCTTCTGAGTTTTAATTAGCGATTAAGAAGCAGTTGAGTTCTTTTTACAAAACTTTCCTCCTCCAACTTATATAGATAGTAGCATCCATTCAGTTTATCACACGGGCTCACTTACAGCCTACCTTATCAGTTTATCACACGGGCTCACTTACAGCCTATGTTATCTCAGATGCCCACTCTGCTCTTCTTCATTTAGCATTATTTATACTTGTTCATAAATGTTTTGTGATTTCTATTTCTGATTCTCCCTTCTGTGCCATCTTTTACTCTTTTCTTTTTCTTGAATGGAAATTTCCAGGTATTTCTTTTTGGTAAAGAAATTCCTGTACCTCCGAGTTTATCTTTACTGTCCTTTGTTATTTGATTGATTTTGTTTTGGTTTCATTTGTGCTAGCTTAGTGATTAATTTCCTTTGCTTCTTTATTCATTTCTTTATATATTCACTAAATATTAATTAATTCTTCCTAAGTGCTGAATATCCAAAATTGAACTCTCTCTCTCTCTCTCTCTACACACACACACACACACACACACACACACACACACACACATTCCTAAGGCAGGAGGTAGGAATAAAAATGAGATTAAAAGCTAAGATGTAACTAATGTTTCATTACCGGTACTTATAGGTATTACAGGACCATGGAGGATGGAACATTTAGTTCTACCTGAAGGATTCAGAAAGAGCTTCAATAAGATAAGGGAGCCTATGCTAAGTAGTGAAATGTCTAGTATTTAACCCAGGAGATAATAATAAAGCACATTTTAGGCAGAAGGGAATTGTCCCCCAAACTTTATTTGACTACAGTAAAAGCAAACAAGGACATGGTAACTTTTGGAAACTGTTTACAGGTGAACAAAAGTTGCAAGGCTGGCAATTAAAGAAGGCTAGAAGGGTAAATGAAGACTGATCAGAATTCCACCCAGCGCTGCCCCCTGTGGTGCTCTTTCTGCCCACAACATTAGGATAAATGGTGTGGCTTACCCAAATTTGAATTCGTCTTGTCACAGAGAGTGATGACTAATTTTATGTGTCAACTTGACTGGCCTTTGGATACTCAGGTTAAACAATATTTCTGGTGTGTCTCTGAGGGTGTTTTGGAGGAGATTCGCATTTGCATCAGTGAACTCACTAGCGTAGACTGCCTTCCCTAGTGTGGGGACCATCTAATCAGCTGAGAGCCTGAATAGAACAAAATGCAGAGGAAGGAGAAATTTGCCCATTTTTCTTCCTGACTGATTACTTGAACTGAGACATTTATCTTCTTCTGCCCTTGGTGCTCCTGGTCTGAAGCTCTTTAGACTTGGACTCAATTATACCACTGGCTTGCAGATGGCACATCGTAGGACTTCTTAGCCTCCGTAATTGTGTGAACAGTTTATATATATAGATAGATAGATAGATGTATATGTATATACATACAGCCTATTGATTCTACTTCTCTGGAGAATGCTGACTAATACACAAAGTCTAGTCAATCTATTCTTTAAAATCCTATTTCTTTCCTCAACTGCTCCAGCATGGTTAAGGATGTGAAAAACATAAAGAAATTGTCTGTCATACAATACATTTTACAAATTTGTTTTACTACCTAAACAATGAAATATTTTCTTTAGACAATGACAGTAGGAACACACAACCTGTAACAGAATCAAGCCACTTAAAATTGTCCCATTAACTTCAGTTTAAATATCTTGAATGAGGAGATAGGTTTTACATAACTTGAAAAAAAATTGTCCTACAATATTCATGCTCATTGGCATTGGATGTTGACAGAAGCCCATTACTAAACTAGAAAGAGTTTAATGGGGAGAGTACTGAAGTTCAATATTTATAGACTATTTTTTCAACTCCAAAATGACAAACTCCTAAAAGATACTTTAACTAACACATTGTGTTTCAGTTTCCGTTTGAATTGTGTTTAGATGTCTTTTAATGTAACAAATGACTTTCAGATATTTAGCCCCTACATGGACATTTTAACTTTTACATAAAATAATACAGAATTTAGCAATTATTGGCATAGAAAGTTTATTGGAAATAGTCATTGTTTGCATCAATTAAAACTCACCATGGTCCCCAATTCCCATTTTGTTGTATCTGCACAATTAACTCAGAAAGTGAACACAATCACTTTGCTACACTGCTGATAGGATCCAATAATATGGTATATAATTTTATAAAATCCAAATTTTAAAAAAATACCTGAAAGGGGCCATTCATGTATTTTTAACTAAATGGCATTTCATCCAAGCAATTTTTAGTAATTTTAGGTTAACAATTTCTTTGGACATGGTAATCCTGTGTTTTCACATTACTTGTGGAATTAGCAACTGTTTTAACTAAAGAAAACACCATCTGCATAGTTTATGTGATCTCAAGAGAGATCACATGGTTTCTAGGGAGGTATTATCATTTTTAATTCCAGGAAGGGTTGCTATTCTTCCTTAGTGAAAAGGCAAAAATACCTTGCTCTTATCCTTAAAATTATGGGGCACAGATTAACTGTGCCTCTATGGGCTCCTATTTTAAGTCTGTTTTTTTTCTTGAGCCTAACTGTGTGCTCCTTCCCTTTCAAGGGCACCTTTTATTTCACCAGACTCTCTCTGAGTCTTTGTCTATTTCTATAATTGTCTCTTCCACCTGGGTATTCACCAGATTTTCTCCCATTTCTGATACCCTTCGCAGCTACCTGGGTTTGGGCTACACCTGAGCAGAAACAGTAGACAGGCGCCATCTGGTGAAATTCAGGTCCCTCACTTTTTCTGCTGTGTCGGCTTCAACCTCATGGTTCCCTTCATCTCAACAAGATTTCTGGTATCTTTTGGATACATCTGTTAATATTATTTTTCTGGTTATTCTACAAAAAGCTGGAAGGAGCAGTATACTGCCCTCCACACCCACTTCCTATCTCAGTTCAGAAACCACAGAACACATGGCCACCAGCAAAATACCAAACTGATCTAAACTGAAGTCCTGAAATGTATGTGATGACTCAGAGTGAGGCTAGATTTGCGCTTTTTTTTTTTTTTTTTTTTTTACTTAAGATCGTTTTTACTTGAACAATAACTACCTGAAATAGAAGAGTCAACCCATTTGTTAAATTACCACAAGCAAATTTTAAATTGCTATGTTAAGGATCAGAGATCATTCTGAAAATAATGACATTTTTAGTGTTAATTTCTCATGCATATTTAATCAGTGACCTGCTTTAAACAGTCCAGCTAACACATAAATTTATGGGGGGTTTTCTGGTTTTTTTCTCAAGAAATTATTTTCCCTACTCTTTATCAATGGAAGGTTCAGATCTCAATTTAGTACCTTTGATTTTCTGCTTAAAGGGGTATTATCTTAAGGAGGGAAACATTTCTGGAACTAAATATTTTTATAATTATTTTAATTTTATTTATTATAAAAATGATAACATTTATATGCAAGATTTGCCTATAAAACAAACATTTAGTAGGCATAGTTTAAAGGAAATATACTCAGTTAAAAGTGATAGTGTAGAAGCTAGCATAGGTATTATATTTTAAAATAGTTTAAAATATGTTTTCAGTATTAATGCTACATACAGATAAACTACTGATTGTCTTTATTATCATGAAAACTTGGGTGATCTCTTTTCTTAATAAGCTGCCGGCCCTGGATACAGGTTCTGTCCTCTCGTTTTAATATAATTAGATTTAATGAGTAGCCTTTGCCATTTACCAGCTGTACCAACCTAGGGGAGCCACCCAGTATTGTTATGTTTTGTTTAATGATCCACAAAATGGAGAAAATAGCAGCATTCAATTCACAAGGTTGCTCCAAGGACAAAGTATGAGTCAACATATGCAAAGATCTCAGAACAGGGCTTATCACTAAGCACATGCTAAAGAGACCACCACCACCACCATCTTCATCATCATCATCATCAATGTCCATATGCTTCTAATCAGTTGATTTTTTTCCACACTCCAAGCACATAAGATCTTTCTGAGTCCAAATCAAAGCTCAGGTATTTTTTTCCTTTGTGAAATTAATATATAAAGGACCCAAGTAACTGATGAAACATAGCTTTATTTTTCTTTTACTGCTTTTCAAAGGCTGGGGATCATAAAGTAAACATTTCCAATTACAGCAGCTCTTGCCCAGGAGATATCAAAACTCACATCATGTTTCTTCACAACAGGTTCTAATAAAGTGGAGCTGATAAGGACCACTGACTTTTGGTAACCTCAGGATGTCAGATTCTTACTGCACGTAATGAAAACACTTTTCTATCCAGTGAACAAAGGGACTTGTTTTAACTAGCTGTGTATACACAGAACTAATTCTATCTTATTCCAACTGCTATTTTTGAACGCTTAATTAGCTTAGTCATCCTGAATTTCCCCTTTCTAGCACTTAAAAAGTCCTAAGTCTTCCCCTTAGTAATTACCCAATGAATTTCTTCTCTTTAAAAAAAAAAAAAAAAAGCTTTAGCTTTTATTCTTTGAAAGATTAATTTTAAAAATTATTTTCAAACAATTCCCCTTCTTCCTTTTGATGGAGTCCCAGCAATGGTAAAGAAAAAAGAAAAAAAAAGTGCCCACTTGAGGGAGTGGAGTTTATGATAATAGAGTGACAAAGAATGATAAAGACAACAATTGGGAGAAGTTTTAAAATGCCTGAAATTCATCATGTTGTGCCTGAGAAAATATTCTTGCTGGTTCTCTAATGTAAAAGGGTCCAATAATCGATGCAATCAAAATCAAGGTCAAGAATAAGTAGCACTGGGCTTCCCTGGTGGCGCAGTGGTTGAGGGCCCGCTTGCTGATGCAGGGGACACGGGTTCGTGCCTCGGTCCGTGGCACGGATCCCACGTGCCGCGGAGCGGCTGCGCCCGTGAGCCATGGCCGCTGAGCCTGCGCGTCTGGAGCCTGTGCTCCGCAACGGGAGAGGCCGCGACAGTGAGAGGCCCTCGTACCGCAAAAAAGTAGCACTAATGTGAAAAATACATCTTCTGAAAACATTTCAGGAATCGAAATATTTGCCCTTTTTAATAATTTGCCTAATGTTAAAGTCATTGCTATTTAGATATGACCTATCAATACTCAAATATTATTTACACAAATAAATTTTAAAAATGTATGTATATGATGAATTAGGTTTTCCAAAGCATTTAAAACTGATTGTAAACTTAATAAATTAAGTTTTCCACAGGTCTAGCTATTTATATAGTCACAAATACTGGATTCTCTTAAATGCTTTAAATCCTTTTAAAGTTAGGCAAACACAATGAATATACTTAGCCCCCTCCCAAATCCAACAATAATAACAATGTCTGTTAAGTAGAGTGTTATTACCATGATTTTCCTTTAATTGTTCAGCTTAACTTTTTTCATTCTCAGCTCCAATAGCAATATCTCCAACTTTGTAAACTTCAACATCCAGTTTATTTTGTCATAACAGAAGCCTTAATGCTCTTAGATTCTTTGTGCTCCCAACTGAAATGAATTTTCTCTCAGGTAATTTATAGATAATCTGTCTAGTTTTCAGGAAAAAATCTCAAACTTTTGCCCTTAGTACAACTCAGTGATAAACTGTTTGATGAAGTTTAAATGTCCGGTTAGAAGAATTATTCTTCTTAACTAAGTGTGGATTATCTAAGTGCCTGAATATATAATTGCAGTCACTTGTACATCTTACCTTCTTTCTTTATACTGAATATTCTATATGTCTTTCCCTTTTTTGTTGCCGCTTTTCTTTTTTTAATGCATCAGCATAATCATTATTATCTGCATCAAGCAGATGAAGTATGGGACTATATATAACTTCCTTTGTATCACTGCAAGGATGACATTGACTTGCCCATTGTCACTTCCCGTGGAGGTTCTCCCTTGGGTGAAGTGGACTTTTTATCTAATGGGGGACAGACAAATAAAGGCAGAGAGGTGAAATGGGTCTCTTTCTTTATGTCTTTGGGAGGGCTGTAATAGCACTGTCTTCTACTACAGATATGTCCTAATGAAGTATCCTAATTGGGTTGGGGATCTCATATCCCAAGGTACCATGACTTGAATGTCCTAAAAGAAACTACCAATACTATCAGAAAATATCCAAAGTAATATGATTCAAAACTCATACCTAATAATAAAGCAGTGTGTGAATGAGAAAATAAATAAATACATGAATACAATGCATGGATAAATATCCAAATTGTCCTATATTACAAAGAGTGTGTATTGTCCCACAGTACCTTCCACATATCCAGAACATACCTCAAAGCAATACATCTCCTTACGTGTTGTTGCATGCTGTTGTGTGCTGGAGCCTCTCACCCTGAGAGATGGAGAATGGCCACAACTGTAGCAGTTGGTCATATACATTTCATGGAAGATATTATCTAAATGCAATGAGTATAAAAATCAGATGGACATTTCCATGGCAACCTTCGCATATGAGCATTTCTCCCCTTGCAAAGGATGTAGCTAGCAGAAGATAAGGAAATAGGAAAATAAACCCTGGCAGCTCTCAGCTTGTGGTTGTGTGGATACTTACACCTGGACCAAGGTGTTTTACATGTAAAACAGATAATTTCACAAAACACCAACCTCAAATGAGACCATTCTGTGACCACACCAGAGTGAGATAAAAACAAGACCATTTCACCATGAGACAACCATACACTTAGAAAAAAACAAGAAAGATAGATTCATATCTTACAGTTATCAAATACTGAATTTAACATACTCCATCATTTCATAGCAAGGCTAAGTATAGATCACTGCACAGATGAAGATAGATGCAGATAATTATAGAAAAATAGAGAACGTATACCATGCAAGAAACACAAAGGAGAAAGGAAAATGCTCATCTCAGTTCTGTAATTTTGAGAATGAAAAAGTGGTGTGACTGAAATATATTGAAAGATGTTTTAATATATTACAGAGCTATAATTATATGAAATATGGGAAAAAAAGAAAATTCTATACAAAAAAAGCAGAAATAGTACAATAAATGAAAACATAGCTGTACATTCATTTATATTCTATAAACTGAATGAGGTATATAACTTTCTTGGATATTTCAGGGCAATTTATTTCATCAAATCATTTACATGAAAGTGGATTTTAAAATATTAGACTAGGAAATTAATGAAAATGTGCACTTAACCCAATCAGTTTCTGAATTCTAGCTAAGACAGAAATACTTTTAAAATATATGAATTATCTACAATAATGTGAAATAATACTTCTTACAGCTTACTGGAATGTTAAATTTTTACAGTGTGAAGGATGCTTTTTTCTCTCTAATGCAATAAGCTTTTTAAATCACAGTCATTGTTAAATAAGAATCCTAATATATATGACATTTTCACAGATTACTTTGTTTATAATTTTAAAATTTAATTGCTGACAAAAGAAGCATTTCAGTTCAATTTACATTTCTATTGTGGCAGCTTTTATGTTTTCACTCCTGGCTTTCTAATGGCGATCATAATTCTCAGTATGAAAAAAGACACTTCTCTGCTTTTCCCTAGACAAAAGGACAACTCATCATATGCTTTATTTTGAAAAAGGCATCATATTTCTGAGATACATATTATTTGTATGACCTCAAGTTTTGAGAGATAAAAAGCACATACATTTATTTATTTATTTGAATATAAAATGTATACAGTTTTACTTAATGAGCTTTGGAAAAGTGTTCAAAGCCACTGAGGTATTAGATCTTGGTTGTAGATGACTGAAATAGATTCTGGTTAACCTAAACCAGATGATAGATCATATTGGGTAACTCACATAATTAATGGGAAGATTGAAGAAACATGCTTATAATGAGGATGGCAACCATAGAGACTAGGTTTCAGAACATCAGTGAAATCGCAGGACAAGGACAGCCTGATGAGGGTAATGCGGCTGCCACCCACTCAGACCTGGAAGTTAGATGGTGCCACTGGACCTCTGTCATGAATGAATGCTTCATTGTTTCTGACCCTTTTTACCCCTTTCTCCAGTTTCAAATTCCACACTGAAGCCATCTGTATTAGTTTTCTGGGGCTGCAGTAACACATGACCACAAGGTTGATGGCTCAAAGAAGAACAATTTATTCTCTCACAATTCTAGAAGCCAGAAGTCCAAAATCAAGGCACTGGCAGGGCTTCATTTCCCACAGAATATTCTAATGGTGAATCCTTCTTTGCCTCTTCCATCCTCTGCTAGCCCAGGTGTTTCTTGGAGCTATTCCTGGCTATTTAATTTTAAATAATTTAAAATGAAAAACTGTTATAAATTCAGTCCCTCCATCACACTAGCCGTATTTCAAATGCTCAAAAGTCACAGCTGGCCCCTGGCTACTGTATAAGACTATGCAGTATAAACACATCTGTCTTCACACAAAGTTCTCTTGGACAGCACTGCTCTGGAATAGTCCCTGAAAAAAGAAGTGGTTTCACCTACTGGGCTTCAAACAACAAAGAGTCCTACGATTGCCTATTACTTGTATAGTAAATTCAATATTTATTTTTCATCATCACCGAGATAGTTGTTTATTCTACATTTGGATATGATTTCACTGCCTCAGTCAATTCCACCCACCACAAACTCACTGATGGCCTTCTCCACCCTCATGACTGTTCATGCAAAATCTAAGAACTTACTTCATAGACAAATTATTAGGCAGTGGACTGTCCTCTTAATATGCCTTCTGCAATATAAAATCAGCCCACCTTGTAGAAGGAGAAATCAACTTCAGAAGGCTCAATTATAGTCTAAGTGTATGCTGATTTACAAGCTGCTGTGCATAAATTGATCTAGCCACTCATCTTTGACATTTCCCCCAAAGTCAATGAACATGGTTTCTGCAACTAACATAACGTATCGCACTTCAGATAATTATACCCAATTACCTGCTTGCAAAATATGTGCTTCCAAAACCAATGGCTCTGTACTACTAGCCTAGCAGTCACAGTATGTAAAAATTTCATTGGAAAAATAATGAGGCTTATTTGAAATTAGAAGTTGAAGCAAATTCCCAGATAAAAGAATTTTCTCTGGGCATTATGATAATGACTTCTCCATTTTTATTATTTTTTATTCTTAGTTTTCAAAGATATGTGTTTTTTCATAGCTGCCTGCTCTTCTCCAATTAGACATATCTCAGATGTCTCAGATGTGACTAATTATATTTAAAATATTCCTTCTATTTTTGTATCAACTTTTTTTTTTTTTTAATATGAGTGGTTAGGTTTTGTGGTTTTGTTTCCTAAATTCATTCTTTGTTATGCTCTGATATTTGGTAAAATTTTAAACGTACTAGTCAAACTTAAGGATAAATGGCTAGATTAATAAGATTTGGTAATTTGAGTTAATTTGCTCACCCCATGTAAACATTTTACTTCTACCCCTGAGTCAGCACTAAATGCGGGATTCTGATGACTAAGCGCTGATCCTGGTGATGTTGTGGGAAGAAAGAAGGAAGTTGGTGATGGATGGATGTGTGTCAGTGATTTTTCTATCCGGTAATGATTCCTGTATTTCCCCAGAAAGCTGGGTTACCTGTGACAAACTCCATTTTTCCATATCCAGTGTTTACACTGAATTCTGACTTTTAAGATTTTCTACATTAGAGAGCAGTATTTAAATTACCTTGGGACAAACTACAGAAGCCAGTTGCTGTGAATAAGTTAACATGTGGAGACATTATCTTGTTGCTTTGTTTTCATAAATAAATTATCTAGTTAAATATCTCAGCGTTCTGCTTTGAAGCTCTTGTCCTAAATTTACAGATCACTTCATGTTGTAATTAACTTTTTTGGAAAATTTACCTTATTGATGATAATCTTTTATTGATTTTCCAGAATGGAATATTCCTCAACTCAATCTAGTTATACTGTCAATCTCACCCATCCTGCTTTACATATTATACATACTCATTGCAATCTGGGTCTGTCCATGATTCTAGTCATGACTTTTCAATACCAAAATGCATTCATTTGTTGTTTTACTTTTCTTCCAATAATTAATACATTTCTTTCTTTCTTTCTTTTGAAAAGTTAGAAGAAAATATTGCATAGGATACTCCTGCCATTAACGAAGTTTTAAAAAAAGGAATTCTATGGAGTTTTTCTGTAATGAATTTCACTAGTTAATATTAGAGTCAAAAAATATTTGACATTTCAACAATGCTAACTTCCCATTTGGCATCAACAAATATATTTTAGGAAATAAATATGTCAATGGTATACAACTTTATCATGTGAAATTTTGAGAAAGTAGCAATTGAAATCTCAAATACAGTATCAGGGCTCATTTAAACATGAACTTAAAAATAGTTTGATGGCTGTGAACCTTTTCTTTTACTATCAATAAATAGAATGTCTGTAAATATTTTTAAAGAAAAATAATACTAGTATAAGTTATTAAATGTACTACTAATCCTAGACCTGTAATGTTTAGTTACCATTCACAATAGTAAAAAAATTCTATTTTGCATTGCATGCATTTCTCTTTGATTCATTCAAATAGTGTCTACTTTAAAGTTTCAAATAGTTAGAGTGGAGAGGGAATATTTCTGGGTAAGTGTTAATAAGCTTGTTGTTAAGATAACTAATTTCTGTAATTAAAAATAGAGGATTCAGCAACCCTAATGCACCTTCAGTAACATGATCATTAATTAATAGCTGCATGTAATTTATATATAGGTCAAAACAATGAAAATGGACTTCCTAGAAAGACACACTAAAATCATTTATTAATGATGTAAGTTGGTAGAGAAATATTTTTTCCCTATTGTGTTGCAGAATACATTTGGGTGAAACATAAATACACATGCTTTTGCAAGGTGGGCAAGATGGATCACCAGGAGGAAAAATAAATAAATGTAGCTATGTAATTTACATGGCTTAATATGACTTGATCAATTGTGCTGTAAATTTGATGGGTATTTTAATATTAAACAAATGATGAACATCTATTTCTTTCAAAATATCTGGGAAAGGAGTAAGAAGAAGATAGTGTGTGCTTTCATAATAAATTTGTAATGATATTTTTTCCAATAGTAATGTGCAATGTTCTGATTTTGTGTCTATTAAATACTTAAAGATGGAGAGGAATTTATGCACTATGACTGAAATCATTCACTGACAGAATGTGACCACTTACTGCTTAATTTGGTTAAGAACCAGCAGAAAATATGAGGCACATTTTTTGTCAGAGCATTTATTGGATATTTATCATGTTGCCATATAAAAGAAAAATTTCCACTTAACTTGAAGTGTTGGTTGAATAATAGCTTGAAAAGAATCTTAAAGGAGCAACTATTTTAACTATTTTTAATGGAAGATTAAATGATATAACTACTAATCCATTTCTAAGTTGAAGATTTCATGATTGTATAGGGTGGACATTAGGCAAAATACATTTATCATCTGATTCATAAGCAAGCAGACCTTACTCATAAGAATTTTTGAAGTAGTACATGGAAATATCTGCCAAAAGAAAAATTGTGAATTTCTTATACTGATATATTTATATATTCCATTGACTAAAACAAGAAAGCCACAAAATAAGCTCAATTTATGACTAAGGATGAGTAATTTGAAATAAATTTCACAAAGAAAATTACACATTAAATTCATTTCCTTTTTTGTTGTTGCTTTGAAAGTGAGGAAAATATTTTTTTTCTCAGCCAAAAGAGCTTTTTCCACTTTGACTTAAATGAAAGTGTCTATTGTGTCACACCAGGTGTCCATCTATGTTCAGATATCCTAGCAGAGACTAATAAAGGAATATTACTTCTTAACCAGAAGCTTTGCCTGAAATACATGGAGACAAACTGACAATAACATCAATATCTCCCAGTAAAAGATAAAAGCCAGATATTATTTTAATAAAAAATGATTAGAAAGTATAGGAGCACATGAACTGCACACAAATAGAGAATGCAATAATGCCCAAACAACCTAAAATGTTTAAAAATTATTTACTGTGAATAACTATAAGAAAAGTCCCACATATTTCTCATAAAGAGATATTTTAAGACTACCTATGGCAGAAGGTGGGATCAAGATGACAGAGTAGGAAGACCCTAAGCTGACCTCCTCCCAGGGACACACCAAAACTACAAATACGTATAGAACAAGCCTGGAATGACCTGAAGACTAGCAGAACAGCTCTTTTATAATTAAGGATATAAGAAAAAAACACATCAAGACAGGTAGGAGGGGGAGACAAACAGCCTACTCAGGACCCACATTCCTGGGGGGCGATTGAAAAGAGGAAGGGGATATCACAGACTCACAGGTCCTTTCTAAGGAGCAAGGGATTTGAACCCCACATTGGACACCTCAGCCTTGGCGTCCGGCACCAGGAAGATGAGCCCCCTTAAATGATTTTGAAAATCAGCAAGGCTTATGACCAGGAGAGCTGGAGAGCTGGAGGAAACCAAGACTCAGTCTTAAAGGGCTTGCCTACAAGCTTACTTGCTCCCAGTTTCAGCACAGAGGCAGCAGATTGAAAAGTGCAGCTGCCCCAGCACATCCTCCAGCCCACCCCCAACTCCAGCTCCAACACACCGTGGGAGAAGCCCCTGCTGGCACCAGGCTCTGGCTGGCTCCAAAGCCATGCATCATATGTAGTCTGTAGGAGACACTTCTACACAAGGGCACACCTGGGAGAAATAACTGTTTTGCTTCATTTATAAAGACAAACATAGAAAATCAAACAAAATGAAAAGGCAGAGGAATATATTCCAAACAAAAGAATAAGATAAAACCCAAGAAAAAACCAACAGAAAAAAGACAATAAATAACAAGAGTTGATGAGAATGTGGAATAAACGATACCCTCGTGTACTGTTGGTGGGAATGTAAATCAGTGCAGCCCCTATGGAAAACAGTAGGAGGTTCCTCAAAACATTACACATAGAACTATTTATTACAAGATCCAGCAACTCTACTCTTGGGTATTTCTCGGAAGAAAATGAAAACACTAATTTGAAAAGATATATGCACCCCAATGTTCATTGCAGCGTTACTTACGATAGCTAAGATATGGAAGCAACCTAAGTGTCCATCAACAGATAAATGAATTAAAAGATGTCCTATATATAAACAATGGAATATTATTACTCAACCATAAAAAAGAATGAAATATTGCCATTTACAACAACATGGCTGGATTTGGAGGGTATTGTGCTAAGTGAAATAAGTCAGGCAGAGAAAGACAAATACTGTATGTTTTAACTTATATGTGGAACCTAAAAAAACAAAACAAAAAACATAACAAAACAAATAGACTCAGGGATATAGAGAACAAACTCGAGGTTGCCAGAGGGTAAGGGGGCTGGGAGATGGGCAAAATAGGTGAAGGGAATTAAGAGCTACAAACTACCATTTATAAAATAAATAAATCACAGAGATGTAATGTACAGTAGAGAGAATATTGTCAATAATATTGTAATCTATAAAAATGTTGAATCACTAGCTTGTACAACTGAAACTATTATAATATATTATTATAAGTCAACTATACTTCAATTAAAAATAAATACTATGGCAGCAATTAATAGACACTATAAAAAATGTTTCAGAGACCAGTGAAATATCACCTTAGTATTTTCTTCATTATTTTTGATCAGGTTGCATTTAATCTAAGCATAGATAAATAAGATAAATTTGTAGTTTTCCAAAAGCAATGTCATTCATATTATTCATTTAAATGACAACGATTAGAATATTTTTGATGGGTTGTAAAATTGGTGTATCAAGGAAAATATGAATAATCACCACTAATCAAGCAAAACAACCAGAAGTTATTGCCAGTATATTTACCATGTCTTATGTAAAATTAATGAATCATTTTTCTTTCTTATGTAAACAACAGCCTCCACAAAGTATATATACTACAATATAATCAGAAAGATATGTGTTCCCTTATTCATTAATTTATTCATTAATCTGATACAGTGTATTGATTGTCTACATGTAGCAGGAACTGTACTTGTCACTGAAGTTAAAACAGTTGAAAAAGCAGAATCACAGCCATCACAACAAAGCCAAATTTTTGTACAGGATTACTGATTCAGACGGGACGGAAAATGAAAATTCCTGAAATTTTCTCCAGGCTCAAAAAAGAAAAAAATGCGCTAGGGGATAAATTACACTAAAGATTATTTTCTATAAGTTTGAAGTTCAAAGGAAAGAAAGAAAAATCTGCAAAGGAACTGCTTACACACACATATATGCACACACACACACATGTGAATTTTAACCAAATATCAAGTGAAAGGAAAACTTACGGCTATTGACAAAAGTAAGCAATCAATTTTGAGAATTATCATGGACAGAATATCAAAGACCATCCCAAGAGGCCTGCAGAGTAAAGGAACTGATCCCGAGACACTTCGTACACGAATAACTTCCATAAAGAAACTCCCAGAATCAAAAGGTAGGGAAAGAAATGAAAGTCTAACATGCAACTGAAAAATGGATTTAAGGAGAGGGAATAGAGGAAATTGGAGACAGACAGTGTGGGAGAAAGAAATGGACAAGGATTTTCAGAATTGAAGAAGATACGATGCTACAAATCCAGAAGACATAAGTTGTTTGAATTAAGGCAGATAAAATATACATCTAGACACCTTTTATTTACACTGCAAACACTGAAGGAAATATTTTAAAACCTAAAGCCACCAGAGAAAAAAGAGAACAATTACAAAGTCAAGACAATTAGAATAATAATTTTCTCAACAAGAAACATTAAAGCCAGAAGATGGTAATACAATATGTTCAAAGTACTGAGATAAATTCAATGTCTTCTCTGAATTGCATGCCCAGAAAAATTATCTTTCAAAGTCAAAGGTGAAAATATACATACAAACAAAAACTGAGTTTAACCCCAATACTCATGCTAAAGCAATAAGAAATATAATGCAAAAAAGAAAATGGGGAAATGATCATAGAAGGAAAATCTACTCATTCTTGAAATGCCAAATATTTAGTATAGCTGGTATGATGGTTGACTTTATGTGTTAATTGGACTGGCCTTGGGGTGCCCAGATTAAACATTATTTTATTTCTGGGTGTGTCTGGGAGAGTTTTTCTGGATGGGATTAGGATTTGAATCAATGGACTTAGTAAAGTACATTGCCCTCCCCAGAGTAGGTGGGCCTCACCCAATTATTTGAGGCTCTGATTAGAGCACAAGATGGAGGAAGAAGAAAGCAGCCCCTTTTTACTTCTTCACTGTTGAGCTAGGGAATCCCATCTCATCTTCTGTAAACCAGGGTTTACACCATTGGCTCCCCTGGATCTCAGGCCTTCCTACTTGGATCAAATTATACCACTGGCTTTTCTGGATCTTCAGTTTACAAACAGCAGATTGTGGGACTTCTCAGCCTCAGTAATCACATGAGACAATTCCTCATAATAAATCTATCTACCTATCTATCTGTCTGAATCTATCTATCTATCTATCTATCTATCTATCTATCTATCTAATCTGTTTCTCTGGAAAACCCTGACTAAAACAGCTGGATCATAGTTTTTTAATGTAGGTGAGAGTTTTCCAATGGAATGTTTCAAACTGCGTGCCAAGGAAAATACTGTATAGATGTTTGACTATAGGTAGGCATAGAGGTACATGTTTGCACACACACACTTTATTTTGTTTTACATCTTAATCATATAAAAAATAAAAAGGATATCATGTAGAGCAGAACAGAAATAATTCTTTGCCTTTTGAGATGATTAATTTCAGTTTATTTATTGACTATAATGTAAATCTCTATAGGTTTAAAACCTTGGTGGACTCTCTATTTAATACACATTTTGAAAACTAGAGAAAAAGTTCGTAGGCATCATAGCACTATTTTTTTGGTAGTAATGAATCCTATTACATTTATGACTATATTATCATATCAGTTAATGCATTTTCTGTGCACTGATGCAGTTCCACCCCCGACATCCATCAGCAAAATGAATCTTTTTTCAAGGTCTCTGCATGAATACTAAATAAATCAATAGAAAATATGCAGAATCATAATGTGGAAGATAAATCCATGTTAACTGTAGCTTGACTAATGCTGTTGTTCAGCATTTTTATTTTGACAACTACATTTTCTTATATTGTAATATACAAACACCCACCTTTTCCAAGTTAAACTTAGTTTTATTCCAATCAAGCCCAGTTTATCAATTGCAATAAACAAATAGGACATTGGATACTTCTAGAGAGAAACAGGAAATATGACAGGAGTTACATAATCTTTCCCCATATATTAGGTATTACTATTTGATTTCTTCATAACTGTTACTTTCCATACAGTCTGTACCTTCTCAGCATGCATGTTGCTGGCATCAGTTTCTTCCTATGGAGAGTGCATTTCTGCATTCAGTTTTTCTTTTTGGCAATATTATTATGATGTTAACTGCTGATGTCAAAATATCATTTCTATTTATCCCAGAAACAGAGAGACAAAGAAGTGTGAGGAAAATGTCATTTTCACCAGGATAATCTCCAGGTGATATTATCCCAAAGATAACTTTCCAGAATACTGTTTTTCTTGTATTATTTTCTCCCAAACTTCTTTTGACGAACTGTTGACCTCAAAGTCCTAAGTATCCAACATACTGCTAGGAGACAAATCTCCCCCTGCATCCTTCTGTCTGAACGAGCACATTACAAACTTTCTGTGATTGATTCAAGCACTTCAGATAGTATTTTTTGTAATAAATACTTTGGAATAGCCCAGGTACAGTGAAAACCATAACTTTCATGACCATAGAATTTGTTAAGGAGGGTTACTAAAATAATTTGAATGATCTTACTTAGATCTTATTTCACCTGTCATTTAGGTCTTACTTGATACTCTATTTCAAAAGAAAAAGAGTAATAACAAAATGAATTAATATGTACTTTATGGTAATATAAATCTGAATCAAAAAAGGATATATTTGCTCAGTGATGACTCTATTAAGAATTTTCTCATGCATCTACACTCTTAATTCTCACACAAACCTATGAATTTTTTTTTTAACATCTTTATTGGAGTATAATTGCTTTACAATGGTGTGTTAGTTTCTGTTTTACAACAAAATGAATCACTTATTTATATACATATGTTCCCATATCTCTTCCCTCTTCGTCTCCCTCCCTCCCACCCTCCCTATCCCACCCCTCCAGGCGGTCACAAAGCACCGAGCTGATCTCCCTGTGCTATGCGGCTGCTTCCCACTAGCTATCTACCTTACGTTTGATAGTGTATATATATATGTCCATGCCTCTCTCTTGCTTTGTCACAGCTTACCCTTCCCCCTCCCCATATCCTCAACTCCATTCTCTAGTAGGTCTGTGTCTTTATTCTTTTCTTACCCCTAGGTTCTTCATGACATTTTTTTTTCTTAAATTCCATATATATGTGTTAGCATATGGTATTTGTCTCTCTCTTCCTGACTTACTTCACTCTGTATGACAGACTCTAGGTCTATCCACCTCATTACAAATAGCTCAATTTTGTTTCTTTTTATGGCTGAGTAATATTCCATTGTATATATGTGCCACATCTTCTTTATCCATTCAACTGATGATGGACACTTAGGTTGTTTCCATGTCCTGGCTATTGTAAATAGAGCTGCAATGAACATTTTGGTACATGACTCTTGTTGAATTATGGTTTTCTCAGGGTATATGCTCAGTAGTGGGATTGCTGGGTCATATGGTAGTTCTATCTGTAGACAAACCTATGAATTGTATACAGTTATCATTTTGATTTTCTGGATGAGAAAATGCCCAAGGAAATCTATTATATAGGTTTACACACAAAGTGAATTGGGGGAAGGGTGAATTCACTTCTACACAGGTGGGCAGTGCTGTTTTCTTAACCCTCACCTTCTCTTGATTCCTATCAACACACTTCATGAAATTATAGGATATTTCTCCTACTATGATTCTATTGCCTTTTTTTTACTAAAATATTTACCTCATAGAAAGATAAACAACAGCCTATAATCGTAAAGATATTTCAATCTAATTTTAGGAACAATGGGAAACAGAAAAAAGTGTGAGTAAAAGGCAGTTTAGGAAATGTTAGAAAACATAAGTAAGGTTTCTAAAAATCTTTATTTTTTGGTATTTTCATAACTTCTTGCTTTGGAATATTTCTTGGTTAGCTTATAATGAGAATTAGTTGTTAGTTATTGTTGGTGTCTCAGGAACGCCCACCCCATATGTAGCCATCAAAGTAGCAATCAGCTAAGTGTTACCTGCCTGCTGGGACAGTTTCCCTGTCTTTCCCTATTAATTGTTAGAGTCTAAGTTTGGCAAAGCTGGAGATTCATTTTGATTAATTGTATTTCAGTTATTTCTATTTTCAATTTTTCAGCAAGGCCCAGGCATGATACAAACATTCTTATATGAATTTAACCCTTTTTTTTTTGAATTTTATTTTTTATTGATGTATGGTTGATTTACAATGTTGTGCCACTCTCTTCTATACAGCAAAGTGAGCTTAATTTTTTTATTAATGAAAATTTTAAGAAAGACAGGGCTGTCATACTGCTTTAAATATGGTTGTCTAAAAAGACATGTTATCGGAACTGCAAAATATTGATGTTTTTCCATCCAATTATAGTACTATCTACCAAACATGCTATATGTGTTTGCTATTTAATTAAAATACTTTAAGCAATGTGCCTTTTACAAGGTTTCTTTGACACACATAAGAACAAAGGAAATTTGTAGTAATCATGATATAGCATTTTATCTTAAAATAATTACATATAAAAATAAATTAGAATAGTGCAAAAGTTAGTGAATTTCCCAAATACAAAATGGGTCTCATGAAAAATATTTTCATTCCAATTTTACATAGACTTTCAAAAAAATTATGTCTACCTTTTACAATTTACAATTCATAGAGAGAAAGGCCACAAGATATTTGTGATTTAAACAAAGTTTGATAATAAATTTATAAGTGTTTGTTCTTCCCAGTGAGTATAGTATTTGAGTGGAAGTAAGCATTATTTATATGGTTTTTTTGCTCCTCACTTAAATGTGATGCAAGTCTTAGAATGGGGAAATATCTGTAACACTTTATATCGTATAGCATATGTTTAATAGCTTTAATTGTGAGGTCTATAGGTAATAATGATGTAGGCTGATTAAATCTACAATTATTTCATAGTAGATAAAAGTTCAGTATGATTATGATGATCATAACAAATATGTGCTATCACATCTTTTTCCTCAAATTTCAAAACATTATAGTTTGAAAACACATTCAAACTGTTTTCACGGAGCAGTCAATATGTGATTTTATTTATGATTTATGTGAGTAAAAATTTATTTTCTACAATATAAGAAAAACACTATCTGATTGTAACAATAAATGAATCTATGTAATTTAAAACAAATGCAGTGAAACCCTAAATGAAATCAAATAGATAGTCCATTCAATTAAAAAAAATGAAAAAGCAAAAACATTGATACTGTTAGAAATATTCCAAGCTTAATGTAGAAGGAATTTTCTTCTGTATTAGGTAATGTAGAAGTACTTGTAAAATTTTTTTAATGAACTACTTTAAACCTTTCTCAAAATCAAATGATCATACATGCCTGAGCCTGTTTCTGGACTCTATATTGAGTAGAAACTCATGGTTAAATCTGGCCCACAGCATGTTTTTCTATGACCCATAGGTTAAGAATGTTCTTACACCTTTAAATGTGGTATAAAAACACACAACAATAACAAATAAAAAGAGAATTTGCAAAAAAATTCTATGCAGCTGAAAAACTGAAATATTTACTATCTTGTGCTACACAGAAATCTTTGCCCACCCTTGTACTATATTTTTAAACTTTTTCCAGCTTTATTGAGATACGACTGACATGTATCATTGTACAAATTTAAGGTGTACAGCATAATGGTTTGACTTATATATATTGTGAAATGATTACCAGTCTTTAGTTAGCATCCGTCATCACATATAGAAACAATAAAAAGACAGAGCAAAAAAAGAAAAGAAAAAAAATTTTTCTTGTGATGAGAACTCTTAGGATTTACTCTCAACAATTTTCATATATATCATTACTTTTATAGAAATATGTCTCCTATTATTTTCAACATTGTTACTTATTTGATCATATTGGTGTCAGCCAATGAAACTGTTTAAATTTTTAAATGTACCCAAAAGAAATTTAATATCATAGTGATTTAATATCATCTATCAACTATTAAACATCAGCTGTTTTAATTTGTTCTTTCTAAACCTACAGCACATATTTCTATTTAATTTTCTTCACATAATATATACATATACTCCTATTATGTTAATTTAAATATAATAAGTATATGATAGGAATAAACAGTTTGACAGAAGAGTGTGCTGTAAGATTATGTAAGTGGAAAATAGGAATCTTCAGTTTCCAATAATACTTTGGCAAAATCAATGAATAATTAGTCTTCTTAAAGTTTGAAAAGATGTTAAATTATTATAAAGAATCACCTTAACTCTATCAGATATTTGAAGATTCATAATTTATCTGTTGGAATTAAAAGTGGAAAATTATCCATATGCCTTCTTTTTTTTTTTTTTTTTTTTTTTTTCTGACTGTGTTGGGTCTTTGTTGCCATGCAGGCTTTCTTTAGTTGCAGTGAGAGGGGGCTACTCTTCGTTGTGGTGCCTGGGCTTCTCATTGCGGGGGCGTCTCTTGTTACAGAGCACGGGCTCTAGGCACGTGGGCTTCAGTAGGTGTGGCATGCGGGCTCAGTAGTTGTGGCTCACGTGCTCTATAGCGCAGGCTCAGTAGTTGTGGCTCACGGGCTTAGTTGCTCCGCGGCATGTGGGATCTTCCCGGATCAGGACTCAAACCCGTGTCCCCTGCATTGGCAGGCGGATTCTTAACCACTGTGCCACCAGGGAACCCCCCATATACCTGCTTGAAAAAAATGCAAGCGTGCAGGTAAAACCCAGATGAGACAAGGATGACTGAGAATGTGCCCTAAGCATTCTCAATATTGAGAATGATGAAAACAGAGAGATGGGGTTTTCCAACATACTTTCAAAAAAGTGTTAACTATCTTCTCTTTGAAAGAGATATGGCATAAAACATCATCAAAATCTTTTGCCTGGATGAAATAGGATGCTGCTGCCTTCGATAATTTTAAGGACATTCTCTATGCTTTTTTCTCACAAGACACTCTCTGGATCACCTCTTGTTTCATAATAACGGAGGATGTATGTAAATATTGTCACTCCCTCCTCCTTCCCTATTCTACAATATATTTGAGTTCCACGGATTGAGGAGGAAAGGTGGATGTAACACCCAGCACTAGGGGAAGAATAACCCCTATTTTATAGGAAGTTTTCCTTGTCCACTAGAGTCTGACATTCGGAGAACAGCAAAGGCATAGGTTAAGATCATTTTTTAGGGTTGTTGGCATAATGTTGAGGGAAATTCTTTTTGATGGTTTATATTTTTGTTACTGAAGTAGAGATTGAGTTCACTAAAATTATGCACGAGTAGCAGTGCCATAGGTTCAAGAAAAAAGAAAAAGAAAAGAAAAATATTTGAAACATCACTATGGAGAGGATGGGGAAAAAAAGAAAAAACAGTTAAAACAAAAGGTTTTCTAAGCACTAATTAGGGCTCAGTTGAAGTTGAGTTAGGAAACTGATAAAGAGATCAAATCTGAGACGTTGTAATTTTTTCCAGTAGACTTCATCAGTCCTGGATTTGCTATAGAGAAGCTACCTGGATGGATTGATCTAGGGTAAAGGTGTTCCTAGCATAAGGCAACAGAGCATAATTGCTGAGTTTAATTAAAAAGGAGACGTTCACAGAGCATGCAGTTGATATAACAGGGAGAAAATGAGGGCTCAAGAGGGAGGGGTCTGTCTGAGGCTCAAGAACATTCATTGAAAAACCCCTGAATGAACCAGAAAAAAACTTGTATATTTGACTTAATTTCATAAGGAGGATCATTTTAAGTGAATGACAAAATTTGGACAATTATCATAGAAGAGTTTGGATAACATGGATAAAATTTGTGGACCACTGTAGAAATAAGTCAATAAACTCAGCTTAAGGAGATTGCATGGACAATCAACATAAATTTGCCTAGAATTATGCACCCAAAATTTTAGGGGCAAATGTGCTCATTTCAATGTGATGTTTTAAAACTGAAAAAAATGTTGACATTAAAATTCTGAAAAAAAAGTTATATGTAGTTCACCGAAAATATCAGCATCAGTCAATATTTATAGGGAGCATATGCATTTGCCAAAAGTTGTGTATTTTTGCCATTCAACTTGTTAATTTGAGATAAAGTAATATCTTGATAAGAATGCAGGCATATTTATAAATAAAGTAAAAAAATTAACTGTAGGTTATCTTAAATATTAATGTATAAATACTGTGGAGAAACTGACATTTTTAAATTTTGAGAAGTAATGTATTTTACAAATAGTGTTATATTTATGTTTGACCTCAAATAACAGAACAAGCACAGGTACAGAATATTTTAAAGTACTGACTTAAAATTTCAATTCTCAGCATTGCTTATTCAAAAAAAAAACACAACACTTCTCTTTCAGTAGTCAGTGTGTTAGTTAGAGTTCTCCAGAGCAACAGAACCAATAGAAAAAGAATCTATATGTGTGGTAGATTAAAGGGGTGTGGTCTGCCACTTCATAAAAGCTACTGGAAGGGTATTAGGACTGGAACATTGTGTGTAAGAGTAAAATGCAAATAAACAGACGAGATAGATGAAGATCAGAATATATGGGGGTTTGTAAGTCATATCAAAAAGTTTGGGCTTTGTGAAAAACCACTGAAAAGTTTAATAATATGGCAAATATAAAATAAGAGTAATCTCATAAGTAAAGGGATGCCATAATCATGTTTATGTATTTTGAAAGATAACACTGGATATACTGTAAAAATCCATTGAAATTATGATTCCCTTCTTTGAAGAACTTACATTTTAAAAAAACACACCTCATAATATAATTAGATACAATATAACAATTATGCATATGAGTAGCATTACTTCTGCTTGGCTGTCTTCTTTTAGCACAGTAAGGGAAGGATGACCTATTAGAAGTCTGTGTTAATTGGCCACATGAGAAATAGCTATGATCCAGATAAGTGTGGTAGCAATAGGAGTAACAATTCTCATATCAGACAAAATAGACTTTAAATTAAAGACTATCATGAGAGACAAAGAAGGACATTACCTAATGATCAAGGGATCAATCCAAAAAGAAGATATAACAATTGTAAATATTTGTGCACCCAATATAGGAGCACCTGAATACATAAGGCAAATGCTAACAGAAGGGAAATCGACAGTAAAACAATCAAAGGAGACTTTAAGACCCCACTTTCACCAATGGAAAGATCATCCAAAATGAAAATAAATAAAGAAACACAAGCTATAAATGATACATTAAACAAGATGGACTTCATTGATATTTATAGGACATTCCATCCAAAAACAACAGAATACACTTCCTTCTCAAGTGTTCATGGAACATTCTCCAGGATAGATTATATCCTGGGTCACAAATCAAGCCTTGCTAAATTTAAGAAAATTGAAATCATATCAAATATCTTTTCCGACCACAATGCTATGAGACTAGATATCGATTACAGGAAAAAATCTGTAAAATGCAAACACATGAAGGCTAAAAAATACACTACTAAATAACCAAGAGACCACTGAAGAAATCAAAGAGGAAATCAAAAAATACCTAGAAACAAATGACAATGAAAACACGATGACCCAAAACCTCTGGGATGCAGCAAAAGCAGTTCTAAGAGGGAAGTTTATGGCAATACAATGCTACCTCAGAAAACAAGAAACTTCTCACATAAACAACCTAACCATATACCTAAAGCAATTAGATAAATAAGAACAAAAATAACCCAAAGTTAGCAGAAGGAAAGAAATCATAATGATCAGATCAGAAATAAATGAAAAACATATGAAGGAAGCGATAGCAAAGATCAATAAAAATAAAAGCTGGTTCTTTGAGAAGATAAATAAAATTGATAAGACATTAGCCAGACTCATCAAGAAAAAAAGGGAGACGACTCAAATCAAAAGAATTAGATATGAAAAAGGAGAAGTAACAATTGACACTGCAGAAATACAAAGGATCATGAGAGATTACTACAAACAACTATATGCCAGTAAAATAGACAATGTGGAAAAAATGGACAAATTCTTAGAAAAGCACAACCTTCCAAGACTGAACCAGGAAGAAATAGAAAATATAAACAGACCAATCACAAGCACTGAAATTGAAAATCTGATTATAATCTTCCAACAAACAAAAGCCCAGGACCAGATGGCTTCACAGGCAAATTCTATCAAACATTTAGAGAAGAGCTAACACCTTTACTTCTCAAACTCTTCCAAAATATAGCAGAGGGAGGAACACTCCCAAACTCATTCTATGAGGCCACCATCACCCTGATACCAAAACCAGACAAAGATGTCACAAAAAAAGAAAACTACAGGCCAATATCACTGATGAACATAGATGCAAAAATCCTCAACAAAATACTAGCAAACAGAATCCAACAGCACGTTAAAAGGATCATACACCACAATCAAGTGAGGTTTATCCCAGGAATGCAAGGATTCTTCAGTATACACAAATCAATCTATGTGATAAACCATATTAACAAACTCAAGGAGAAAAACCATATGTCCTTCTCAACAGATGCAGAAAAAGCTGTTGACAAAATTCAACACCCGTTTATGATAAAAGCTCTCCAGAAAGTAGGCATAGAGGAAATGTACCTGAACATATTAAAGGCCATATATGACAAACCCACAGCCAACATCGTTCTCAATGGTAAAAACCTGAAACCATTTCCACTAAGATCAGGAACAGACAAGGTTGCCCACTCTCAGCATTATTATTCAACATAGTTTTGGAAGTTTTAGCCACAGCAATCAGAGAAGAAAAGGAAATAAAAGTAATCCAAATCAGAAAAGAAGAAGTAAAGCTGTCACTGTTTGCAGATTACATGATCCTATACATAGAGAATCCTAAAGATGCTACCAGAAAACTACTAGAGCTAATCAATGAGTTTGGTAAAGTAGCAGGATACAAAATTAATGTACAGAAATCTCTTGCATTCCTATACACTGATGATGAAAACTCTGAAAGAGAAATTAAGGAAACACTCCCTTTTACCATTGCAACAAAGAGAATAACACACCAAGGAATAAACCTACCAAAGGAGACAAAAGACCTGTATGCAGAAAACTGTAAGACACTGATGAAAGAAATTAAAGATGATACATACAGATGGAGAGATATAACATGTTCCCAGATTGGAAGAATAAACATTGTGAGAATTACTATACTACCCAAAGCAATCTACAGATTGCAATCCCTATCAACCTATCAATAGTATTTTTCACAGAACTAGAACAAAGTATTTCACAATTTGTATGGAAACACAAAAGACCCCGAATAGCCAAAGCAATCTTGAGAAAGAAAAACAGAGCTGGAAGAATAAGGTTCCCTGACTTCAGACTATACTACAATGCTACAGTAATCAAGACAGTATGCTACTGGCACAAACACAGAAATATAGATCAATGGAACAGGATAGGGAACCCGGAGATAAACCCATTCACATATAGTAACCTCATCTTTGATAAAGGAGGCAAGAATATACAATGGAGAAAAGACACCCTCTTCAATAAGTGGTGCTGGGAAAACTGGACAGCTACATGTAAAAGAATGAAATTAGAACACTCCCTAACACCATACACAAAAATAAACTCAAAATGGATTAAAGACCTAAATGTAAGGCCAGACACTATCAAACTCTTAGAGGAAAACATAGGCAGAACACTCTATGACATAAATCACAGCAAGATCCTTTTTGACCCACCTCCTAGAGAAATGGAAATAAAAACAAAAATGTGCAAATGGGACCTAATGAAACTTAAAAGCTTTTGCACAGCAAAGAAACCATAAACAAGATGAAAAGACAGCCCTCAGAATGGGAGAAAATATTTGCAAATGAAGCAAGTGACAAAGGATTAACCTCCAAAATATACAAGCAGCTCATGCAGCTTAATGTCAAAAGAACAAAAAACCTAATCCAAAAATGGGCAGATGACCTAAATAGATATTTCTCCAAAGAAGATATACAGATTGCCAACAAACACATGAGAGGATGCTCAACATCACTAATCATTAGAGAAATGCAAATGAAAACTATAATGCGGTATCACCTTACACTGGTCAGAATGCGCATCATCAAAAAATCTACAAACAGTAAATGCTGGAGAGGGTGTGGAGAAAAGGGAACCCTCTTGCACTGTTGGTGGGAATGTAAATTGATACAGCCACTATGGAGAACAGTATGGAGGTTCCTTAAAAAACTAAAAATAGATCTACCATATGACACAGCAATCCCACTACTGGGCTTATACCGTGAGAAAACCATAATTCAAAAAGAGTCATGTACCACAATGTTCATGGCAGGTCTATTTACAATAGCCAGGACATGGAAGCAACCTAAGTGTCCATTGACAGATGAATGTGTAACGAAGATGTGGCACATATATACAATTGAATATTACTCAGCCATAAAAAGAAATGAAATTGAGTTATTTGTAGTGAGGTGGATGGACATAGATAGTGTCATATAGAGTGAAGTAAGTCAGAAAGAGAAAAACAAATACCATATACTAACACATATATATGGAATCTAAAAAAAAGTAAATAAAGGTTCTCAAGAACCTAGGGGCAGGACAGGAAGAAAGATGCAGACATAGAGAATGGAATTGAGGACATTGGGAGGGGGAAGTGTAAGCTGGGACGAAGTGAGAGAGTAGCATGGACGTGTATACACTACCAAATGTAAAATAGTTAGTGGGAAGTAGGCGCATAGCACAGAGAGATCAGCTCGGTGCTTTGTGTCCACCTTGAGGGACGGTATGGGGCGGGTGGGAGGGAGATGCAAGAGGGAGGACGTATGCTGATTCACTGTGTTATACAGCAGAAACTAGTACACCATTGTAAAGCAATTATACTCCAATAAAGATGTTAAAAAAAAAAAAGAAATTGAAGCTGGTTGATGAATAAAAGGGGCTTTACTATAATATTCTTTTGTATTTGTTTTAAATTTTACATAGTAAGTACTTTAAAGATAAAAGCAAATAACAAAAGAAAACAAATGAATCCTACTCTGGGCAAAATAGTTTATCCTAATATTTTGCCTAACTTCAAAAACTCATTTTGTTTTATCTTCACAGTAATGATCTGAGTCTATTGTTTTACTCTTCAGCCTAATTAATTGGCTAATAGTCAATTAAAAAGTTATTCAAAGGTGAGTGGAGATATTTTTTAATATGGTGTCAAATGGCCTTCCTAGCATGTCCCAAATCTCTTTTGCTATAGCTTTATTCCTATGCTGTTCTCCTATGCTGAACTTCACAAGTGTCATGTGTTATTTTTTCCTAGTATTATGATTAAATCAATTTTAGAGTGCAGTTAAAACTTTTACCCTCATCTTACTGACTTAAGTTTACAGTATTAACACCATAAAGTCACTTGTCTTGTAGGCATTGAGATGATTCCATGAAAGCTGCTTCTGAAGACAGTAGCTTATTTTACATGGATTCATGGTATAATTAATATATTTGTCTCAGATACAGACAATTAAAATTATACACTTATTGTGCAATTTTGATCTATTTATCTCCTAGAATGGAGAGGAATCTATGCCACAAGTTCTAATTAAGGTTTCCCCTGCTCACCACTCCTCTCACAGCCATTTAAACTCTAGATAATTTGAAATGCTTGTGATTCCCAGAACATTCTGGGATGCTTCATATTTATTTCCTGTCTTTGCTTATGGTACCACTTTTCCTTGGTTCTTGGACCACTCCACCTTTCTGGTCTGTCAGTTTTAAAAACAGCACTCTGTTTATATGTCCTGTTTCCTCCTAGGAGAGTTGATGATGCACTCTTTAATGTCCCATCCTGTGTATGAATCTATAAGAATACCTGTGATACTTTATTGTACTAATTTATTTTCAGTTCTGTTTATCTCCCTGTAACTGAAAGCCAATTAATGGCAAGAACTGTGTCTTCTGTGTATCCTTATTCCTATCATATGTCTCAGGGCCATATATCACTCAGTAGAAGGTTAATATGTGTTGAACGCATGAATGAATGAGTGAATGAATAAAGGATTCATGTTTTTATTAACCGATCTCCTGAAAGTATCAGGGTTTGAAAACTATCATATTTCATCCAAGTTTAGAGAATATTTTCAAGCAATTATATAGAATTTTTATCTTTCAATATTGAGCTATAAAGACATTATGGACAGTAGAAGCATAGGCTCATCTTCGTAATGTGATTTCAATGATAGAAGGTCAGTAAGTAGATAGTCTGGTTAGTATTACAAAAGAACTAGGAGGATTGAGATTATTAGTTTTCAATCTGAAAAGCAATTTTTGAAGTGATCTCTAGATATTACTTTTGAATATGTTAGGTTAATGTGACTTTTGAGTTTCTATCCTTTAGGAAAATGGTGAATATATTTCAGAACAGAAGTTAAGAACATGGGCTCCAGATTCAAGCTCATATATATATATATATATATATATATATATATATATATATATATATATATATAAAAATATAAAATTTGCCTCATTGGTGTTAATTTGAATACTTGATACATGGTCCTGGTTGTATGTAGCCTGGATGAAATAGCATCCCCTTTCTGGGTCATCATTCCCCTTATAATGAAGGAAAACAACAATAAGCAAACCATATGATAGCTCTTAAGCTGTTGCTAAGAGGCAGCATGTATCATTCTCACTGTCATACCACTTGCCAAAGAAAGTAACATGGCAAATCCTAATACATGAGTGTGTCAAAACAACATAATCCTCTTGTAGAACGAGAATTTTTAGAGGGATCATAACATTTCACTTCCCTGAAGAATTAGTTGTGAGTGTGAAATCAATAATGCAGAGTTAAGAGTATAATTTCTGGAGCGGCTTCTATGAAAAGTTGATAGAATTTGGGATCCATAATACCAGAAAATGGAAGAAATGTAGAACAGAAGTCTTTTAATTGGAACTACATAAAAGTCAAAGTGTCTGGGCAGAAGTGTTTGCAGATGTGTCTGTTTGGCAGTGGAAAGATGAATTAGTTCCTCACTAATTGCCTGTATTTTCTAAGTGAAGCATAAGGGAAGGTCATCAGCTGAGAATCTGTAGGCAGCATGGAAAGTTTAGGGAGAAATAAAACAGTCTCTTCTGATGAAGGAAACAAAAATTCCGTAAAAATATATAGAGTAAGATTATTTGGTATTTTTGGTATCGACTTGCAATCAGTGACCATATATAAATATATAATAAGACAATATAGCACAATTGTGTGAGAAGAAAGTAAGTTAAATGTGGATCTCTTTGGAATTATTTGACTAGAAACAAGGATGTTATCAACATTGAAGGGACTTGTGGGATTCAAGAAAATTTTATTCCCAATCTACAATATTTTCTGCAAAACACTTGTCAGAAGATCTTTTAAAAAATAGATGGAACAGTGTTTATTACTGTGGAATGTAGAGTGTGTGAATTGTATATAAAATCTACAAGGGACTGGTATATAATTTTCATATTAACTTCTGACCAGAGCCTCTGGAATAGTTTAAATTTGAAATTCTATGTAAATATATTATTACTGAGTTTGGATGATATTAAAAAGAGGTCATATTTATGTGTGAAATAGAGTTCTAAGAGTTTTCCCATTGTAACTCATTTAGAACTCACAGCAACACTATAAAATACGTATAGTATCTGTTTTCCCATTTCTAACCTGAAGAAACAGATCATAGAGGCTAAATGCCTGAGGTCACAAATCCAGGATTCAAATTTTAGCAATGTGATCCCAGAGGCCACTTTCTTATATCCCTTTCCATATAGATTGTGACAAATCATTGTGATGACTCTAGCTTTATTTTGGGGATGAATTAATTGTAAGAGGAGAAAGAAATGGCAGGCCACTCCAGGTTGAACTATAGTTTGAAGGATGCCAAGACAGCAGTTTATCCTTCATAAGATATGAAGAATCTAGTCTTGGGATTGTTGGGTCTCAAATAAGTTCATAGCTAAACATAGACCTATGAAAAAAATGTGTCTGTTCATTCTCATAAAAACTCATTATTGATTGTAATAGACGTTTGATTTTTTTTTTTTTTAGACGTTTGATTCTTAAAACAAACATTAAAAACCTAAGTACAAATTCCTTCTATGATAGAGTGGTGGAGTGAAACATTTTATATTCAGTTTTATTCTTTTTTAATTATGTATAGGGCTAAAATGATATTGTGTATCCTGTCCTTTAGCTTTTGCCCATGTTTCCAGAGTGACTATCAATTACTTAGATACCTTGATATTCCTCATTTAGAAAATACCACATTAGCCATAATCATTACTTAATATTTACATGATATTTAATATCTAAGAAATCTCTGTGAATCTTCAGAGAAGTGTCAAAACCAATTAAAACTTCTAAAAATATGAGTTAAATTATGCTTACATTTGAAACATTATCTTACCAGTATATTATCCTCAAACTATAATAATAAATGAAGAATTGCTTAGGAAAGAAATATTTTCAAATGGAATGACATAGTAGAGTGTATTTGTTTATTAAACTGTTAAGTTAATTTTTGATGGTTTTCAGTATTGTTTAAAAAAACACTGAACTTTCTACATTGTAAATTGAGATACCCCACCTTAAGGAATGAAAAGGACAGATTAAAAATAATGATAATTATATAAAAGGTGTGTAGGAATGGCTTAGCTAAAGTGTAAGTTCACTAATTGTAACAGGGTTTCTGGCTTTTCATTTCTAATTGGTTGGCAAGGTCTACAAGACTGAAGTGGAAATCTATTTCTAGATGCTCATTATAAGTAAATGCAATCAAGCATCATCATATCCTAAAAGTCTAGACTGAAAATGACACCTCTGGAAGGACCGTAGACATGATATGTTAAAGTATGTAAGGATAATCATTAAAATATGACACAACCTGAGAAGAGTGAGAGAAATATCTGCATCAAATAATTTTATTTTAATAAAGAATATAATTCACCAGTACCTAAAGCAACAGATTTTTTTTCTACTGGTCAAGCAAATTTGTAAGCTAAAAAAACAGGGCAGAAATTAATTAGTTTAGATGGATAAAAGTGCATAAATAATTGACTGTATTTGAATAAGGTAGAATAGTAATGGATAGAGCTGAATAGCTAGCTGTAGGGTACAAAGTTTAGACCTTCCTACAATTTCATGTATACACATAATTATTTCTACTGACTCCCACAAACAGCCTCGCTTGTTGATCAGCAAATGGGAGTTTATTAATTTTAACTACACATAAAGCACAACTTCTGAAGGTCAGAAACAACAGAAGCTTATTTCCCTTCATGTACAATAAAAATATTACATCTAGGCATTAACGTCTCAAAGTTTAGCTAGCTGCTTCTCGATATATAAGCTTTAATCTTAATGCAGCATTTCTCTGCCTTTTCAAAGTCTTAACGGACCAGATTCAAAATGTTAAGAAAGATGGATCAAATAATTTCACAATAGCTCCAGGGAAAAAAATCAAAGTCGTTGGATTTAATTCTGCTGCATGCGTTAGTATTTGTTTAAAGGAAGGCCTTGGTTATTAGTCTTAGTTAATATAGATTGAATAATATTCCCAGAGTTGTTTGTTTAAAGCTAAAATTAAAATACAGATGAAAAATTTCCCTTAACTTCATGGCTACATGGCAAGCCTTTTAGCTAATATTATATTAATGCTATATGTATAATTGTAATATATAGCAATAGGGTATTAAGTCTCTGAATTATGGTCTCAGAACTGGAAGAAATGTTTCTATAATCTATATATGTAGTTCACTTTGCATCAGTCATGAAAATATAAAAACCTAACCTAGAATTCACCCTGTCTGGGTTCTTACATAGCAGAGAATTGTTTCACTGAACTCCAAGTTTCTATGAAATGCCTAATTTATACAAAACACGCACAGATGTTAAACCCTTTAGACTGGGGACAGTGTTCTCTTGTTTATGATGACTTACTCATCTTGCTGATTGTGATTCACACTTGGTTCTTAGGTCTATATGTTGGCCATGAAACAAATACAGGTAAACTGGTGCACAATGTCTGCTCTGTCTGTAGATATAGAGAGTTCTAAAGAGCTCAGCATTTCAAACATACTTTCAACATCTGTGGCTTTTGTTGTTTGGTAAGAGGTTAAGGGGACTCTTGATGGAGGATTAAATTTGTTCATATGAGATTGCAAAGATGCCAGCTGTGATCAAGAGGGTTCTAGAACATTCTAAGTGAGAGTCTGATTAATCGCCACTACTTGTGAGAAAGGAACAGGAACCCCACCAGGGCTCTGGAACCCACACCTCCACTTCAACAGAGCAGCTTCTGGTTTTGTCCATTTTCTGCAGAAGATTTATTTTAAAAAACATTTTCCAAGCTTTTCTAATACCTCTGATTTGACAGATTTGCAGCAAACGTTTTTATTATGTCATCCTATAAAGAAAATATTTAATTAAATTTCTCTTGCATAGTATTTTCTGTGAAACCCTAGCCAACTAGAATATCCTAACTCTACAATAATGCTCGATTTTCTCTGCTTTTTTTGTTGTTCTTGTTCCTGAGTTACAAACTGTTGCAGTTAATCACCCAGCTCACGTTGCCTAACTCCTTTCCACACTCTCTTACATGCATATGCCACTGGCTTGCCAGGCACTTTCCCCACGTCTGTCAGTGGATATTTACTCATTCATTCAGCGATTCACAGCAACTATGTTCTAGACACTGAAAAGGCTTTAGAGCTACAACAGCTTAAGAATAAAATTAGTTCCTGGGAATATTTTGGTTATTTTTTTATACTCTGCTCTTCCCTATTTTAGCCACTGTGCTCCATTCGCTATTGTCTCTAATTAAGACTCTCTAAGGCATTTTCCACAATATTGTTTCTTGGATTAAAGATTTTTACGTCAAAAAAAAAAAGAAAGAGTGATGACCTGCATGTATCTGGTCCTTTAGTGTATTTTTCCCCACATCAATATTGGCTGTATCTACTACTGATTACCTATATTACATTAAATGTTAATTTAAAATCTGCCCTGCTTTTCCTATGTTTACTTTCTGAGAAAAATGTCAACTCTGAGTCTGCAATTTTATTGGTTTTTCCTTTCCCGTATCCACAGATACAGGTAACTTTAAAATAAGAAACTTCTGGAGAACAGACTGTTTCCCCAAGTCAACTTTCTAAGGACAACTTTGCATCTTTACTGTTCTTAGGTTTTTCCTTCTTGAATTTCTTCATTAACTCCCCAGATACGTACTGTTAAATCCATCATAAATTGAAAATATCGTAAATTGAAAACGAACTTAATACACTGGCCCTCTGTATCCATGGGTATACATCTGCAGATTCAACCAACAGTGAATCAAAAATATTTCAGAAAACAATTCCAGGAAGTTTTAAAAAGCAAAACTCGAATTTCCAGCATGATTTTGGCAACTATTTACATAATTTACATTTGTATTTTACTACTAATTACACAGTATTTACGTTGTATTAGGTGTTAGAAGTAACCTAGAGATGATTTAAAATACACTGAAGGATGAGCATAGGTTATATGCAAATACTATGCCATTTTATATAAGGGACTTGAGCATCTGTGGATTTTGGTATCCAGGGTGGCTCTGGAACCAATCTCTCTTGGATACTCAGGGATGACTATACACCTAACCTACCGACCATCATAGCTTAGCCTAGCCTACCTTAAATGTGCTCAGAACACCTTACTTACATAACTTACTACATGAGCCTACAGTTGGGCAAAACTAACAACACAAAACGTATTTTATAATAAAATGTTGGATATCTCATGTAGTTTACTGAGTATTGTACTGAAAGTGAAAAACAGAATGGTTGTCTGGGTACAGCATGGCTGTCAGTGTATCGGTTGTTTACCTTCGTGGTCACGTGACAGGCTGGGCACAGCACTCACCGAGAGGATTGTAGCCCAGGAAGGGAGCAAAACTCAAAATTCAAAGCATGGCCACTACTGAGTGCGCATCACTTTCACACAATCATAAAGTCAAAAAACTATATATCAAAACATTGTAAGTCGGGACTATATATTTTGTCCCTTAGTACTAGTGACAACTTTAAAAGTTTACCTAACATTTTTATTTAACTTTTCTCTAAAATGCAATCCACATTATCATGGTTCTCAGAATTGAATACTACAGTCCAGGGCTTCCCTGGTGGCGCAGTGGTTGAGAGTCCGCCTGCCGATGCAGGGGACGCGGGTTCGTGCCCCGGTCCGGGAAGATCCACGTGCCGCGGAGCGGCTGGGCCCGTGAGCCATGGCCGCTAAGCCTGCGCGTCCGGAGCCTGTGCTCCGCAACAGGAGAGGCCACAACAGTAAGAGGACCGCGTACCGCAAAAAAAAAAAAAAAAAAAGTCAAGCTTTGACTTCTGCACTGTTCCTTATCCTCATTCACGAGGAAGAACATTGGATAAAGTAATGACTTATACTGACTATTCATTATGAACATCTCATTTACAGAACTGTGCTGACAATTCCCATCTTGTGATTATGTTGTGTGGAGGTAAAATTGTCCCCTGAATTAATGACAACTGCATCAGGGCCTTTATCCAGTACACTGTTTGAAATGCTTAAACTCATGGAATGTTTGCTTAATGTATTTTCCTTTTGCATACGCTATGCTTTTCGCCTGAGGCAAACCCATCTAATAATTTTCAATTGAACAAAACCATAACTTCTGACCCAATAAATTATTAAGGAATCCTGCCTTGCATCTGATTCATCATTCATCTTACCACAATGGCAGAAGCCTACTGAATTCTCGCCTTGATAAATAGTTCCATTCAAATGTAGGAATAAAGTCATTTGGGTTTGTGTGTGTGTATTTTTTTCTTTACAAAATTATAAGTAAAACTAAATTTTTCACTAAGACTTTATAGCAATAATGTTCTTGCTCTAAAAAACTTTATAATCAAGTTATCATTTGTAATTTGCTTCTTAACCCTTGACAGTCCTCCAGAAATAACCATTATATTCTACCTGAGGTTAGATGGAAAAATGAGTTACAGAGTGTAGGATATCAAAATACTGCTTCTCATTCCTTCATTATCTTATTACTTTTGTCCTAATATTCTAAAATAGTCTCTAAAAGTCCAAAATGACATTGTTTAAATGGGTATGTTATATAATAAGAGTGGAGTAAAGTGGGGAAGGCATTGCGATGTTTAAAAAACTTCAAAACAAATAGATCATTGAAATCCTGTCAGTAGCGAGCAATAAGCTGTGTGTGTAACCTGCCGCGTGACATCCAGTCATGTAAACACAGGTTGATGCACATTTTTAAAGCATGGAAATGATATTCAATATCTAATTGCTGGATGCTAGATCTGCGATTAAAATCCTTCCTGGTATGGGAACATATGTATATGTATAACTGATTCACTTTGTTATAAAGCAGAAACTAACACCATTGTAAAGCAATTATACTCCAATAAAGATGTTTAAAAAAAAGGAAAAAAATCCTTCCTAGTAACCAGTTGAAAAACAAACATGATTTTCCATCTGCTTATATTAACCGTTAGTTATCACATTAAAAAGTGCCATTTTAATAATAAAAATGGAACATGTGAAAACATCAGAAAATATCACCTGCCTCCTCAGTTAGCTGTGTTTTACCACTGACATGAAGACAGAATGAACAGCTCAACAAACCTCAAAGTAGTGGCGTTTTAAGAATGCATTTTTCTTTTTAAAATTGAAAATGCTGATATAACAGTTCTAACAACAATTTTGGAGAAGAAAGCAGAAAAGCATTGCCAGCTCTATGATTATTCTTCAATATTTCATTTCATTTTTAGATATTTCCCTCTATTCCATGTTGATCACACAAACTAAAGTGCCATTTTATTTCTTATGAAAGTGTGTAATGGTTTTACTTCGAAAATTAAAATGTTGTTTTGAATTGGTACATTCTCTATTTTAGGTCTCCTGTTATGTTTCTTAAGGGCTGTCAAGAGCAGATTCCTTTGTTTCTTCTTGGTTGAAAAGAAGATTCATAAGGAATTTAAAAACTACAATTTGAATCAATTGTTCTATGTTTTTTTCCTTTATTCCTAATGGTACAGTTGAGCCAGATGTCTTTTTGTGGGTCCGAGGAGCAAAAAGAAAACAGGAGCAATAATTATATGTTCATGCCTGAGAGTTTCCCGAATCCAATTACTGTATCAAAGGGAACCTGCACCTGCAGTTACACGAAGGCAAGAATAACAAGATGCAGCAGAGATGCTGGACTGCCTAGAAAACTTCAGAAACTTGCCCTTCTTAGCCTTGCCTCCTACCTCCCCTGTTTCATAAATAAATGCTTGAGTAAGACCTACAGAATAAAATAAGGAATAGAAATAAAACACCCAAAGAAAATAAAATGTACCCAGTGCCCTATCAATCTCTGGATTTCCTACCAAAGCAAATGACAGAAGCTAGGATAATTTTTCAGGATTCTCATAAACGTGATATGTCCATGAAATATTTAAAAGGTCGCCATCCATTTGGCTGAGATAGCCAGATAATCCATAAGCTTTGCTGTAAATAGCAGCTGAAGAACCTGATTCTGAGAGGGTGGGGAATTCCTCAAGCAATGTTCAAACCCCCAAAGAATCATTTCTGTTCCGACGCCATCGACTTCTATAGACTCTGTCTCATCACTCCAAACGCAAAAAATATGGTCTAGTATAATTTGTATAACAGCTTTTGTCGGATGTGTTAGTGGAGTTCATTTAAAGTGGAAAAAGTTTTCACCCCTGGGCCTTCAATATCATACCAGCCCTTACAGTAGGAAATAGGGAGGTAATTATTTCAAATAATAGATTCTCTAAGTTTTAATGATCATATCTGGAGAAAATGTAGATATAAAGATAGAGAGCGCTGAATAAATATAACAACTGAATCAAGGAAGTAATCAGTTTTTTTGTGTCTTGATATAGGAAAATGCAATTGAAAGATCATGTACTGTAGACATGAATCAGCAGATTGTAAAGCTAATAATATAAGAACTGTTGTAGACGCTTATCCGTTTTCTAATTCCTGGGGGTTAAACATTGTCCCAGTGAGAATGTCTTGGTGTGTGAGTGCATGGGGTATGTGTGTGTGGGGGGGAGGGTTGTTTAGCATGTGCTGAAGGTAATTCTTTTTTTTTTTTTTTTTTAATAGTGTGCTCGGGGCACACTATCACCTATTCTGCCTTTTATTAATTTTATTCATTTATTTTTGCTGTGTTGGGTCTTCGTTTCTGTGCGAGGGCTTTCTCTAGTTGTGGCAAGCGGGGGCCACTCTTCATCGCGGTGCGCGGGCCTCTCACTATCGTGGCCTCTCTTGTTGCGGAGCACAGGCTCCAGACGCGCAGGCTCAGTAGTTGTGGCTCACGGGCCTAGTTGCTCCGTGGCATGTGGGATCCTCCCAGACCAGGGCTCGAACCCGTGTCCCCTGCATTAGCAGGCAGATTCTCAACCACTGTGCCACCAGGGAAGCCCTGAAGGTAATTCTTGAAGCCATCATTATTCATTCTATAGTCTCCATTAAATTTTTCTCAACAAAACTTTCATTGTGTCAAAAAAAGTCCTGATTTCAAAGATTGCTATAAACTAGTGTTAACAGATACCCAAACTGGAAGACTGAAGCAACTATTTAGGCGAAAGCATCAAGCACACATTGCATAAGAAATAAAAGCTTTTTAAAATTAGGCCCAAATTTGCCCATTTGTTATTTAGAAGTGACCTTGCCTTCATTAACAGGTGTCTGAGTGTAGATATATTAAGCTAATATTTTTAGAATTCATTGGTGATATTCCTCTCATCAGTAAAAGAAAAAAAAAAACTGATTTGGCCACAGGTTCCATGATGAATATGCGGAGTCATGGCAATGAAAACAGATTGACTGCATTTGTCAATAACATAACACATAGTTCTTATCAATGAAAAAGAAAATGTATTGTTTCATATAGATAAATAATTAGGTAAGCATCATGAACATTCTCAGCTTATCTAAGGAAATAAATCCACTAGTACAGGTCAAAGCTTCAGTGTATCTTCCTGGTCATCAAAGTGAAAGTGCATGTATTAGTCATCTATTGTTTCATTAGAAGACACTCCAAACTCAGTGGCATAGAATAACATTACATTTATTTTTACTCATACATATGTGAGATATACCCACTGGACCTCAGCCAACACATGTGTTGTGGTTGGCTGAGGTACAATGGGTATGTCTACTTCAGATAGTTGCAGAACTAGCTGAACTGATTCCCACTGCATTTGGATAAAGCATAACTCTTGTCAGCTAAAAAAAAGAGCACAATATGAGAGTCGTGAGTTAAGATTTATTTGGGGCAAAATGAGAACTATAGCCTGGGAGACAGCATTTCATATGGCTCTGAGGAACTGCTCCAAAGAGGTAGCGGCAAAGGTCAGTGTTATATATGATGTCAGTGAGGGTGGGACGTGCACTCAAGCACACATGTTGGCAGAGACTTGCTGCCAGTCATGAGGAGCAGATGTCACCATTAATGATTTTAGTGCTTTTATAGATACGAGGAAATGCAAGAATTGGGCTCATAAAAATCTTCTTCTGAAAATATCTGTCTAAAGACCTGTTCTTCCAGTTTGTCCCAGAGCACAGAGGGCCTCGTTCCTGGTCTCCACCCTGAACTCCTTGCATGGGGTGTTGAAGGTCAGCAGCTGCAGCTGCTCATGAGCTAATCCTTATAGAGGCTGATGGCAGGTGCCCATTTGTAGTTAGCACTCCCATATTTTAAATTGTGGAGTCCAAGCTAAGGGGGCAGAAACTACCAGAAGAAAGCTTTTCTTCGTGATAGAAGAAGTGCAAGAAGTCAAATGGAAGCACACAATCCCTTTTAGGGTGAGCTGGGGAAATGGCGCACTGCCACTGCCCCGTCAGGCCAGCCAGTATCTGGGAGAAGCTTTTCTCCTCCTGAGGGCAGAAGAACGAAAGAGTAGCAGAAGTATGCAGTGGCAGAGTTAAAAATTATCACTTATCATGAATTCTTCCCCTCCCATCAAAATACGTAACCTACATCTCCACTCTTTGAGTCTAGGTTGGCGATGGAATGACTTGCATGCAGTGACTTTCAAAGACCAGTTAGAACTTTTCCAACTGCGATCACACAGAAGCTTGACAAGTGTTTGGACATGAGAGCTCACTCAGTTGCTGCTCTGTCAAACCCTAAGACAAACACATTAATAAGTCCAGACTAGACTTTTAGATACTGAGAGACCACGTGGAACAAATAACGAGCTGTCCCAGTTAAACCAAAGTCTGCCAAACACCAGACAGCAGCTTCCAGCTCACTCTCTCACCTTGGAGGCATGAGCGAACCCAGCAGAGAGCAACAAAGCAGATGAGCCAGAGCAGTCACAGGTTGTTTTCCATAAATAAATTGTGATAGAACATTGCTGTTGTAATTACCTTCTGAGATTTTTTTTACAAAGAGAAAATCTACATGGAACAGAAATTGTTATCTAGAAATGGGCGTTGTCTTTGTAAATCCTAAAGCATATGGCATTGGCTTTGGAACTGGGTGATAGTCAGAAAATAAAAAATCGCCAAGCACACTGTTGAAGAAGGCTGGAGAAATGGTGCAGAAATTATTACTGAAGGGTGGGAAAAAATGACAACTTATTTATGTCATCATGAGACAATTGGCAGAACTGTAACCTGCAATAGCTTGGCAGATAGAAAACCTACCTCATAAACATGAATTTTTCCAAAGAGATCTCCAGGCAGAATATTGAAAGTGTCAGCTGGATGTTCCTAACTACATATGATAAAGAACTTTAGGAGAGAGGGAAGAAACTGTTAAGATTGCAAGAAAAATTTAAAACGGTTACAGAAGAGGCATAAATTATTGGGCTGGAAAATAAACTCTCACTCACCTCTAGTCTCCAAGTCAGTAAAAGATTCTTGAAGTAAAAGAAGGACTAACGCCATAGTTAATATCAAAGATATGGCTATCTGTATTAATATCTTCAAAAGATTTAATACAATACCTAATACACCCTCTCAGCTACAATAAGAGGCATTACACAGAGTTGAAACATGCAAAGTAGAGAGAGGTCTCCAAAAGAACTGTAGTTTTTTTTTGTTTTCTTTTTTGCTATAAATAGATTATAAACTTAAAGGTAATATCCTCACAAAAGTTTTTAAGGGAAACATGGTGGCTTTGACCAAAAGGAATTGAAATTGATCAAATCTCAAAAGGCCCTCAGGATTGCCAACTTTCTACAAGCAGGAAGTTTGTTGAGAAAGCTATTAAACTACAAATGTTGGCAATTTCTTAAGGAAAAAGTGGGATGTTTCAGGAGGCAGAGTAAAGATCCCACATGGTAGAGTCAAAAGACATGTAGAACAATGAACTAGGGATGGCTTCCCACAGATTAGAAGTAGGTGAAGTGACATACACTACTGCTTCAGCAGGTGGGCCTGGCACCAGGTGCCACTGGAATTTCATATTGTTTGTGGACCAGTGACTCCATGTACCTCTCATTCTTCATGTCTTAAAACATGAGGGTTTACTACAGTTATCCACCAACTGTCTCACCATGATATTTACAAGTGTGAAAAGATCATTTGTTTCTTAGTTTATAGGACTGGGGATTAAGAGGTAGCACACTTGAAAAACTGCACTGGAAGCATCTCCTTTCCTTCTGAACTTCATATATATAATGGGTGTAATGTAAATCATAATCTGGGATTTTGATATCATAATTGGATGATAATTTTGGAAGTCTTTGGATGGAAGTGATATTTTACACATGAGGAATGCAACAAAAACTAGGGTAGATTTCAAAATCAATTTTAAATTCTTCTCCTTTCATCAAAAGTGGATCTATTATTTAACTCTTAAATCTAGGTTGGCCATGTGTGTTTTCTTGGCTAGTAGAACATTACCATTTCATAAAAGATATATACAAATATTTCATTCTAAATTTGATTATAGTATCTTACCCTAACAAGTAGCTAAATGTTTTGCCATATAAAGCTCTTTGTGGGATATTCATGTTTGCCTAGTGGTAAATAAATTAACATTGTGTACAAAGAAAAAAAAAAAGAGACAATTTTCACTGTTTTATTTACTCTGAAATCTTTTGCAGTTGTGGAGCGTAGTGAAGGTAAAAACTAAATAATAGTATAACTGATTCACTTTGTTATAAAGCAAAAACTAACACACCATTGTAAAGCAATTATACCCCAATGAAGATGTTAAAAACAAAAAGCTAAATAATAGTTTTATTGATGCATAGGAGAGTATTTCAATTACAATACAGTTATATGACAGTAAATTTTCTTAGCCTGTTAAGTTAGACATCCAACCAAAAATATGCAAATAATATAAGGTTTAAATACATAAAATTACACATAATTGTAAAACACTGATGATAATAGTAAAATACATGATTTAATAAACTTTAGTAGTTTTAGTCATGGTATTCAAAAAGGGAATCACAAAGACAAATATTTTTCTCTTTTAATTACCATTCTATATTACTTTGCAATTGAAATAATCAGTGTTAGAAATCAAGCCAAGTTTTTTTTCTTCACCTAAAAAATATATATGTATATATAAAACCCACAAGTACTTATACATATTGTATATATGATATATATTATTTCTTCACAGTAAATATATATACAAATATAATATTTAGTTATATAGTATGCAATGTAACGACCCACAAATATAACTTTGTGCTTGAAAATAATTTGAAAAGAAAATATACATAAGCTTTTTTTGCACGATAAAATGTCATCTATTTAAATTCAAATATACTATAATACACATTGCAGTATAAATTAATATGTATTGATCTGCTGCAAGAAGATGGTTGTATCTAATAAACATTTATTAAGCAACTGCTATGTATAGGGCATTTCATTATAAATGTTACACATACAAAAAGAACTAAAAGATAATTCTTTTGATTGAAAGATTAAGTGTTCATCTATCTGGAACATTTAAGAATATTGATTAATGACAACAAACTCCTTTCAACATACAGAAAACAACTTAGTTCTTGTCTGCTCAATCCAAGAATTTGGTTTGAATGATGAGCCCATAAGCCTTTCAGATGATCCTAGGAAGGAGCTAAATATTAACTTTCAAAAGCAACCAAAAATAAGCCTTTCAAAAATAAACTTAGGTGTATACCTCTTCCTAACTCTAACATCTACACATTACAAAACCCTTAACTCAGACAGGTGTTTAAGAAAAGTTTGTCGATTGATATTTGTTGAATAACTTCAGCTTGGATTTACCTCACTATGATGATGGCCTTTCTGATATCCCTAAAAATCAGTGGTGAATTGGATGCTTGTTCGCAAGTTTTCATACCTTCACTCTTTTGGAATTATCCATCTGTGCTCTTTGATGTTTGGCTTTGTATTTCCTCCCACAATAGACAGAATGTTATCTCTCATCCCTTTGATGTTGGGCTGCCTGATGACTGTTTTGCCCAGACAATAAGGGCAGAACTATATCCGTTCTCAGCATAGGTCTTAGAAGACAGCACATGTTTTTGCTCACTCTCTGACATCCTGTAGATGAGTGAGGGCCTGTGGTCCCAGATCACAAAGAAATATGGAGTAGACCTGAACCTAACCAGCCGTGGCTCATAAAGCCTAGCCACTCCATTTGCCCCCATGAAGATCAATCAGTCAATCAATACAATATTTGTTATTAAAAGACAATGAGATTTATTGTTGCTTTCTGAATAGCATTATTGCAGAAAAAGGCGGAAGTCTTCTTGGATGTTGTAAATCCTATTGAGTTAAAGTAGAAATAGAGTTAGGATTTTTAAAAAAGAAGTGCCCAAACTATCTTTTCCTTCCCTCCCTCCCTCCCTTCCTTCCTTCCATTTTTATTAAAATTTAAAAGAATAGGTAGCAAATAGAATATATAGTATGTCTAGGATGTGTTTTTATGAAATTCAAATTTCCAAACTGAGCATCACTGATCATTAAGGTAATCAAAGTTAAAAAGTAGCTTATGTAACTATTCAAATTACCCTTTGCATGTATAGCAAATAGTAAATGATTTTTTGCTCATCTTCCTAAAATTGCTAGATATTTCTTTTTTTTTTTTGATTACAAAGAAAAAGCAAAGTAGTGTTTCTTTATTGTTTTCATATTTAATATTGATCTATGATGTTTCAGTAACAGCTTTCCCTGTCCCAGCGAGCTCACTATTGTTTGAGCATTAGGATTGATGTCAAAAAACCTTCCCTACTATTATAATAATTTCCTTTATGTATCATCAGAAACATAGAAAGTTAATACTTACACATGAATCAAGTAGATTAATGACATCACAGGCTTATCAGTGTGTCATATGTTTACAAATATAGAACCTTCTGACATTAGTCAGTCAGTGATCGTCATTCACTACATTCTCCTTACAGTTAAATTCAAAGAAATTTGATGAAATTTTAATACAGCAAAACCTCTGTAAACATTTTCCTACAGCAATCAAGGTACATAAATTGTAGTAAATCAAATTTCCCTGCACTAGGTAAGAATTTAAATGCTGGTTTTATGAAGGACCATTTTTTTCCAATATATCATTGTTATAATTAATTTTTATTGGAGTATAGTTGCTTTACAATGTTGTGTTAGTTTCTACTGTACAGCAAAGTGAACCAGTTATACATATACATATATCCACTCTTTTTTTAGATTCTTTTCCCATATAGGCCATTGCAGTGTATTGAGTAGAGTTCCCTGTGCTATACAGTAGGTTCTCATTAGTTACCTATTTTATACATAGTATCAATAGTGTATATATGTCAATCCCAATCTCCCAATTCCTCCCACCCCACCCTTTCCCCCTTAGTATCTATACATTTGTTCTCTATGTCTGTCTCTACTTCTGCTTTGCAAATAAGATCCTCTATACCATTTTTCTAGATTCTACATATATGCATTAATATACAATATTTGTTTTTCTCTTTCTGACTTACTTCACTCTGTATGAAAGTCTCTAGGTCCATCCACATCTCTACAAATGCTAGATACTTCTTATTCTCCTGTTGAAAATAGACAGGATTGATACATTTCACACCGTAAGAAACTTGATGCCCAGGCTGAAGTTCAGCACAATGGCATCAGAAAAGCCATATATCTTAGAACATTGTTTACATCCAACAAGAAAAAACAGGGAAGAAATTCTTCCTAGATTTTGTACATAGATATTTCTTAATAGACTTTATATTTACTGCATCAGCAGACTTACTGATAATAAAAACATTCAAATGTGAATCGAGAAGTAAAGGGAAGAAATGAAACGTAGACATTCCTGGACTCCAGAGAGATTAAATCCTTCCTGTATTAATTGTATTTTCTTCTCCTTCTGTTTCTTTGTACCTAAAGCCATAACATCAATAAATGGGAAGTAAAAATTGAGGCAACTACACTTTTACTTGTGGGTGCAACACTAAAAATCTTTAATGTACATTCATGTGGGAGGAGGACAGTCTCTCAACTTTGAGAGAGGCACCACCGTGGGACAACTACTGTGCACCTGGCAGCCACTTGGGGCCTGGAACTAAGAAGGAAATGGACAGTTTGCTTCCTTTGTTGCTTTCACTTACTCTTCTTTACCTATTTTGCTTAAGGCCAGTTTTCATTACCCGTAACAGAAAGATAGGGTACAGGTAGAAAGTGTGGGTCTTGTTACTGAGATAAACGACTGTTCCAAGTCATATTTTTCTACCAAGAAAAAATAAGACCAGCCAAGATGCTCTCATAAATAAAAAGCATATATTTAAACATTAATATCATATTTCTCCACATGAGTCATTTATTCAATAACTAATTAAATGTTGATTATTATATGACTCATATACTGTGCCCCTTTTTCTCTGTATCAGCATAAAATTTAAAATGCTGATTTAAAATTTCACAGGAAATAGAGATGGTCTTTTTCGATGGCCTCAAGTTACCACCATAAAAATCTGTCACTAACACAAAGGCATGTTAACAATAATACCAGGAATCAAGGTACCCAGGAAATGGTTAACATTCAGGGGGGAAAAATTAAGAGCTAGAAATTAAAAATAAATGTGGAAATTCTGTAACTATGGGTTTATTTAAGGTTTTATAGATTTCAAAAACAACTCCATTCCCCAAAGAATTAGGAAGATCCAAATATGTATTTTGCTGGATTTGGTCTTCCAGTTTTGCATGCTAAAACCAAAAATTTTGTCTATGATTATTGGAAACTGCCCAAAATTTCTGGAATATTTAATGTCAATCCTCAAATATGTTTCCCCAAAACACATTCAACTCTGTTTTAATCAGCACTTACTTCTCATGTTGCTTTTATATTCCATATGAAATATTAAGTTTCCCCATATGACCAAATTAATGTAGAGGAACCAGGGTTAAGAAAAGGTAAAGAATAAAAAATTCATGGCATAGCAGATACATGTAATTCCAATTTAAATAAATATAGTTTATGCTTTTGTGGCTTCATTTTATTTTCTTTTAGTGCATATGCATTTGTGTTTTTCTTTCATCTGTGTCCTCAAATTTTATTTTAATCCACTTTCATTCTATCTGAAATAAAATATCCAAATTCCCTCTATTATAATACAAGTAGTTGATAGGGTATATTTTAACTAGCTGGGGACAGGCTAGTTACAGGTGCTGAAAAGAGTCCAAACAGAGTATTGTCGATATTGTCAACTGAAATGGCAGAGGACACCAAAAACAAAGGTTCACACAAAGTCAAAAAGCATGCAAGTATGCTGAGTCTTCCAAAGGAAGGTGGGTAAACCACATTGTCAGTACATTTAAAAGGAGCATGGAAATTAGAAGTCCTATGCCAAGGAAATGAGGACAAGAAGATGTGAATCAGAAGCAAAGGGTGGAGGGATTGATGTGAAAAAAAAAATCACTAATTTGGTTTTAGTTTGTTTTCATGAAATGACAAAGACTTGGTGGATTGGCTGGACTTAAAGAACTGACTGGTGTTCATATGGTCCTCTCAAATACAGACTTTATATTATTCACCTCTGTATTCCTCACTGTATCTGATCAAAATGCTTTCCAAATAAGAGGTGCACAATAACTATTGTTGAATGGATGAATACGTGGGTAATAAGACAGTGCTCTCTGAACCAGATAACTATGAGTGGCCTTCTGTTTGTCTCAGAATAAATCATAATTCTCTTGCTGTTTTGGCAAGTTTTCACAAAATGCCCAAGGAGTTCTAGGTGCTACAAACTGCTTCCCGACTCTTGCCGTGTGCAGGTTTTCAGAGCTCAAGCTATCGTGTGAATCCCTCCCTTTCTGTGCAGACTTCCTTCCCCAGTATCAAATCGCCTTGGTGATGTCCATTGGGGCTCATTACTTTCACTTTTTTATTTTCCCTTGGACATATATTTTTTTCCAGCCTCTGAAACAAAGAAACATGAGATCCTGAAAATGAATGGTCACATTAACCCTTTCTTTAATATCAACTGAAAGGCAAAAATGTCACTTTATCTCATGCCTGGACAATGTTTTTCTGTATTTGTTTTCTTAGAATCTTTCACTTGCAGCCAATGCATTGTTAAAGGAATTATTCAGAGCAAATGCCTGTTTCTGCAAATGAATATATAAGTAATTAGTTAAAATGGATTAAGTGACAAATATAATATTTATCATATTACTTTCTAACTGAATTTTTTCTTAATACGTATTAAAATTATGTTAAGAAAATAATATTGAATACAAAGCACTTCACAATAAATGGTCTTTAACTTCTGTTATACCAAGTCTCCTTTGGTTTAATATGTTAGTGTTTAAAATTGAATGAAATAAAATCACCAGCCATTCGTTTGAGGTACTGTATAGAGCAGTATTTTGACTGTATTTAAATCGCCATCACGTATAGTTATAAGCATCTTATTGTGTACATCATCTCTGTGGATGTGTTCACCCACACTTCATTACTTTCTCATGTATCATTTTATGGGTTTTTATAAGGATATAGCCAGTGTTTGGGGAAAATGAAGAAATGTGCATGCTTCTCTCTTAAAAACCATCTTCAAATTTGAAATCAATCTTTACTATTTATTATACATTAATTAGCCTCTCCAAGAGTTGAATTTCACAAAGACTTTCTACCACAGTTGGTTTCTTCTACTTTATATGCAATGCTCAGTTTGCTAGGACACATAATGTGAATGATGAAGCATAGCATATAAATATATAATATTTATACATCTTAAATCTTTCTTTAAAACAAGAGAGATGATGATTTTCAAACTATATTAGTCTCATTTATCTCCATGATGCCATTAATGTTGTAAAATGTTGCAGCGACGTTACTAACTCCTGAAGGCCTGCATCAGCCTTTAGCTACTCAGCCGCATTATTAGATTGTCAACATAATTCAGACATCTCATATAGAAGGAGCCAACCTGCTGGCTCCAATGCTTTGTAAATGTATTTGCTTGATGAAGTAGCTCTGAACATAATTGAGGCCTTTACTATTTCAATGCACATCACACTTGCAGAATTATCTCTATTGCTGCTTCAAAAATGCACTTAGATTTACCCCTTAGTTTTTCTGTCTTGTACACTTCAGTGTATCTCAATTCTCAGTCACCAAGGAGCAAAGGGTAAAAGAAAATACAACTTGTAAAATTAGCTTAATAAATCAGTGTTATACTGATCAGCATTACAAAATGACATTTTCATTTACTTTTCCAATTAAGAGATTAAATAAAGCCTCCAAATGTAAAGATAAAATAACATATTTAAGAAATCCGCCCAAATATTTATGGTGTAGAGTGGATGCTTTGGTTTTGCAATGAATGGGTATAGCCCTGTCAGGTGAGTTTTACATATCAACATAGAAAAAAAAAAAAAGCAAAACTAATAGTTCGCTTTTAAACTAAATTCAAACATGGAGCACATATGCAAAAATCTAGAACTGAATTTAACATCAGAGTGGAAAAACAGTGGAGATTTGTTTGAAGAGACAGGACACTTGAAATCACAGTGGATGAACAGAGGATACATGAAGTTGAAAGACACAAAATAGAGAACATTCTGTTGGTACTCAGAATTTACTTTATCACTCCCTGTCTGCAGATGCAATACTAATTTGAATTGACTTAGCACTCCCAAGTTAAGCTTTATTTATTTTGGATTTTGTTTTTTTTAATACCTCAACGGTAATCACAACGTGTATATTTAGAAGAGCTAAGTTGGATAAAGAATCAAACTCTATCACCAAGTAAAACAACCTTCCAGGCAACCCAGGGAGAGGAAATAATGTGGCATAGTACACATGGTGGTGATTCTGGAATCCCCTTTTCTTTCCCTACATCTGCTCGGCTTATCAATCACTTAATCACAACAGACTCTATCTCTTATGCTGGGAGCTTAGTTAGAGAATCATTCAATGCAATCTGGGAGTTTAGCTACAGAATCATTCAGTGCTATCTGCAAATACTTACTGAATCCTTGTTATGAGCTAGATACCGTGCTAGGCACACAAGAATCAAAGATGTGGAGACGAGAACACGCAGCCTCAGAAAAGAGACAAGCTCCTAGAAGGGACAAGTATGCAAGCTGACAAAGCAACACGCTGTGAGCAGTAAAACAACAAAGTATGAACAAAATGGCCACAGATTTGGGTTGCAGTCGTTTCATCTGCTTGGAGGCACTATGGATTAACTAAAAGCAGAAATATATTCATTGTTTTTTTCCAGCTTTATTGAGGATATAACTGATGTATAACATTTTGTAAGTTTAAGGTATACAACGTGATGACTTGATACATGTATATGTTGTGAAATGACTATCACAATAAGATTAGTTAACACGTGCATAGTTACATAATCACATAATTATAACTTTTTTTGTGGTGAGAATATTTAAGATTCATCTCTTAGCAACTTTCAAGTATATAATACAGTATTGTTTACTATCATCACCATGCTGAATATTAGATCCCAAGAATTTATTCATTTTATAACTGGAAGTTTTTACCCTTTGACTGACATTTCCTCATTTCCCCGACCCTAGCCCCTGGTAACCACCAAGCTACTCTATGTTCCTCTGAGTTTTGTTTTTTTTTAGATTCCACTAAGTGAGATTAGTATTCGTCTTTCTCTGTCTGACTTATTTCACTTAGCATAATGCCATCAAAGTCTAGCCACATTATCGAAATGGCAGAATTTCCGTCTTTTTTTATGGCTGAGTATATATTTATTTTTCATTGTTTATGTATATATATAAACATCTTCATTTATATATATATTATAAAACTTCTTTATATATTCATTTGTTAATGAACACTTACATTGTCTTCATATCTTGGCTACTGTAAATAATGCTGCAATGAACACTGGAGTGTAGGTATCTCTTTGAGATAGTGATTTCATCCCCATTATATATGTACCCAAAAGTGGTTTGCTGGATCATATGGTAGTTATAGTCTTAATTTTTTGAGGAACCTCCATACTATTTCCATACTGGCTGCATCAACTTATATTCCCACCAATAGTGTGCAAGGATTTCCCTTACTCCACAGGCCTCTCCAATACTTGTCTCTGGCTTTTTGATGCTAGTCACTCTAACAGGTGTGAGAAGATATCTCACTGTGGTTTTGATTTGCGTTTCCCTGATGATTAGTGATGTTGAGCTTCTTTTAATGTACTAATTGGCTATTTCTCTGTCTTCTTTGGAAAAATGTCTATTTCACGTCCTTTGTCCTTTTTTTGCGGTGTACGGCCCTCTCACTGTTGTGGCCTCTCCCGTTGCGGAGCACAGGCTCTGGACGCGCAAGCTCAGCGGCCATGGCTCACGGGCCCAGCCGCTCCGCGGCATGTGGAATCTTCCCGGACCGGGGCACGAAGCCGTGTCCCCTGTACCGGCATGCGGACTCCCAACCACTGCGCCACCAGGGAAGCCCCTTTGTCCATTTTTAAATTGGATCGTTTGTAGGTTATTTTGTTTTGCTTTGTTTTGCTTTGTTTTAGCTATTGAGTTTTATGAGTTTCTTACATATTTTGGCGATTAACTTCCAAACTGATATATGGTTTGCAAATGTTTTCTCCCATTCTGTAGGTGCCTTTTAGTTCTGTTGATTATTTCTTTTGCTCTGCAGAAGTTTTTAGTTTGATGATGTAGTTCCACTTTTTTTTTTTCTTTGCTTTTGTGCTTGTACTTTTGGTGTCATATCCAAAAAATCATTGCCAAGGCCAACGTCAAGGAGTTTTTACCTATATTTTCCTGCAGGAATTTTACATTTCTACACCTTACATTTAAGTCCTTTAATCCATTTCAGTTTTTGTGAGTGGTGTAAGATAGGGGTCCAATTTTGTTCTTTTTGTGTGAATATCCAGTTTTCCCAGCATAATTTATTGAACAACTTTCTCTTACTCATTGAGTATTTTTGGCTTCCTTGTCAAATATTAGTTGACCATGGGTTTACTTCCAGATTCTTGATTTTATTCCATTGTTCTTTGTGTCTATTTTTGGGCTGGTACTATACTGTTTTGATTATTAGAGCTTGAAATCAGAAAGTGCAATGCCTTTAGATTTGTTCTTCTTGCTTTGGCTATTTGGGGTCTTTTGTGGATCTATACAAATTTTAGGGTTGTTTCTTCTATTTCTATGAAAAAATATCATAAAAATTTTGATAGGAATTACATTGACCCTATAGATAGTTTTGAGTACTTTGGACATTTTAACAATATTAATCCTTCTGATCCACAGACACAGTATATCTTTCCATTTATTTGTGTCTTCTTCAATTTATTTCATTTACATGTTATAGTGTTCAGTGTACAAATCTTTCATATTCTTGGTTAAACTTACTCCTAAATATTTTATTGTTTTCTTTATTCTATTGTAAATGTAATTGTTTTCTTTATTTTGCTTTCGGATATGTTGTTGTTAGTTTATAGAAATGCAGTTGAGTTTTGTATGTTGATTTTTTTTTATGCTGAAATTTTCCTGACTTCATTGATTAGTTCTACCAGTTTTGTGTGTGTGTGTGTGTGGTGGGGGCAATTTTTAGGGTTTTCTATATATTAGATAGTGTATTCTGCAAATAGAGACCATTTTACTTCTTTCATTCCTTCTGGATTTTTTTTCCTAGCCTAATAGCTGTGGTCAGGACTTCAAGTACTATGTTGAATAAAAGTGGAGAGGAAGCAAACTTGTCTTGTTCCTGATTTTAGAGAAAAAGCTTTTAGCTTTTCAACATCAAGTATGATGTTAGCTGTGGGTTTGTTATATATGGCATTTATTATGTTAAGTTGTGTTTTCTATCTCTAATTTGTTGAGGGCTTTTATTATGCAACGTGGCTTTAGAAAGATAAATCTGAGCTGAGTTGCTGGGTTGAGGAGAAGGGTATTCCAGACATAGAGATGTAAGAGTCATGTTTAGAATATTGTTTTATAATGGTAAAGATGAAAGAGTCCTAAGAAATCATTTTTTTAAGATCTGTTATTTTACAGATGAGAAAATCAAGGCCCATTCAAATCTATTGACTTGTCCAAGTCAGTTAGCTAGTTATTGGTAGAAACAACTTTAGAAGATTTACTCTAATCACCAGACAGTTCTCTGTGTGATGTCCTGTACCCTGTTGTCGTTTACCCTTTTTTTAATCATTTGGCCTTATGCTACTATACATTTGCAGTCTTGTCTCTTTCCTCAGAATTCTCTTGCTTTTTATGCTTTTGCTATTGTTTCATATTCTGTTATTTTCCTGACTTTACCTCTTCTTTCTCCATCTTCTTGGATCTTGCTTGATACTACAAGGATATTGAAGGCTAGCACTTTGTCAGTGGTTTCTATATGGACCTTATCATATTTTAGTTAAAATACATTTTACACTTCCAAAACAGGATACACAATAAACATATAGAAGTAGGTAAAAAAAATTAAGAAAATAACTCATAGCCTCACCATCCATAGATTATCACTGTTAACACATCTGTGTAGATCCTTCCAAATATTTTCCTGTTCTACATTTTTATCCTATGTATTTGAGTTAGTAATTTTGACCTTCCCGTTTCTATACATTTAATTTTTAATACTCATTCCATATTCAAATTCCCCATTGTCCCTAAAATTTTCTTCATAGCTGGTTTGTTCCAGTCCAGATCAACTGACAACCTCTCATTTCATTGGAATCTTATTGTTACAGCTCCTTTAATCTAGAACAGTTTTATTATTTTTTCCTGTCTCTGACTTATGGAAAAGATCAGGCTATTTATTCCCCAGATTATTCCAACTCCTCAACATTTCTAACTACTTTCTTGAGGTATTATCTTCCTCCTCAATATTCAATATTTTCTGTAAGACAGACATTAATTCTTAAAATGTAGATTCAGGTTTTGGGCTAAAATACATCTTAATGGTTATTTACTTTGTAGTGCTTCACATCCCATAATACTAATCATCCTGTATGTCCAACCATACTGTTGCTAGGATTCATTAATAATTTAGGCATTGATATTAGTCACTTTTCCTCTTCTAAGTAGCAAGTAATACGCATAGTATTACTTTGGCATCATACAAATAACTTATTCCCATCAACCATTCCCTTAACAGTCTTGAAAACGGTTATTGACACTTGAAATAATCTCTCTCTCTCTCTCTCACTATCTATCAATCTATCTATCGATCTATCTATCTATCTAATATCAGGTTATGAAATTATGATTTTCAAAATAGTTCATTCCCTTATTGACTGATGCCCTTTGGTTATCCTGACATAGAGTTTCTACTAAGAATGTTGGATCAATGTTTAATTTTCTCTATTTAATTACCTTATTTTCAAGGAAGAAACAGGTTTAATAGCTATCTCTAATGATAACATATGGGTGTTATCCAGCTTTCCCTATTGTGAGCAAAATGAGGAGCTAATGGATTTTTAATAAATCAATTAATATTTATCCAATAAAATAATTATCATTTTAGCAAACATTAATAGTGGAATTACCTTCAAGCAGATGTCTATATCCTGTTTATATAGCTCTCTAAATTACTGTTTCCTTTTCTTCCACCACAATATATTATAATATCCCAAGTTCATCTTGTGTCCTTCTTGCTTTACTCCTGGAATCAGCTGTTTTTCAAGGAATCCTGATTCTGTTTAATGTAAATTGCCATTAGAAATCTCTACTTTATCTACATGATGTTAGGGTTACTCATTTTACTGAGGTAAAATTGCTTCCAAGAAATTTCAATTACAGAGCTAAAAAACAAAAAGTACACATACATGCATACATGTATTTAAACATTTTAACTATAAATAAACATATAAACATTAAAACACATGTATTTACTTTATATGTATATATTTATATATCACATATTACATGTGTATTATAAAATTACATTTTATGAACTAAAAGCGTATATATGCATATATCTTAAGTCCATGAATTTGTATTGAAATTTCTAATTTAAATATTTTAGTTCTTCTGTTATGCTTTATAATTGTACATATTTCCTCCGAATCCAAAAATCTTGATTTGTAACACAGTTAACATAGTAATTACTTAATCTGGCAATATATAACAGTAGTTCCAAAACAAAATATCAACTTTGTTGCTAAAAATAACACATAGTGTGAAATTTTAAACGTCCTTGTACTTTTCATTCATGCATCAAATAAAGTACAATCTTACAGTACAGTCAACACCTTTCCTTTCAATTACTTGACATAAGTTATTTCTTCCTGTGTTAATACTATGAAATTGATCCAAGAATAGGTTGATTTGTTTGTTTTTATTCATTTACAGAACTTTGTTGTAATTTAGATTTTGTATTTATTTTTTGGAATTAGGATTGTATTTATTTGATCAAAGACAAAGATTATGTGGAAATTTGTCTTACCTTCCCCCTTAAACTTGTGACCATATAACCTCTCACCTACTAAAGGTAACTAATGGTATTAGTTTCTTGGTTATACAGTAGGGTCATTGCATTTCCATGTGAGTATGAAGAATACATACTCATGTGGATTTAAATATGTATTCTGACTACATCTACCACCTCTTTTTTTTTCCTTCTTTTTAAAAGTGCAAATGTTCATGTATTAAGTACATTGTTCTGAACTCTGCTTATCAAAATAAACAGGAATCCTCTACTGTTGTTTTTTTTTTAACATCTTTATTGGAGTATAATTGCTTTACAATGGTGTGTTAGTTTCTGCTTTATAACAAAGTGAATCAGTTATACATATACATATATCCAAATATCTCTTCTCTCTTGCATCTCCCTCCCTCCCACCCTCCCTATCCCACGGTGCTTACAAAGGACCGAGCTGATCTCCCTGTGCTATGCAGCTGCTTCCCACTAACTATTTTACGTTTGGTAGTGTATATATGTCCATGCCACTCTCTCACTGTGTCCCAGCTTACCCTTCCCCCTCCCCATATCCTCAAGTCCATTCTCTAGTAGGTCTTCGTCTTTATTCCCGTCTTGCCCCTAGGTTTTTCAAGACATTTTTTTTTTTTTTAGATTCCATATATATGTGTTAGCATACGGTATTTGTTTTTCTCTTTCTGACTTCACTCTGTATGACAGACTCTAGGTCCATCCACATCAGTACAAATAAATCAAGTTCGTTTCTTTTTGTGGCTGAGTAATATTCCATTGTATATATGTGCCACATCTTCTTTATCCATTCAGCTGTAGATGCACACTTAGGTTGTTTCCATGTCCTGGCTATTGTAAATAGAGCTTCAATGAACATTGTGGTACCTGACTCTTTTTGAATTATGGTTTTCTCAGGGTATATGTCCAGTAGTGGGATTGCTGGGTCGTATGATAGTTCTATTTTTAGTTTTTTAAGTAACTCCATACCTTTCCCCATAGTGGCTGTAGCAATCTACATTCCCACCAACAGTGCAAGAGGGTTCTCTTTTATCCACATCCTCTCCAGCATTTATTGTTTGTAGATTTTTTGATGATGGCCATTCTGGCCGGTGTGAGATGATATCTCATTGTAATTTTCATTTGCATTTCTCTAATGATTTATGATTTTGAGCATTCTTTCATGTGTTTGTTGGCAGTCTGTATATCTTCTTTGGAGAAATGTCTATTTAGGTCTTCTGCCCATTTTTGGATTGGATTGTTTGTTTTTTTGATATTGAGCTGCATGAGCTGCTTGTAAATTTTGGAGATTAATTCTTTGTCAGTTGCTTCATTTACAAATATTTTCTCCCATTCTGAGGGTTGTCTTTTCGTCTTGTTTATGGTTTCCTTTACTGTGCAAAAGCTTTGAAGTTTCATTAGGTCCCATTTGTTTATTTTTGTTTTTATTTCCATTTCTCTAGGAGGTGGGTCAAAAAGGATCTTGCTGTGATTTATGTCATGGAGTGTTCTGCCTGTGTTTTCCTCTAAGAGTTTGATAGTCTCTGGCCTTACATTTAGGTCTTTAATCCATTTTGAATTTATTTTTGTGTTTGGTGTTAGGGAGTGTTCTAATTTCATTCTTTTACATGTAGCTGTCCAGTTTTCCCAGCACCACTTATTGAAAAGGCTGTCTTTTCTCCACTGTATATTTTTGCCTTCTTTATGAACGATAAGGTGACCATATGTGTGTGGGTTTATCTCTGGGCTCTCTATCCTGTTCCATTGATCTATCTTTCTGTTTTTGTGCCAATACCATACTGTCTTGATTACTGTAGCATTGTAGTATAGTCTGAAGTCAGGGAGCCTGATTCCTCCAGCTCCATTTTTCATTCTCAAGATTGCTTTGGCTATTTGGGGTCTTTTGTGTTTCCATACAAATTGTGACATTTTTTGTTCTAGTTCTGTGAAAAATGCGACTGGTAGTTTGATAGGGATTGCATTGTATCTGTAGATTGCTTGGGGTAGTATAGTCATTTTCACAATGTTGCTTCTTCCAATCCAAGAACATGATATATCTCTCCATCTATTTGTATCATCTTCAATTTCTTTCATCAGTGTCTTATAATTTTCTGCATACAGGTGCATTAATTTTGTATCCTGATACTTTACCAAATTCATTGATTTGCTCTAGTAGTTTTCTGGTAGCATCTTTAGGATTCTCTATGTATAGTATAATGTTATCTGCAAACAGTGACATCTTTACTTCTTCTTTTCCGATTTGGATTCCTTTTATTTCTTTCACTTCTCTGATTGCTGTGGCTAAAATTTCCAAAACTGTGTTGAATAATAGTGGTGAGAGTGGGCAACCTTGTCTTATTTCTGATCTTAGTGGAAATGGTTTCAGTTTTTCACCATTGAGGATGATGTTGGCTGTGGGTTTGTCATATATGGCCTTTATCATGTCTAGGTAAGTTCCCTCTATGCCTACTTTCTGGAAGGTTTTTATCATAAATGGGTGTTGAAAGTTTTCTCTGCATCTATTGAGATGATCATATGTTTTTTCTCTTCCAATTTGTTAATATGGTGTATCACATTGATTGATTTGTCAAGTCCAGGAAGCACAGAGAGTCCCATACAGGATCAATCCAAGGAGAAAAACACCAAGACACATATTAATCAAACTATCTAAAATTAAATACAAAGAAAAAATATTAAACGCAGCAAGGGAAAAACAACATATAACATACAAGGGAATCCCCATAGGTTAACAGCTGATATTTCAGCAGAAACTCTGCAAGCCAGAAGGGAGTGGCAGGAGATATTTAAAGTGATGAAGGGGAAAAAAACCTCCAACCAAGTTTACTCTACCCAACAAGGTTCTCCTTCAGATTTGTCGGAGAAATTAAAACCTTTACAGACAAGCAAAAGCTAAGACAATTCAGCACCACCAAACCAGCTTTACAACAAATGCTAAAGGAACTTCTCTAGGCAGGAAACACAAGAGAAGGAAAAGATCTACAGTAATAAACCTAAAACAATTAAGAAAATGGTAATAGGAACATACATACCGATAATTACCTTAAATGCAAATGGATTAAATGCTCCAACCAAAAGACATAGACTGGCTGAATGGATACAAAAACAAGACCCATATATATGCTGTCTACACGAGACCCACTTCAGCCCTAGGGACACATACAGACTGAAAGTGAGGGGAGGGAAAAAGTTTTTCCATGCAAATGGAAATCAAAAGAAAGCTGGAGTAGCAATTCTCATATCAGACAAAATAGACCCCCTGTTGTTTTTAGGCTCTTTCTTTATACTTCTGTGATAGTTTAAATAGTTTTCCAATGTTCTTTGCGTTACAGTCATTAATATTTGTTTGTTCCTCCATTGGATTATGAGTTCCTGGATATAGAAATCATGTTCTATCACAATTTTACAATGTAAAAAAATTTTCATTTACTAATTAATCATTTATCTCTTTCTTTTATTTTTGACCCATAATATGTTCTTACTGATTCCTTCTTAAGCAAGATTGTAAATAAATTTTTTTCCCAAAAGTCCAAACCATTCTTCAAGGATTCAGTAATGTTGTATTCTTTTCTCCAGTTCTACAGAAAGTAACATTTAATTTCATCTCATCAGACTTGCTCCACAGCACCCACAGCAGCAATGTCCCTCCTGCTCCATCTGCTTGTCTTGTCCACCTTCAGCTCACTCTTTTGGGAAGTGAGTCTTTCACTTTAAAGAGTTAGTTTTTAACTTTGAAGGGTTTCATCAGAAAGGGACAAAGGCGTCTTACAGATGTTCATGACCCATTTAGAGAATTCTTGGGTTCTTGATGAACTCCAGCTTTCCTGTTTACCTTGAACTGCTTATAAATTCCAAAAAGCACAGATCATTTTTCTTCCTCTCCTCAGGAGTCATCTGTATTTTTATAGATCAGAAAGAATTCTTTTTAACATATCTTACAAATGTTTTGTAGTAACCATGATATCTGTAATCTAGAGATCATTACAATTCTTCCAGCAATTGTTTTATATGTATTATTTCTTTCCCTTAATCTTCCTAATAGCCCTACAAAGACATCAATATCTTTTTCTTTTTATCATGAAACCATATCTTAAATGTTAGGTATTTTCTCAAGAGATTCCAGTTAACAATAATTTTTAAAAGGGCCACAATTATGAATTAAATCTGTATGACTTCAATATCTGAGCTCTGACCACTGCAGTTCATTTCCTAGCAGGATAAAAGTATTTAAAAACTGAATTCACCTAGATGTTCCATAGGATTGCTGGTGTCATTCTGTCATTTCAGCTTTGTGTTTACAGTTACCAATAGATTAAAAGAATGATGAAAAGACCCCATATATGTAATTTTTTCTCACCTTATAAATAAGCATTGTCATACTGAGTAATACCTTATGCCCAAGACGTAAGGTAAAATTAGTAATACTGATCTTGTATTTACTTAAAATTATATATTTTGTTCATTATGAATTTTTGCATTAATTGTAATTTTTAAAATATATTACGTTCATTATTTATCTTGCTGCCTGAGAGGGTTTCTTTGTGCTCCCCTTAGTTTTGTACTCAAAGTGAATACCACATTTACTTCCTCCGAGCCCCAGCCCTGTAAATAAGAAAGGTGTTGGTTATTAGGGAACCATGTAAAACTCAGTCATTATCTACAAGACCAAAATAGGGTGGGCATCTTGGGGAATAATAAGAATCAGAGTCATGGTCTTGGGCTTGAGAAATTTTCAGGTTGTGTCCATAAACTATTAGTATGCAAATGCACTATAGGAATGAGCATATGGCAAGTTCAAAATAAAAATAACTTGCTTTCTAGTTCTGACAACAGCAGCATCTGAATGTGTCAGAGGAGCTAGAGAAGGTGTTATGGTGTAGATGGACCTTGATTTGGAGCTTTCAGAATTTGTAATAATCAAACTGAGGAGACCAGGAGGACACTGCATTTCAGGGAAATATCATGAGCCATTAAAAGGTTAGAATTTGGAGGCTTTGGGAGGAGGGACTAATATAAATTGATCAGAAAGTTTACGCAGTGAATTAGTATAAGTGAATTTGTAAGATCTGGTTGTGAAAACTTTGTAAGATTACCGAATCCAGGACAAACCTTAAAAAAAAGGGGGAGGGAATCATATTTCATAGGAAGTTTCTGGACAAGCTTATTTTGGCAAACAGGAAGAGTTGCAAGGGTAGAAAATTATCCCTGCATATTGAACTCTGAAATGAAGTAATAGGGACTTAATAACATGAAATGGAACATTTTAATATCCATCATTTAATAAAAAATAACTACATTCCATCAGAAATAATAGTTGCAGAGGTAACAATTATTGAACATTTACCATGTGGTAGGCTCTGCTTCTAAGGCTACAAAAATGGTTGATAGAAACAGAGAGATTTATTAAAGAACTTAGAAGAAAAATTCTTAACTTATTTGCCATTTAAATGATGTTACTTGTATTTATTTTAGATACTTTATCATATTAAGAAAGTTTGTTTTATAGCAAATGATTTTTTCAGCATCCGTTGAATTGTTCATATGTTTTTTCTACTTCTTCTTGCTAATGTGAAAAATCACATTGTTAGTAAATTTAAGTGCTAAATCACCTTTCAATTCTAAACATAATCATTACGTGGTTATGATACAGCATCCTTTGTTATATTTTGGTAGGTTTGATTTGTTGACACTTTTATTGAATTTTCCATCTGTAGTTCCCCCACCTTGGTACCTTTTTCAGATTTTAGTACAATTGTTATACTGAATCCATAAAATGATTTGAGAACGTCTACCTCCTCTTCCTTTTTCTGGAAGTTTAAGATGGAGATCATATTTTCCTTAAGTATATGGAAGAATACACAAGCAAATCTTTCTGGATCTGGAGTACTATTGTGGTTCATTACTTTTTTGTTCATCGTGAATATTTTTGAAGAGGTTTAATTACATACTTAATTTTTTTAGAATATCTAGGTGCATCTTCCCCAAGTTAGATATTTAAAAGTACTCACAAGATTCTACAGAGATTTAGAGTGAGGTATATGATGGAGTAAGAGAAAGAGAACACGAGTTTCAAGTCTGAGGGACACCCCTGTGCATGTGCTGTCCTTGGACAGCTGTTCTTGTGTATCACGCTGTGTCCCCAGCCTGAACCTCCATATCTGTTTGAGGACCCTTGGCTTGGGAGAGCTCTTAGCATCCCTGTATATAAGTAGAAACTTTTTTAAATTCCTCATGACTTTTTCTTCCTAGTCATATTACAGCAGAGAAAAGTTGTGCGTCTGACATTCCCTATTGTATATCCTTTCTTGAATTGTATTATCTTTGACGTAGTCTCATTAATGCTGCTGAAATATTAAGTTCAAACTTTTATTTATAAATGATATTTGAAAAGTCAGCGCAATTGGCAACATCATGAAGTGAATCACAGAGGGAACTTTGCCTGTAATAATTCAACATTAGTGGGAGAAAAATCCTTCATCAAGCAAACGTCCATCTTCGATATTAGGTCATGTGTCTGTATTATTATCTCCTAATCGGTCATCAGTCTGTCTTGTCGCTCTGACATAGGATCCTAAATGGTAAAATATGATTCCCTATGACAGATTATTTTTTCCCTTTCAGTTTTTTCCCAACACTTTCCCTATATGTCACTGTTCAGTTGAGGATAAGGAAGTAATTTTCTACTTGGAAGTCAGAACACTCAACTGCCAAAATGGCACAAAATAGTCCCATTTGACAATGGCTGGCACTGTATCAATAATGCTTCAAGTCACAAAATACTTTTCCAGAACACTGTTCTTCTCTTCCTTCTTCTTTTTCACTCTCTCTCCTCTCTCTCTATTATCACTCCAGTTAAGCTGCACTTTTTTTTTTTTTCATTAAATAGAAGGTACAAAGCATGCCAACTTATAACAGGCCCAACTGTAAGTCACACTGTAAGCGGAGATTTCTTGACTTTTCCTTGGCGTAACTGAAGCTGCCCTTTACTCTGAGAAATTTTTAAACTCTAGCTCTACTATTTGAACTATGTTTCATTAAAAAAAGTGTTCTAAATCAAACAATTAATAATATATTATGCACTATAGTATATGCCCTCTTAGAGGCAGAATAAAAATTTTTTAAATAGTAGGGCAAAAGCTAATTGACTGTATGTCTACGGGAGGAGGTTACAGAGGTCGGCAAAGGCCAGTGTATATTGTAATAGGCACGGTGTAAGTCAAGCTACTTCCTACTATAAAGGATTAAATTACCACACACACACAGCCCACACACCCTGTTGAGAAGTCTGACAGAAAAAGAGGGGTGCCCTTTGCTAGGTATAAATATCATTTACCTTAGTCTCTACTGTTCTTCTGCTCTCTACTCTTCCTTTACTTGGGTTTGAAAATGAGCTTTACTGCTCTCTGGCTGCAGGAGAATGTGAAAATTGCTTAATACTTTATTTGAAAATTGCACAGTGTATGAAAAATTGTAGAGGTTCAGTGTAATGTTATCTTCTTCCTGTAAGAATAAACTTACTCCTTGAGATGATTTGAGCCTGGTTACAGAATTGATAAGTTTGCCTCTACTATTTTTTTTTTTTTTTTGCGGTACGCGGGCCTCTCACTGTTGTGGCCTCTCCCGTGGCAGAGCACAGGCTCTGGACGCACAGGCTCAGCGGCCATGGTTCACGGGCCCAGCCTCTTCGCGGCATGTGGGATCCTCCCGGACCGGGGCACGAACTCGTGTCTGCTGTATTGTCAGGCGGACTCTTAACCTCTGTGCCACCAGGGAAGCCCCGTCCCTACTCTTAAGTTTTAGCCTCAAGGGGTCTCCTTTGAAAGTGCGGGCTGTTAACCAGGCTACCTCTCCCTTTGTAGATCCTGGGTTTACACTGCTTCCCTTCGCAGCGCTGACAGCTGAAAGTCCTGCCTAGCTCTTTGGCCTTGTAAGTTGATACTCTCTTATTGGTCTCCTGCTCCACGCAACTTACGCGCCCCAGATGCTTTGAGACAAAGTGTGAAACAGAATATCAGGCTGACTTCACTGTGGTTCCCTATCTCTACGTTTTTGGCTGCTCAAATTCAGACCATGCTTAGGAACTCTCAGCAGCATTCTCCCATTTTTGTAAGACTACAGAAAGTGTGACCCTGGGCCCCTATTGCCTGTGGGTTGTCAATCCTCTCAAATGGAGAATTAGTGGAGAGTGATGGACTTGCCTGAATTCATGTCCCTTCTCCAAGGATCTTGGCTATTTCATCCTGGCTAACTCAGTTGCTCTATAGTTCCTTCAAAGAACTGTTCTATTTTTTCCCCTGGTTTGTTTTTGCTTGTTTGTTTGTTTTTTTTTACATCTTTATTGGAGTATAATTGCTTTACAATAGTGTGTTAGTTTCTGCTTTATAACAAAGTGAATCAGTTATACATATACATATGTTCCCATATCTCTTCCCTCTTGCGTCTCCCTCCCTCCCACCCTCCCTATCCCACCCCTCCAGGCGGTCACAAAGCATTTTATGTCATCAGAGGAGTTTGGTTAAAAACTACCCATTGCCTTCAAAAGCAGATATATAGCAATAGAGCAGATGGTGAAATTTAGTTTGTTTATTTTCTAAGAAACATAGGGACCCAGGACCCTACAAGCTTTTAGTCGCACAGTCAGAAGTGGGATTCTGTTCCTTGAGAGAGGGGGAGAAAAAAAAAGAAAGAGAGAAGGAAAGAAGGAAAAGAATGCCTAGTTTCCTGACTTCCTACATTGCTATGTCAGTTTCCACTGTGTGAATTCAGTTACTATTATACTGGGAATGAGATGTGATATGATTCATCAGACCATTGAAGGAATCACTATTTCAGTTAGACCAAAAAGGTATCTACCATTTTCACTTGTGGAACACTCTATATAAAACTACTCTTTGTTTTGAGTCAGAGAACAATTGTGTCTTATTAAAAGCCTTTTTGTAGAATTAATTTTGTCTGAATATATTAATTGAACTTATTTTCGATACTAGTATTGAACTTCAAGAAATTAGTTACATTTCTCTGTACTAATATATTATAAATGTATAATAATAGCTACTAAATATTTTCAGAATTGAATCACACATGTTGACCAACATTTATATTGTCTGCATTGTTCTCCCTCAATTGCAAAGATATTTGTATTTTCTTAGTTTCCATACTCATTCTTAAACCTAGATCCAATCCCTATGTTTAACTATACTAAGCTATGTGTTAAATTACTTTGTGGATAATTAACAGAAATATTTTTATAAATAATAAAAATAGAAACAAAGTTGAAAATTGTAGTGGTCTAGAGTCCTATATTTTATCTAATACTATAATTTATTCAATAATTTCACCATACTATTTAGTTTATACTTGCATGCCTCTAGGTTTGTAACTAATACTATACAAATTTTATGTTACTCCAATTTATTCTGGTAATGAAAATAAAATGTATTTCTTTTAGAAAATGTAGAAAAGCAAATATATAGATATATCCATATATCAATGCTTATCAATGCTAAGATCATCCATAAATAAATTAAACTAAAATACAAGAAGTATTTATTTGAAAATTTCAATAATACTTTTAAAGAATGAAAAGATAGTATAACGAACATCTATTAATGTGTGTTTATCCATACAAACATGGTCAGATTTTGTATAATTCTTTTTCTTTAGAGCTGTGTAAGGGTCACAGCAAAAATGAGGGAAAAATACAATGATATCCTGTATCTCCCCTGCCCTACACAAGCGTAGCCTCCACCATATTCAACATCCCCTATCAGAGTGGTACATTTGTTACAGTTGATGAACCTAATTAGACACATTGTAATCACCCAAAGACCATAGTTTACACTACATTCCACTCTGGTGTGCACATTCTGTGGATTTGGACAAATGTATAATGACATGTATCCATCATTATGGTATCATACAGAGTATTTTCACAGAGTATTTTGCCCTAAAAATGCTCTGTTCCCTGCCTATTCATTTCTCCCGCAACCCTTAATCCCTAGCAAACACTGATCTTTTTACTGTCTTCATAGTTTTACCTTTTTCAAAATGTCACGCAGTTGAATCATACACTATGTAGCCTTTTCAGATTCTTTCACTTAGTATCAATAATATGCATTTAAGTTTGCTCTATGTCTTTTCTTGGATTGATAACTCATTGCTTCTAGTAATGAATAATACCATGCAGTTTTTGATATGTAATTTAATTTCACTGTAGTCAGAGATCCTACTGTGTATGAACTGACTCCTTTTAGATTTATTTTGACTCAGTGAGTGGGCCAGAATATGACCCATTTTGATAAATACTCCATGTGCTCTTGGAAAGAGTGTGCGTTCATTCTACTGATGTTGTTTAGAGAGTTCTATCCAAATCACTTTGGTCAAGTTGTTTGATAGCACTGCTTAAGTTTTCTATTTTCTCACTGATTTTCTGTCTACCTGCTCTTTCAGTTATTGAGAAACAGAGGTGTTAAAATTATATATGTATATTTCTCTGTTTAAAGAAATGCTATCAGTCTTTGTTTCATGTAAGTTGAAGCTTTATTTTTAGATACATAAATGCTTATATTCTTTATGTACTCCTCATTAATAAATGCCGTTATCATCAGGAAACATCCACTTTACCCTTGGTAATATTCTTTGTTCTGAAACCTACTTTGTCTGATATTAATAGCCACTCTACTTTTCTTCTGATTATTATTAGTACATTATACCTTAGTCTGTCCATTATCTTTTAATATTTTATGTCTTTATATATGAAGTAAGCTTCCAATAGGCAACATATAGTTAAGTCTTATTTGTGTGTGTGTGTGTGCATGCGCATTTTCAATCAACGACCTTCAGTGTGTAGTCCATATGCTTTATGTTGTAACAAAAATATAAATCAGACTGTGTACTCAGGAGTTCTGCATTCGTTAAATAAGCTCATATATATCCAGTTAACTATATGTAACACAAAATGGCAGAGCAGGTGATCTAAACGTCATATTGTGAGTTCTCAGAAGATACAACAATATTAAGCCAATCTAAATTATAACTTTATTCTGATCATTTAAGTGATTATCCAGGTTATTAATCAAACCTTCTATTAAAAATATTTGAATTGTGTTAAATAAGTTAAGGTATAATAGTATATCATATAAAACATGGCACAAGTTAATATTTTGCCATTCATCATTTCTTAGTCCAACAGATCAGGGCCAGAAGAACCAAGCAACAAAGTGAAAAACACTTTCACCAGAAAAAATAGCTGAACCTGCAAATCAGCAGCAGTCTCTCATGCTGAGACATTCTTGGGTTCGATTGGGGGAAAATGAAAAGCTACAGGGAACAAGATATGAAAAGCTATTGAAAATCCAGGTGAACTGGATAAGGAAAAATAACATCCTACCATATTTCATATGTGCATCAGTGAAAAGCAGTAGTTACAGGCAAAAAATGTTTCCAAATGTTATCAAAAATCCTGAAATGATTGATTTAAAAGGTGTGTCACAATTATCCCATTATGTCTCTGGGGAAAATAATTTTAATTATGACATGGTTTCAAACTTTAACCAATAGAACTTGTGATTTGATTTTAATCATTATTTTATATTTTATTTTCTGCACTGTAGGTCAATTTCTCAAACAGAAGATGCTTACTCTCATTTAGTTCACATTTGTTAGAAATAGCTAACTTTGCGATATGATAGCTATTAGTAATAAGCCCAGATATTTTAAGTAATTACCCCCGTAAGTTCAGTATTCTTAGCAAAATTCTGCCACTGATCAAAAAAGAGATACACCGTGGCAGTTGCCAGAGTCAAGGTGGCCTTGTTTTTCACACCCATGAAAGTTCTATTATGGAATCCCCAAAGCAGGCTAGATTTGTCCTATAACTTCTACCATAATCTAAAGCTGAAATATCTAATCATCTCAGGCATGGAGATTCTTTACATACTTCAAATAACTTTATGGACCCCGACGACATGTATGATAGTTGAATTTTTGGTATCAAAAGCAAATAGCAAAAGAATAATGACAAAGGTTTCCATAAATTCAGTAATGTTTTAAAATAAACTTCTCTATATAATTGTGAGACAACAGGTATTAAGTACATAAACAATGCTTATTTTCCATGGGGATTGTGAACACTTTCTAATAAGCATTACTTTCGAATAAAAATCTTCCTAATAACAAGACATGTAAAAATGTTGATATGTATTTTCATCCATTGTTCTTTTCTGAAAGTTCAGAATATGGTAACTAAAAGTTTCTAATCAATAGTGAAATAAGGCAGCACTTAATTAATTTGAAACTTTTTTAATATATGTGGGTCATAACCGTAAAGCATTTAAATCCAATAATGATTCAGTCATTTAGTAACTACTATTTCAATCTTGGTCAAAAACATTTTAATAGATTCACTTATAATTAATTTCAATGCCTGATATATTGCACACAATTATTTGAAAGTCCAATTAAACAAAATACCTTAATTAAAATGCTTTACATGTGATGCAATAGAGTCAAGCTAATAAAATCACACAGATTGTTGATGTACCCCATCTCCTAAGACAATAGGTCAACATGTGGAATTTTGGTAGCAGCAGCATTCTTATCTTTTATCAGGAAGACTGATGCTCAAACAAACCAAAGGATAAGAAGAAGAGATGACAGAACTAGCAGTTTCTGGACAAAAGTATACTTACGTATTTTATACACTCAAGAATTCTCAATCCATTGACAAAACATATATATGTTTAAAAAAATAATTGACACAAATATATACAAAATGATATTTAATGTATATTTAAAGCAGGTTTAATTTGTAACATATATACAAAATGACATTTAATGTATATTTAAAGCAGGTTTAATTTGCAACAAATTAAATCATTTTATTAGTCTTTTTATGCAACTTCATAATGTTTATTTGACAAACTCATTTCTAGGGATAAGAGTAAGAATTACAATGAGTAATCAAAGGCTTTTTATTGTGTCAAGTGCTTTGCATTGAATATCACATATACTCCTTATGATGACTCTATGAGCTAAGTGCTATTTCAACATCTATTAATAAATGAGGAAATTGAGGCTTAGATGGTTAAATAATTTACACAAGCTTAAAAGGTTAAATAAGTCTCACAGCATTGTAACATATATTCATGCTACTCCTATGGTGTTACTCTTTTTTGAAGGTTGTAGACCTAAAAGAAACAAAATATTAAAATACTCTGTATAACTACACTAATGCAAACAATATATACTTCTTCACATTGATAATACAAACTAATATTTATTGGGCACTTACTAAGTATCAAATAAAGTTGCACATCCTTTACACATAATAACTAAACGGTAATCTCAGAAAACATTTAGGAAAATATTAACCTTGTCTCTAATTTGTAGACAGAAAATACAGTCACAGAGGTATTAATTAGATTGCTTAAGGCTCAGGCAAAATGGAGCAACAAAGAAGAGATTTAAATTCTTCTTGGAACAACCAAAAATTTTTGACAAAATATTTTTTGAAATCATGAACCTTAAGACATTAGTATCAAGCAGCAATGAATAATGATTCCTGAGAGATGGGAAACAAATGAGGTGAGTTCTATAACTGCTCAAGGCTACTTCCTGAAGAGCATCTTCAGGTAGTAGTTCAGGAGGGGAAACCCAGACTGCAGCTCAGTGGACTCCATGAACAAAATTGGTAGAAGTCACAGGAGACTATATCACAGAGGAGAAAGAACCCTCAAGATCTGGAGAGGCGAGAAACAAACTTTCATAAAGAATGAAGGGAACAGGGCCAAGGATCCACATAGGGCCACTAATAGAGCTTACTTCCACCAGCCAAACATGAAAATCTCATAATTTATAGGGCAACAAGTAGAGCACTTAGAAAGATATTGCCTCACTAACTAGTCCTGGATAACTAGTCCTATATTAAACATAGTTCTGATCCCACCTCATAAATCTTTAAAAACAAGCACTGAAAGCATCAAACTATTTCCAAGTAACTTAACTTCATCCCAGAACTGTGCTCAAGAATATAGGAATACAAAAATATCAGACATCAATAAGTTAAAATTTATAATGGCTAGCATCCAGTCAAAGATCACCAGGTATGAAAAGCAGCAGAAAAAGCAACCCAAAATGATAAAAAAAAAATCAGAATAAACCCATGATCAACACTGATATGAGAATTAGGAGACAAGAAAATTAAAAGTTATTCCTACCACATTCCACATGTTTGAAAGTTAAGTAGAGCCATGGGAGTTAAAAAAAAAAAAAAAAGAGCCAGAAAAGAGGTATGATGACAGAACTTTTCAAATTGTACATTTTAAATGTGTATAGTTTATTGTATGCTATTTATGCCTTCGTAAAACTGTAAAAAAGAAAAAAAAAAAGATGGTATGGAAATAAATGAAGAAATATTGACTCAGGCACACAACTAAACCTCAGACCAGAATGTAAACCCAAACCTTTTGACTCTAGTTCCCTTACCCACTCTGCTGGAATAGCTCTGATAGAATCTGTTACACAGAGAAGTCAACATAAAGTACCACTGTGAGAGGCATCTGCTGTGTAGTTTCTTAAACATGAAGCAGGTTTTTTGCTTTTAATATATGACCAAGATATGCGTGATTTCTTTAGCACAGCCAGCCAAGAAAGATTTGGCATTAAGCCTCTTATTTTTCTTCACTAACTTAACTGAAGATTACGAATTGATATTAAAACAATAATAATTAATTATCCCCTTCTCATTTCCCCACTATGATATCAGTACTGCATTTCAAATCTTTTAAATGTTCATAATCTTAAAATGATCAATTGAATACGATATCACACTAATGTCTTAAGATAATTTTACAAAAAAATAAGAAACAACAAAAACCAAGCAGCATACATTATTAAGGAAACGTGGTTTCACTGGAAGTTTATACTGTATCTAGAATCAGGACAAGTTTTCTCCTTTATCCAGAGAACTTTTTTTTTTTTTTCCTGAAAGTTAAGTCCAAGCTTCATTCAAGTTGAAACTACTTCTCTCCTGACATCATCCAATGACCAGAATCTTCTCTCCTCTGTTTCTTTTGACTTTCACATGTTTCTCGATATGTCGCCTACGTAAGTTAGAAAACTCAACCAGCAAAAACCAATGCCCACAGCCCTGGTGCATCTGCATCAAGCTTTTGCTGACATGATTATGCATACCATGTCCTTACCATATAGCACAGAGGCCCTCACCCCAAGGTTTCCTGGTCACAAATGTGTTTTTCTTGGAAATGAGCCTCCATGATACCCCAAGCTCGTTAGCTCAATTCCACCAACCCTAAAATTCTGCAGCTTCACCCTGCACCCAGTGAATACTATTGCATATAAATCATCAGGGTACGTATACGTCATAGCATCTTCTGAAGTCCTGAGTATCCAACAAGCATTAATCACTTCCTCTTATCTCTGGTGTATCTTCCTTGGAAGCTGTTTCCTGGAACTCAGGGTTCAGTCCACCCCAAATTCTCAAAGTCTCTCCTGAGTTCCCTGTGTTTCCCTTGCATTCACTCGCTTCCTTCAAGCTTGTTTCTTAACTGTGATTTTTTTAAATAAACTAGTGATTCCTTACATAAAACTTCAGTTATTACAGAAATCATGTGAAAATATCTTATCCCTCATACTGGAACACATGATTGACACAATATTCTGTGAGATTTCTTTTCATTTCCAACAACATGTCCTCATTCCTTGATACTATGTATGTGTTTCCCCACTCTCACAACTTAAAAAAATGATGTTTCAATCACTATTTTTATAAAACATGGTTTGGGAAATAATCCTCATAACATAAACCTATTTCAATTTAATTAATTTAAATAAAAATTTTAAAACTATACTGAGAATATAATTATTTGAAGTAAAAAGCAATTACACCATATATAATGTTGAATATGATTATATAACAAAATATTGCTTTCTAAAGTTTTGTATAAAATTTTGCATTTCTTCACAATTTAGATAATTCTTGAGAAATGATGGGAGAGCAGCAATTAACAACAATACAAAGGAATCCATCTTTTAAGATTAAAATATCAATTAGATGTAAGAATATTCCAGTAATCATTACACAAAACATTTAAAAGTCATGCCATTTTGTACAACAATGAAGATACACACACACACACACACACACACACACACACACACCACAATTATCCTTAGAGTAACACCTAAATTATAGGAGACTTCGTTTTAAATACATATGACTCCCGTATATTGCTTTTTAAATTACTATAAATTGCCCAAATCACAATGCAAACATGCAGATCAATAAATCTAAAAACAAGTGTAGTTATAGTCGAATATAATCACCTATGAAATATCTATCTATAAATATATTTATATATTATTTATCTATACCTATCTGCATTTTCTAGTTTGGTGAATTATTTTAAATGTTTTTAGTCAAATTAAAAATCATTTTGTTGATTGAAACAACTTCTAATCCCAACAGATGATACAATGCAGATCCAAATATTTCTGAAGTGCTAGGGGTTTATCCTGCTTGAAGGGAAGCCTCACTAAACCTCAGTTGCATCCAGACATTGGGTTCCACCTCAATGGTAATGAGTAACAGAAGAAAAAAATCCATTCCTTCAGTTACCTCATGGCAGCATTGTTAATATTCTATACTAAGGTGACAGCAAATGATTTATTCACATCCCTATTGCTGGAGTGATGTACAACTGCATAGATGATAGACGGGTGAAAACCACTGTCGATGTAATACCGCTGTAGTGCCATGATGCTGATGACTTGAGGGAAGACATTATTAAGGAAATACCATGCTGATTACTTGCCTCTGTAATCTATCATTAATCTGATGACATTACTAAGATGTATAAGTGTAATCTATAATCTGCAAAGTGAAAGGTGAGAGCAAGACTGTCATCTAAATAATCTATCAAAGGATTTATTTTTGAAAACTTTAAGTACTTAGGAGAAGGTTTGGTGAGTTAAGATTAATTAAAGATGAAGGTCATATATTGAAGTCATAGAACAGGTATAATGGAAAGATTTGGTTGAATCACTGTCAGTTTTCATTGTGAGGAGGGCCAAGCAATTGCCCTGCCCAGAATTTTTGGTTTAATCAAGAATTCCATCTCAATAATGGCAGGCTAATTTAAGAACTGTGACAAATGCCCTAGTTTTAAAAGCATTTTGACATGTTTTAACTTCCATTTTGACGATGTTTCTTAATAAGATCGTTGAGGAAGGAATTCTGAGACTTTTTAAATAATTAAACAGTCAGATATTAAAATCTATTTATCTCATGTAACTGCAGTAGCACAGTGGAGGAATAGAATGTAAGGTGGGTATTCAAGATTCTCATCTCACATGCCAGTAATAATCCATGATTATAATAATCAACTTGGCCTTCTTGACATTAGTTTTCTTCATCTATAAAATAGCTTAATTTAAATAAGGTAATCTTCACGATTATAGTTGAATTTGATTCCGAGTGCTTTCTTTAGAGCAAAAAAGCAATTATTCAACACAGTCTTTCAAAAATAATAATAGGAAAAAAGCCCATGTACTTGATGTTCCACAGAAATAATTTCCTAACCCTGTGGAAATATGAAGCCACTTTCTGTGTTCTTAAATTTGTGGATACATAGGCAGATTGTTTAATAATACATTTCAAACAATATGTTTAGTTTATCATAGGATTAAAAGTTAACACCAAAACGACCCTTAGAAACACATTTCTTCATGAATATAACCTCCAGTGCATTTGTCCACCAACTGTCCAGGAAAAGCTGGACAGCTTTGTTCTCATAGAGGATAAAGAACTCTCCTCATTCTGAGAGCCTCAAATATAAAACATTACTGAACATTTTCACAAATAAAACCATTATGAAAGTCCTAATTCTAAGATCTTTAATTCCCTCTTTAGAAATACAAATAAAAACTATGTCCAGAATTATTCTAAAATTCAGTCAACACCATAGCCAAACACCTTTATGTATATGAATCTCCCAATCAGGACATTTTTCATGCAACTCTGTTTTCCAAAAAATTACTCTTTTCCCAGGGTGTTTTGCAATAGACTCACTTCAGTTGTGAATCTGGCTAAAAGTAACAACTCTTTTACAGAATTCAGTAAGGCTTTGCTTATTTAAATAACATTCATAACTGAAGAAAGAGGAGACATAGGGAAAATACAGTGTAATTAGAATGAGTAGGAAGACAAGGAAGAATGCTCATATGTGGTTTTCTAATATGCAGATTTTTTGTTTTGCTTTCTGTCCCCAGGTTTATTGAGGTATAATTGACATACAAATAACTGAACATTTAATGCATGACGTTTAGTGAGTTTGGACATATGAACATACCAGTGATGCCATCACCACAAACAAGGAAATACAACACCTTCCCACCTCCCAGTGGTGTTTTTGTTTTTTGGAGTTGTTTTCTTTTGTTGTAAAACACTTCTCATGAAATCTGCCCTCTTAACACATTGTGAAGTGCACAATATGATACTGTTATCTGTAGGTAACTATGCTGCACAGCACATCTCTCTAACTTATTCATCTATCCTAACCGAAATGGTACACCCAATGGAACAACTCCCCATTTACCCCCAATATCCAGACCCTGGAAACCACACTTGTGTTCTCTGTTTCTATGAGTTTGACTATTTCAGATTCTTCATATAAGTGGAATCATGTAGTACTTTTCTTTCTGTAACCGGCTTATTTCACTTAACATAATGTCCTCCAGGTTCATCCACATTGCAGCAAGTAACAGAACTTTCTTCCTTTATGATGCTGAATAATATTCCATTGTATGTATATACCATTTTCTTTACCCATTAATCTGGATGGATATTTAGGTTGTTTCCATATCTTGGCCATTGTGAATAATGCTGCAATAAACATAGGAGTGCAAATATCTCTTTAAGATCCTGATTTCAATTCTTTTGTATATATACCCAGAAGTGGGATTGTGATTCATATGGGAGTCTACTTTTAATTGTTTGAGGAACTTCCGTACTGTTTTTCCATAGTTGCCTCACTATTTTACATTCCCACCAACAGTGTACAATTGTTCCATTTTCTTCACATCCTCACCAACACTTAACTTTGGATTTTTTTTTTTTTTTGATAATAGCCATCCTGACAGATATGAAGTGATATCTCATTGTAGTTTTTATTTTCACATCACTGATAATTATTGATGTTGAGCATCTTTTAATATACCTTTTGGCCATTTGTATGTCTTTGGAGAAATGTCTGTTCAAGTTCTTTGCCCATTTTTTAAAATTGGGCTATTTTGTTTTGCTTTGTTTTGCTATTGAGTTGTATGAGTTCCTTACACATTTTGGATATTAACGTCTTATCAGATGTGTGGCTTGCAAATATTTACTCCAACTCTGGAGGTTGCCTTATTATACAGAATGTAAAGGCAAAACTTGTTATTAAGGCATGATACGACAAAACTTTTTGCCCTTTGGAGATGGTGTGGTGTGTACCGATGTGTGACATAGATAGTGGGTCCTTGCCACAGTTATTTGGCAACACACACACTCCAAATACTCTGTAAATTTGGTTTACCTTAAGATTTAAGTGTTTACCAAGGGTCTTGGAAGCACTGAAGAAAATTTCTGCCATTATCAGGTTGCTGAGTGTGTGTCTTAAACAACTCTGTGCGTGTTTCCTAAACAACAAAAATAATTTGGCCCCAGGGAAAGTAAATGAACTGCCATAGAAAATCCCTGCTGTGCACCTCACTACAAATAACTTAATTTTGTTTCTTTTTATGGCTGAGTAATATTCCATTGCATATATGTGCCACATATTCTTTATCCATTCATCTGTCGATGGACACTTAGGTTGCTTCCATGTCCTGGCTATTGTAATTAGTGTTGCAAAGAGGGGTGGGATAGGGAGGGTAGGAGGGAGATGCAAGAGGGAGGGGATATGGGGATATATGTATACGTATAGCTGATTCACTTTGTTATACAGCAGAAACTAATACAACATTGTAAAGCAATTATACTCCAATAAAGATGTTTAAAAAAAAAAGAAAGAAAGAAAATCCCTGCTGTGGCTAGCTCTAGGGAATGTATTGAATCCTTTGATAAAATGAGCTTTTTGTCTCTTGAAAATGTGTCTGAGTTGGCCATTTTAGGCTTGTGTTTATATTTTAGAATTGACTCAATATGCTGTTGGTATTAAATAATTAGCAGAGAAATGTCTGTTGCGGGGGGGGATCCTTGTACCCAGGTTATATCTATTAGGAAAGCACAGCATTTTAAATGCAACTTATTAAACTGAATGGAGTGAGCCAATATCAATAGAAAAAACTACAATAAATCAAAGTATAGTGCAAAGTGAAAGTAACTCAATTTATCTTCTTTAACTGCTTTTCTAATGGCTACACACTCTTAAGGCTGGTTTAAATCCCTGTACCTAATACCTTCATTCCATGAACCCTAGGACTCTCTGCAGCTTCTGTAATGTTTATTGTCACTTTAAAAATGTAGAATTCAAATTCAGTACTCATGGGTTCAAACTCTAAGCAAACTCTCTATTTCTTTGTATTTTTATATTGCAAGAAATAGAGAACTGAGGTTCACAAAATCTCGATTCACTCTTATCCTTCATGCCCTCTCTGCCCCTGTAAATTCATGATTCTATGATCATATAATTAATATATATTAAAAGAATTAAATAAAACTTGTTATTTTCCACATGATGTTAATGAAAAGAAATTGCTTTAATAAGGACCCCAAACTACAAAAATGTCAATTTTAAATATTTTAGTAAATTAAAAAAAAAATAACTAAATATCTTCTATTATTACAATCACTTTTATATTGGAATCTCTGATTCTCATATGCTTCTTACTAAGATGAGAGGGGTTAATAATCTTCACTTGCTTTCCTGTGTTGTCACCAGTCCCCTAGCTTGTTTTCAAGTAGCTACTACCTAAGAGCATCTAAAAATGATCCTTGTAAAAATATATAGAGAAAAAAATACTTGAAAACATCAAAAAGCCAAAATGTGCCAGAAACTCAGAGAAAATAACCGTCAGTGCAACTGAGTCGGAAATCACAATAGTTATCCAGCAAAAAAGTTAATGCTGAAAGAAACAAATATTCTTTTCCCCTCACCCCGGGTCCTGAGCAGGGCTCTGAGACTGTCAGAAAAATAAGTAGCTTCTCTAGGGCTGTGGGTCCTGGTATTTGAAGCAGCCACACAATGAAAATTCCTGCCTCTTAACCTAAAATTTCTTTCACTTGAGTGTTAACTCAGACGTTGCAACTCTTGACAATTTTACATCTTCCTTTCTAACTTGGATGCCTTTTATTCCTTTTATTGATTCATTATTTTGACCAAAGCTGCCAGTATAATATTGAATAGCAGTGATGAAAGTGAGCTTTCTCGTCTACTTTCTGATCCTAGGGAAGGCTTTCAGTTTTTCACCATTGTGTAAAATGTTTGCTGTGGATTTTCCGTGAATGCCCTTTATCATGTTGAGGAGGCTTCTTTATGCTCCTAGTTTCCTGGGCAATTTTATCATGAAGGGGTTTTTGGATTTTGAGAAATGTTTTTTCCTCTGTCAGTTGGGATGGTTATGTATTTCATTCCTTCATTCCTCTAATGTAGTGTATTATTTAACTGACTTTCTTATGAAACACCTTGCATTCTTGAGATAAATCCCATGCAGTCATGGGGTATTATCCTTTTAATATGCTGTTGTGTTCACTTTGCTAGTATTTTGTTGACATTTTGTATCAGTGTTCATAAGGGGGATAGTCTGTAGTTTTCTTGTGGTGTCTTCATCTGGTTCTGGTAACAGAGTAATACTGGTAACATAGAATTAATTAGGAAATGTTCCCTCCTTTTCTGTTTTTGGAAGTTTGACAAGGCTGTAATAGAAGTGGAGCTTTCATACAATCCTGGTGGAATGTAAAATGTTGTAGGCACATTAAGAGTTTGACAGCTTATCAAAAAGTTAGATTAGTCAGGGTTCTCCCAAGAAACAAGCAATAGTATCTACGTAGAGAGAAACTATTATAAGGTATTGGCTGATGTGATTTTGGAGGCTGAGAGTCCCAGGACCGGCAGTCTGCACTGGAGATGCAGGAAAGCCCAAGGTGAAGTTTGAAGGCCTGAGAGCTGGAGAGCTGATGGTCTAGGTTCCAGTTTGAGTCCAAAGGCCTGAGGACCCGGAGTGCTGAGGGCAGGAGAAGATCAATGTTCCAGCTCAGCAATTAGGTAGAGAGCAAATGCCATACGATCCGGCCATTCCACTCCCAAGAATTTACCCCAAGAGGAACGAAGTCATATGTTCATACAAGTTTTGTACAGTTGTGTTTGTAATCACAAAATCTAGAAATAACTCAAAATTTATCAATCAGTAAAAGTATAAATAAATTGTAGTGTATATGAACAATAGGGTTCTACTCAGGAAAAATAATTATTGAAACATACAATGTCATAAATAATTATAAGGGGAAAAAGGCAAAAGAGAAAATATATACTATGTGATTCTGTTCACTAGAAACTTTAAAAAAATCTAATTTGTAGTGACAGATAACAGATCAGTAGTCATCTAGGAGGGGATCTGGGGAGGGATGGAGAAGAGAGATAACAGAAGGTCACGTGGAAACTTATGAGGGTGATAGATTTGTTCACTTTCTTGACTGTGGTGATGGATTCACAAATGTATGTATGAATTTATCAAATTGCACAGTGCAAATATGTATGAATCATTGTATGTTAATCATACCTCAGTAAAATTGTTAAAAAATCAGCATCAGTCTACACTTCTTCCATACCCTCTTCCAAAGAGAGTGGAAAATTCCACATTCATTGTTTCAAGTTTTGTTCGCTAAAAGAATTTGTCATTGTCTTTTGGAGCCATGACTAGGTGAAGTTTATAATCCTCAAGCTATCTAGTTTCATGTGTTCCACTTTCATGTGTAGAATCATCCAAAGACTGGAAAAATAATACCTTCTTCAAGAGTCAGTGAGTCATAGTGATTTCCCTATGATCCTATAGATGTGGTTTGAGGGATAGGATTTAATGTAATAGTCCTAGTTACGATAATAATCTAAACTACTTGCTGTGCTTCTGTCCTTCAGAATTGTGTTAAATCTGACCTACCTTGTAGTACTATGACCACATCCACATCAGTTTCATGATGGGCAGCTCAGGGCACCCCACGATCAAGTGTTCAATCTATACCAGGGATCAATAGCCAGCCAGAAACCGTTTTTCAATAGGATACTAAATATTTGCAGATGTTCACATATATTTTCAGGTATCTGCATGCGTGTGTGCGGGAAAGAATATGCAGGCCTGATCTAAGAAGGGCTTACTTACAGGATGGTGCCAGCCTGTCCAGTGTTTCTACCATGTGAATATTTGATTTCCTTCTAGAAGTCCAGAATTTTGGTGGGTGGAAAGTGTCTGTGTGATTAGTCCTCAGTAAAACTCAGGCATTAAGTCACAACAGGGCTTCCCTGGACAAAAATACTGCGCACACACATTGATGCATTTGCTGCTTGAGAAAAGGTCATGCTCTGCGTGACCCCCACCAAGGAGTGGGAGAAAGCATAGGAAGTCAACGCATGGATTTCTCCAGACTCTACCTGATGTGTCTTTTTCCCTTACTGGCCCAGTGGCATCCTCACTGTGTCCCCATAGTAAATCATACCTGTGAGTACAATCATATGCTGAGTACTGTGAGTCCTTGTAGTGAAGCACTGAACGTGCCGGTGATCTTGGCACCCCTGACCCAGCAAGTCAGTGATAGGAGAACCTCTCGTGAAAACCTACCAAAGCCTCCAAACGGAATGACACAGACCCTTCGCTCCTATAATCACCGTTTTCTTGGGTGGATCCTGTGGCCCAGCTAGCACGTGAGCTTACATGGCAGTCAGGAGCGGCTGGAGAGCCTTGTCTCGCCTTTGGCGCAAACAAAACTGACCACCATAGGCTCTCAGTAAGGGAACAGTAATTTCACACTCAAATATGTTATTTAAAATGTGTAGTTCTAAGACGACCACCAGAAAGCTGCTTCAGTTTTAAGGAAGCTCTCAAACTCCCATCCTGTCTCTCCTCATGCAGCCTCAAAATGAGTGTTTCCCAAGGACTCACCAAGAATCTGCTGAGAGTCTCAGGCCTACAGGAGAGTCTGGAGGCAATTCTACCTACAAATGGAACACCTTCCAAATAGAACACCTTCCAAATATCACGTGAGTTTATTGTGTTGGCAAATCGTAACCTGGAGCACAGAGGGAAGGGGATTCTGAGAAGTGAAGTCCTTAGCTTATTCTCTGAAATGCAGAGAAAAACTTAGAAGGCTTTGCGGATGATTCCAAGTTGGTAATAATCTGGTACAAATAAATAATAGCATATTCAAATGTTCAATCGTCCTTTATTATATATACATATTCTATATATGCATCTCATATTCTCATATTCATCTCAAATTCAAATTAATTGTGAAATTTTAAGGGTTTAAATATCAAGTCTGATTAAACTTTGCAAGTCAAACTGTTTATTAATAGTGACAAATATAATAATTTAAAGTTTTTCTCTTTCCAAATAAAAAGAGAGGACAATCTCAGCTATCATTAAAAATCTGTGGGTATTTCTCCATATCAGTATTTGTGTGTAGCATGCTGTTTTTACCAGATTAGAAAAATAAAAGACTCACATAAGAGAAGGAGTGGCTGACTTAGGTAGCTTGAGACCAGTGTGAAAACAGAGAATCTCTCAGGATTCAGGTCCAAGAATGTGCACATTAAAGAAAAAGAAATATTTCAACTGAAGCTTAAAAGGGAAGAAGAGACGTCTGCCTAGGGAGACAGAAAAATGCATGTCTTCTGTAATTGTTCTGTTATTTATTACATAATACCGCCTTAGCTATTATTCAAAAGAGAAATATTTTTCAGCAGAGCCTGAAAGTAGGAGGTTGAGATTTTTCAAGGTTTCTCCTCAATCAGATGAACAGAACATCAGTTCTGTCGCCAGCCAGGTGCAGTGAATATACATCCAATTTCGCATCCTTTTTCTGAGAACATCCTCCTTGTTGAAAATGGAGGGGTAAGAATTCAATAGAAACAGATTGCAGGTAACAAAGACACTAGATTTTAAAAACACATTTATTGAAGCCAAGTTTGCTCTTTAATAAAAAGTAAAGAAGAAATCAAAATTACTTCACCTAGGACACTTAGTTGTAGGCTACATATTAAAGATACAAACAGACTGAAAGTAGTTATTTTTCAGGTTTATAAATAACACACATCTTTCTACTTTCTAATAAATTGTATAGCTCATAAGTCAGGTGATGTAATATGGTAAATGAAGGAAGACATGGTAGATAGTCTAGATGTGTCCATGGAGATATCCAAAATATTTTATGAATCTAAAAAGCAAATGATTCCTTTCCAATATTCTAAAGATATTTGTGGATGAAAGTCATTTAAAAATAATACGTTTTTCATAAAAGAAGAGATAAAATTGGCCTCTTTCAGTTGGATAAAAACTATATTTCACTCTATATGATAATTTGTAAAGGTTAATATAGCACCAGAGGATGATAAACTGATATAATGGTTTCAAGTTAAAAGTTTTGTTCTCTTCAAAAATATAAGAATTTTTGAAGCATCACTGCCCTGATTATTTTTAACTATTTGACATGTTTATACTCTTTACATAATGCTAATTCATCATGGGAAAAATCTTGGATCCCAACTTTTAATTTCTATATAAGTGCTCTCACTGCACTTTATATATCTTTACTTATAAACTCTATGTCAAAAAGCACATTAGATCATTTACTTTCATTGTTTATATTCTCTTTTCCTTTACATCACTCCTCACATACTTAGAAATGATAAAAACTAATGGGCAAGGAGAATTTCATCTGTAGTTATCCAGTTATCTAAACACATAACTTGTACCATGTTGCGTAAATCAATCCAAGGCTGTCTTATAGATCAACTCAAAAATTTTGAAAGAAATACTCAAATTTAGTAGCTGTGCAGTTGAAATGAGTATTTTCTTTGAAAATGTGTGATTATACTACAGTGATCATATAACTTTATGTTTATATATATGGTTTATATAATAAATCAGATAATTTTAGTTCCTGTCTTTCTTTGATATAAACTTCTATTCTTGCCCCCTAAGAAGTTATTTGGGATAACAATTCTTGGCAATAAAGACACACTAGGATTTGTGAATTTGGGTCTCCCTTTTGTGCAGTCTTCATCCTCATAATGCTTTTCAAATCCCTTTCCAAACCAAGGAGACACATTTTTTTTTCTGTTTGGCTAATACATCAGCATTTATGAATCTACAGTGATCTGGGCCCTTGACTAGGCTTTTTCCTGTAAATATGTAAAGAAGAGGGAAACACATAGCCATTATTTCTGGATTTCATTTCAAAGCATCAAACCTGAAAATGCTCTCCAAACTAAGGAGTCAGAATAGAGCCAGAGTGTGAGAGCCAGAAGCAAGTAAATGGATCTACAACAGAGCTGGAAAGGTTAAACGGAAACCAGGTGTGAAAGTGACCAGTAAAGCAGTCATAGCAAAGAGCAGCAGGTTCAGGAGAGATGGATTCTTCACCAGTTAGGGCAGTCACCCTCAAGCTTTCACACAATGACATTTATCATTCAGCCTGGTAAGGGATGGAGGCTGAGATGCATCAGACTGGAGATACTGATTACATGCTGCTCTTCATAGCAACACTCCTGATCCACCTACAGAAATAGTGAGCTTCTTGAATTGTCAGACACTAAGCGAAGTAACTAAAAAATATGAGGAAAAATTTAGCTTAATTTTTTTCGTAAGGTAGGTGTTACTATATCTTTTTTATAGAGTAAGAATTTTGAGAATTAGCTTTATGAAGAAAGCAACTAAACAATCAAGCAAATATACCACTTAAAAAAATGGCTAGTGATACATCTTTTAGTGTCCATTGGCTATTTATTAATAAACTAAAAGACTGTTTATTGACTGTTCACTTGTTTGTTTTTGTTTACACAAAAATACTTTTAAATTTTATTTTTCCAGCTTTATTAATGCAAAATTAACAAATTAAAATTGCATAAATTAGGTTGTACTATGTGATGATTTGTGTATACATTGTGAAATGATCACCGCAATCAAGTTAATTAACACATCCCTCAATTCACACAGTTACTATGATTTTGGTTTTTATGTGTGATGATAACATCGAAGATCTAGTTTCTTGACAGATTTCAAGTATGCAATACAGAATTGTTCACTGTAATCACCATTCTGTACATTTGATCCCAGAACTTATTCATCTTATAACTTACAATTTATAATCTCTGGCCTGAAGAACTCTACATTCTATAGTCATATCACATACATACAACACAGCACACATACACACGCACAAATACTAACAAAACTTAGCCTCACCAATATATTTTTCAAATGTTATGCAAATTCTGTGGATTCTGATACTCATTTGTTTTATATATATGTATTTTTTTATTGAACTATAGTTGATTCACAATGTTGTGTTAGTTTCAGGTGTACAGCACAGTGATTCAGATATAGATATATATACACACACACACACATATATATATACATACATATGTATATTCTTTTTTAAGATTCTTTTCCTTTACAGATTATTACAAAATATCGAGCATATTTCCCTGTGCTATAGTCCTTGTTGGCTATCTATTTTATATACAGTAGTGTGTATGTTAATCCCAAACTCCTGATTTATCCCTGCCCCACCCCTTTCCCCTTTGGTAACCATAAATTTGTTTTCTATGTCTGTGGGTCTATTTCTGTTTTGCAAATAAGTTCATTTGTATCATTCTTTTTAGATTCCACATATAAGCAGTATCATATGATAGTGGTCTTTCTCTGTCTGGCTTACATCACTTAGTGTGATAATCTCTAGATCTATCCATGTTGCTGCAAATGGCATTATTTCATTCTTTTTTGTGGCTGAGTACTATTCCATTGTATATATGTACCACATCTTCTTTATCCATTCATCTGTTGATGGACACTTAGGTTGCTTCCATGTCTTGGCTATTGTAAATAGAGCTGCAATGAACATTGGGGTGCATGTATCTCTTCTAATTATATTTTTCTCCAGGGTATATGCCCAGGAGGGGGATTGCTGGATTATATGGTAACTCAACTCATTCCTTTTTGCTGAAAAGAATATTGAAATATATTAGGCTGCCTGAAAGTAAAGCAGAGAGTTGGAACATATGAAAAGGAGGGAGGGAGAAAAGAAAGGACGGAAAGAAGGAGAAAAGGAAGAGAAAGGGACAGGGATGGAGGGAGGGGGAGGGAGGAGAGAAAGAACTGAGGAGACTGGGGAGTTTGGGAGCAGGAGAAGTAGGAGAAAAAGGCGTTTTCTAAATGGTGCTTTGAGGGATTACCAGGCACTAAAAACTTTACACCTTTATTATTTAACCTCAGGACAACCTAGCAAAGTAAATATTGCACTTTGTATATTTTTTAATGAGGGCAACATGGTGAGAGATGAGATTTACACCAGGCTAAATGGAAAGCAGGATAGTCAGATTCTAGTTTGGCTTATCTGCTTGCAAGACACCTGCCCCCTGTCACACAGCACACTCTGCAGGGACTGTCTCAGTGTCCCTGACCTCATACATTTGATGGTATTGATCACATCACCCTCCCGGTCCTGTGGAAATGTAATCCACACTGATCTCTTTTTGTTTCTCAAAATTTTGGAGAAAACTTTTTTTAAAAAGAGAGAAAAAGTTCATAAGCCTTTACTCTCTGGGGAAACCGATATATAGAAATGATATAAACATAAAATAACAATATGATCTTAATGAAATAAAAAGGAAAGTGTATTGCAGGAGGAAACTGAGATATAGTTTGAGCATGAGAGACATATATTCTCTGGGATCTGTCAACTAAAATGACTTATAAAACATGGAGAGTAATCCAGCGACTATTGCCAAGTATGCAACTGGAAGAAGTACCATTAATCATCTTTTTCAAAACAATCTTCTTGTAAGTCAGCGTTATAAATTAAAAGAACTCTTTCTGCAACAACAACTTCTCCCTGGCCATTTGCCCACAGTAAGTCACAACTACCAAATTCTGTGCTTTCCCTCAGGAGCCCAATCCATATTCCTGGGCCTGCTCGCTTCAGGACCTTCTCACTAAGCTGTTCACATCAGGCTTAACACCCACATAACTGTCTCCTTTGGCCAACAGTCAAAAATTGGTCCAATATCCCTTCACAAATATATATGCCTGGGTTCTAAACACAAACTCAACTTATGACCACTGATAAGTTGACTTCTGGTTGATATGTGTGCACTTTAAAATTATTACATTTAAACTAACCAACATGTTACAATTATTCTTTAGTACTTATAAATCTTATATGTAATTAAAATTTAGAAATATTAATCACAATAATCCTCAATAAATTAATTAATCTTTTAGAACATCTGTCAAATTAGAATTTAAATGTAGCAAAAATCTAATTAGATACTTTGAAAAAGGTAGACATAAGCCATGGATGATTGCATATCATTAAAAATAAAGCAATTAAAAAAAATTAATCAGAAAAATATTAAGCAAAAAAAATTATATATATATTCCTTATTTATAAAATGCCAAATTTAATTTCCTAATACTATGCTGAGAGTTTTTACATCTATGTTTATAGATGAACATGTCTGTACTTTAAAAATATTTTTTGGATTTGTATTCAAAGGGTCAAGAGCCTAAACAATGGATTGGGAAATGGTTTCTCTTTCTCCATTATCAGAAAGTTTATGGCAGCATTCACCTCTGTAAACATCTGGGCCTGGGCTTCCCTGGTGGCACAGTGGTTGAGAATCCGCCTGCCGATGCAGGGGACACGGGTTTGTGCCCCGGTCTGGCAAGATCCCACATGCCGCGGAGCGGCTGGGCCCGTTAGCCATGGCCGCTGAGCCTGCACGTCCAGAGCCTGTGCTCTGCAATGGGAGAGGCCACAACAGTGAGAGGCCCGTGTACCGCAAAAAAAAAAAAAAAAAGAGAAGAAAAACATCTGGGCCTGTGTTTTGTGGGAAGATTTTTTTAAATCCAGTGGTTCACATGTAACTAATCTGTACTAGACTTATCCAACCTATTTCCTCCTTCAGCCAGCTGTCATGGGCTAATTTTTTGTGTAGAAAGTCATGTGTTTGGCACAGCTCCCTAATGTAGTGACATGGAGTTGGTTATTCACTAACTACCATTTTTTCAGTCATTTAAAAAGCTGATTTATGGTGTGATGCTCCCTTTTCACTTTCAATATTTTTGTCTAAAATATTTTTTGTTAACTGTTGTAGAGTACCAAGTTTTGGCATTGTTACTCCTCTTTACTGCATTTTTGTTTGTTATTGTATTCAAAGGACAAGATGCCCATTTTTTCCCGTACACATTTGGAATCAATATATTTCCCTCCCATTGCTGATCACTTTTAATGTTTTACATGCATACTTACCTTAACAATTTGTAAAAACCTGTACCAACATTGGGTCCTCCCCCAGAAGAAGATACGAACTTTAGAGACTTGGCTCTTGGTACCTCTCTCTGACTTACCTAGTGTTCTTGACTTCAGTTATATTTTTTTCATTATCTCCAAATCAAACACTCTTGTCGGTGTTGTAGCTATAAGCAGTGGAGTTTTTTTTGTTTGTTTATTTTTTTTTGTTTCAGTTTATCTGCTTATTTACCAAGGTTTTTGCCTATCCTTCCGTCAGCTCAGACATTCCTTCTAAAATCATTGTCTTTTTCCTTAAATCTTCTCGATTCTTCGTTGCCAGTTAGGTGTTACATTTTCAGCTTGGAGTTGTCTTCTGCTGAAATTGGCGGCATTCCAGATCTAGTCACAGAGCTGGCTTATGGATGGCTGGGTTCAGGCCCTACTCTGTGGGCAGTGCCTGTGTCTTCTCCCTAGGAAGTAACATACAAGAAACAGCGGGTGAGCAGCAGCTTTCTATTTTTCTGTGAGCAAAAGACCCTCATTGCTTCTTTCACATTTTGAGAAGTGTCCATGTTTTTAATCTTCTCTTTTTACCATTGATTTTCTATTTCTATTTATCTTTTCTATGTGTTTGGAGTGATGCATATAGAAAATGGCCTAAAACAGAAAACCTTACATTACTTTTATTTGCAGTTCAGTAAAACCACATTAATAAACTTTGAGCATTTTCAGATATTATAATCAATCAGTACTTATTATTTTTAAACACAGAAATAATAATGTCTTGGTAAATAAATAAATGAACAGTATAAAAGAGAATCTGTAGATGCAGAACTATCTACAAAGAGTAGTCTAGAGAAATATGTTTACCTCATTCACATGAGAAAAGATTATCTCCACAGAGAGCTTCTTAATACCTACATTCTGTTGCCTGTATCTTTTTAATTATGTGAGACAAATGAGAAATTGGCATACCCTACAGAATCTTATTATACTGAAACTTATCCACGTTTAGCAGTGATTTTAGCAAAATAATTATTTTCTGGCTTTTGAAAGTTTTGGCTGTTGGTGAATTCTTCTGGCTATTAGTAAAATCTGAAATTGTGAAGAGGTTGCTATAAAAATAAAGTTAGGCTTTTAAAATCCAATTTAAAAATTCATGTTTACAGACACAATAGTCAATTAGGCCTTCAGATTTCGAATACCATGTTGTAAAGATTTTCTCTTTCAGGGCTATCCACCCTCCAGTATGAGAAATGTTTTCAGCTCAAAACATAAGTGACTAACATACTTTTTATAACTTTAGGGAAATGTGGGATTCATCATGTATAATAAACTGATGAACATAAAATAAAATAAATAAAATGATAAACAAATTTCTTGACAACCACATGGCCCTAAAATAAACTTACATACTATATAAGAAACTTACATTCTGGTAATGTACATCAAACAAAGTCTTGTTACTGTTTCTAGTATGCATTTGTTCTTTAAAATGAGATTGTCAGTAACTGTTTACAATTGTAAAGCCATTCCATATTTTTTCCTTATTTTTCCAATGAGCAAGCAGCCCTCAGCTGTATTACCAGTGCATTTGGTGGCATTTGGAGTGGATCAAACAAGGCTTCTAGTGCTCTGTACTCTAAGAAGTACCCTATGAGCCCTATCACATGTTTGAAGTAACACAGACACTTCTAAGACAAACAGCTCCTTGTGCTGGTGGAGCTATTTGAGGGTAGTATTGAGTTGATTCTTTTGCTGGCCTGGAGGGTCCCTGCCACCTGAATGAGAAAAGCTCTGAATGTGAAGGTGCTGGGGGAGATTTCTCCTGTGCCAGGTGCCTTGCCATGGTCTTATTTTCCTGACTAATTCTTTCTAGATCTGGTCCCCATAATCAGGCCAGTTTCTCCCTTTCCATGCCTTGTCTCCTACCAGAGTGTGTGTGTGTCCTTGTGCGTGTTCTCATATTAAGTTGTAAACTGGCATCATCCTCACTGTTCCATGTAGACCTGTTTGATATCCTACCAAAGCCTTTACAACACCCCCTTGATTATCCCATGCTGGCCTGGAATCGGGCTGCTCTTCCACATCTGGCTTTGGTTGTACCTCGGTGGTCATTTACCATATCCTTGGTTGTTGCAGCATGCAGGCAGTCTCCTAAGGACTCCTTCCCCAGAGAGCTTATCCTTCAATCACTGCTGTTGAAGGACAATATTCATGGTGACTGAGGCCTTAGGCACTTTCTACCATAGATATGTTTGTTTGGAGAAAATAAAATCCATATGATTGCATCCCTATTGTCAATTTTCTTAAACTGTTATTCTGAAAAACAATATTTATTTTGTTTGTACTTATTTTTTGTGCCCTGTCACTATTATTGTCCATTTATTCATTTAACAGTGAGTCTGAGGGAGATTCTTTCCAAAAAGTGTAGTGTGGAGACATCTGGTGGTCTTTCCTCAATATTCCATTTCACCATGTAATTGTTCATATTGGTTTATCCGATTTATAAATGCTGTACCATTCTATATCAACATCAAGATAGGAAAAACAAGACTTTGTTCAGTTGCTAGATCATTCTTCAAAAAATGCATACATAGCATCAATAATGAGGATCAGTTTCAAAACATAAAACATATGACAACAGAACTTCCCTGGTGGCGCAGTGGTAGGGAGTCCACCTGCCGATGCGGGGGACGTGGGTTCGTGCCCCGGTCCGGGAGAATCCCACGTGCCGCGGAGCGGCTGGGCCCGTGAGCCATGGCTGCTGAGCCTGCGCGTCCGAAGCCTGTGCTCCTCAGCGGGAGACGCCACGGCAGTGAGAGGCCCGCATACCGCAAAAAAAAAAAAAAAAATATATATATATATATATATATATGACAACATATGAGAAGTTGCCTTTTGTGAAACACAAAGTTTTCCATGCCTATGAAGTAAATTTCCAAAGAAACATTTAAATAAGTGCTTATCTGACCTAGAATATATCCATGCTAGGGGAGAGAAAATCCTTCAAATAATAAATATTGGATGTAAAAGTAACAATTATAATTATTGCAATACAATTTATTTAATAAATGTTCTATATGTATTTATTGGATGTATTACAGACATTCATTTAATATTTTGGGTGAATTAATTTATATCAAATGAAATTTATGTTATAATAGACATTGGAAATTATGAATTCATCAAATAAATATTTTTATGATGCATAATGAAATAAAAGAAAATATTGAAGGTAAATTTGCAAAATAATAAAAAAAAACTTATATGTATTTAAACACAATTTCCATACTAAGTTTGTTTTTTTTTTAAATTTATTTATTTATTTTTGGCTGTGTTGGGTTTTCGTTTCTGTGCGTGGGCTTTCTCTAGTTGCGGCGAGCGGGGGCTACTCTTCTTCGCGGTGTATGGACTTCTCATTGTCGTGGCTTCTCGTGTTGTGGAGCACAGGCTCTACACGTGCAGGCTCAGTAGTTGTGCCTCACGGGCTTAGTTGCTCTGCGGCATGTGGGATCTTCCTAGACCAGGGCTCGAACCTGTGTCCCCTGCATTGGCAGGCAGATTCTTAACCACTGCGCCACCAGGGAAGCCCTCCATACTAAGTTTTAAGGAATGAGAACATATCTAAGTCTCCGCTAACAGTCATAAAATAACTCATTTTTCCAATTACATAAATTGTTGCTACAATATGGCATTTCATAAAGTGACCTTAGAAATTATTGAGAATAATTTGTGTCTAAAACAGTCTAAAACACTGTTTCAAAAGTAATTAATAACAATGAATAAAACAGTACATGGTTATTGATAATTACAATAAAAATTTCCACTAATTTAATACTAATAAGTGGCAGATTATAAATTTCATGAAACCCTATGAGGTGAGTTCTAATTTTATAAAGGCTTAGTGGAGTTCAGCAAGAGATAAATTACATGTGCAAAGTCACATTAAGTTCCAGAATGAAAATCAAGTATTATGTTTTGCTATATTTTAACAACGCTAATTTAAGTGTGTGTGTGTGTGTGTGTGTATATATATATATTTGTATATATATATATATATCAAAATTTGTAATTGATATTTTAAAGGAAAAAAATCTATTTTGTTTGTGTAAAGTAATAATATATATGAGCTTTTTATTTAAAAATAGACTTTGGTTAGCATCTTAAATGTAGCAGTGCTCTACTTCTTTTTAAATTTCAAGTCAGATGCAAGCAAAGTTGTAGCTCAGAGGACTGTAAATGAAAACTGACAAATATTTATCTAGATCTCTGATAGAGTGAAATAACTATGAGGCAGATTGAGAAAAATCCGTACAGACTTCAGAGTACTACAGTCTTAAGTTTGATAAAAAAGAAAGAAAAACAAAAATAAAGCATTATGCACCCTCACCATCAAATCCTAAATCATAGATTTGTGTATGAACATTTAAGGAACCAGAAACTCATGCCCTGCTCTGACTTCTGGGGCACACTGAAAATGATGCAGAAAAGTGTATAACTCTCCCTATCTTCTTTTTTCTATATTTACCTATTCAGAGGAAGAATAAGAAAACTAAAGGTCAAAAAGTTGAAAGGAACAGAGAAAAATCTGATAGCAGTGATCTGTTTTATGAGAGATTAAAATCTCCATGGAAATCATTTTATGTAGCAGCATTAATAAGAACAACTTTGGTAGAAATACAATGAGCCTTGTAGTTTTCTCAAGCTTTGCTTGAGTATGTAAGAATGAAAAATACATATTGCTGGATACATGAGATAAAAAGCATGCTTCATTTAATAAAGAAAATTGTTAAATAAAATTATGAGCTGAAAATAAAGATAGCATGGAGTCAGACAAGGAAGAGTCAACAACTAAATGATTGGTCTTGAATGGTGCTGCAGAAGAAATAAATAAAGATATAATAGAAGAAAATATTTCTCAGCTAAATAAAAATTTACAAATGCAGACAAAAGTGTTGATGCATAGCTTGACTACATCGTCAAATGCAAATAGTTTCTTGTAATCATGTCTGAAGTGAAATTGTTTTGTGTGTTAATCTCCAACATTCCTCATTATTTATGATAAGAGCAACTCTATCACTAACTATGAACAGATGAAGTTTATTTTTCATTAATATAAGTGGCATCTTATCCAAAGGAAAGGCAATCAATATGAAGTTTGAACAGTTATAAAGCAAAAGTTAATAAATATGTCTGGGTATTTTTTAACATAGGTGTCTGTTTATTGGCATTCATTTGACTGTCATAATTCTGATGTTCAGAGTGTACAAGCTAAGAATTAATATTTAGAAAATTGTTAAATAAACAAAGTCTGTTTCATCTGAGATCTGATTCATTTCACTTGAATTGCTTTTTAATACAGATAGAGAGAAAAATATTTCTGCTTTTCAATGAGCTTTTTCAATGAGTGTGTTGTATCAGGTAAATACTTGAAGTTATTTAGATTTATTAAATGTGACTACTACTGAAAATTGCCTTACTTTCTCTATTTTTAAGCACAAAATATGATGACGATTTACTGCTAAAAATAGTGATATTATTTTGGTTTCATATATTACATAATTTAAAGTCACACTATTAAAAGGAGTTTGGAAGGAGTGGGATTGATATATATGATGATATATGAGGATATAATATCAGAATAAAAAGAGTCCAATAAGAATAATATAACAAATGGCTGTAAAATTAAATTTCAAATAGAATTATTGAGTAAGTCTAGATAGAAACCGTTTTTCAAAAAACTAGAATTATTGGTTTTGAGTGCACATAGAAAGCTATACATTTCTTGACTCTGAAAAAGAAATTACATCTCTTCATTCAATAATATTTATTACATCCCTGTTTATTTATTGAGTTTTACCATGTGTCAATCACTGTTCTAGGCACTAGGAATATAGCAGTAAACACAATAAATGAAAATTCTTGCTGTCCTGGAGCTGCCATTCTAGTATAAGGATTCATTCTGAAGACTGCACCAGCCCCTAAACAGTGTCTGATACATTGCCTATACTCATCAAAGACTAACTGACTGATTGATTGACACCTGTGTGAATGATAAAATTAATAAATAAAATAATTACTCTTCTAGTTTTTCCCAGACCACTTCATCTGTCATGGTCATATCCACTCCTGTACTCCTGTACAGTACACCCATGAAGTTCTCCTTGGAGTCTAGCCTATGCCTGTTTTTTGCTTTTTGACATCTTTTATTAATATACCACCTACTCCTGTAGATCCTGGGATCAGGACTGCCACCCCAGTGAGTCCAGAGGGCAGAACATCAAGCCAAAGCTTATTCTCAAAACTTAAGATCTCATAGTTTATCAAATAAGCTCAAATATGACTGAGGAAATATGTTCAAACTAATTCATATTTTTAATAAAATATCATCCTTTAATTTTTGTCTTTTCAATATTTTATAATATTTATTCTATTTATAGAATAATTTGAGGTTATCTTCTTGGGCCAGTCACAGAAATTATTCATAATGTGATGGTTCTCCTTAGTATATTATCAAATATAACAGGGAACTGAAATGTTGCTTAAATGGAAGCAAGACATTTTTCTATTTTACCAAATCAGCTTGATGTTTAAATACATTTTATGTATTTAAATCAATTAAATACATAAATCAATTTTATGTAAGATTCATCTTATTTTTAGGTACATGTAACATTCCTTAAAAAATATTTCAGTACTGCAACCATTCAAAAGAGAAGAAGAATTTACTTTTATGGTGTATAGCAGAAGATCAATAATATCATAAATAACAAGTTGTGTCATATATAAATGATGAGAATGAGCAAGTTGAATAATGATTTCATTAACTCATTTTAATTGTGACTTGGGGAGATTAAGATGCAGACAACTTGGTGTATGTGTTGAAAAATGTTGTGTTAAAATATAATGAGCTGTGAATTATATTTCTGAGTATTACTTTTGGATTCCTAGTGAGATGGTGAATTATGCGAGGAAAGTATGACACCAAACCAATGCTATTAATCTGTAGACCAGTAAATGACTAGGCTCAGAGTGTGGCAATTTAAAATATTTTATAAAGAGTTACCATAAATGTGAATGCTTTGGTAAAATGAAATGTTATGTCTTCACAAGTCTGAGTTATATTTAACTGATAATCATTTGAATAGTGCATTAGAAGTATTGTGAGTTTCCATTTTGCTGTTTTCGGCTGTTTAACACTGACTTTATTTAACAAAGTTAGTCTCTAGATTGTTGTTAATATAAATATTATTTTCGTGGGCTTATCATTTGTTTATATGTTTGTGTTATGACTATAGAACATGCGAAAACTAAATCAAGACTATAAACTTGGATATAGCTGTGTATTGCATCTTATCAAACATATGGATTTTCATTTTTAAAGTTAGTTTTAAGGACGATTAACTTTTAATTCTAGAGTCAGGTTTTGGTCTTATATAGTTGTAGGTGAAGTATTCTATTAAAAAATTAACAAATAAAAATAAATAATAAATCATTTTGTCTGCAGATCATATTTTGGTAGGACTAGGAGAGATATTCTGAATACAAGACTATATGTTTGATAAGTATATCATGCAGGTGAGGAAAAGGCTGGAAATTAGAGGCCTGGCCTTGAAAAATAGCACTTAGGTTAACATATTTTATGGTGCAGGCTCTAGGGTCAAAGTATTAGGGTTCAAATTCTAAATCAGACATCCAGTAGGTATTTAACCATGAGCAAGTTATTTAATCTTTCTGTGCTTCTGTTCCCTTATCTAAACACGTGAATACTATCAGTACCTACCTCATAATTCTGTTGTGAGGATTACTGAGGACTTGTCAAAGGCCTATGTATGGTAAACGCAGTAAATTTAACCATTATTATCATCATTATTATTAAAACTATACTATAAGCAAGATCCATTTCTAAATGCCTGATGAAATAGAAAGATGAATAAATCATGATCCCTTCTCAAAGGAGCAACTCCATGATTAAAATTATGATAATATGATCAGATCAGTATCAGCATTTATCTCTTCTTCAGACAAAAATGTCATGAAAGAATGAAAATGGAATTTAAATCAATCAATCCATAAGAATGCAGTGAAATTAGAAAGGCTTCTAAGAGTACATTTCACAATTTTAAGAATTGCTGAAATAGTTTAAATGCCAACATTATTAGGTTTATTTTTTAAAAAAGCAAGAAGAAAGACAAACTAAAACCCAATAGATGCACATGAGCAGACAGCTGAGGAGGTAAGACAGTTCCAGAAATCACTAACTTAGAGGTAGCACAGCTATGGAGTATGTAGGATTCCTGAAGTAACCAGAAGCATAATTTATGAGGGAACTCTCTTTTAGGAACTGGGTATGTGTTCATACTCCATCCATCTTGCTGAATGGCAAAAAAGTACAGTATCGACTTCCAAGATGTGACAGTATAAGTAAACATGACCCGGGGCTGGAGAGTAGTGTTTCATCCAGAAACAACCTACGCTTATAAATACAACCTACCCAGCTATCCTCCCCCACAGTCAGAAGAAGCTGACTACAGTACTAAGGAGCCAATGTACATTTCTCAAATATGAGTGTACAAAATTCAATAAATAGTTTATCCAGTCACTACAATAAACAGGGAAAAGCTAAAACCAGAGGAAACTCATATAATGTAGTCATAATCACTATAGTCAATTTAAATGGCTAAGATATTATACCTATAAAATAAGAATAACTTCCTATGAATAATTAATATCAATAATATTGGGAATACAAAGTGATCATAATGTGATCATCTAACTAAAAATTAATAGCGTAGAAGAGCAGAGCAAATATAATTGAAAAGGAAACCTGTTATATTAACTAAAGTAAATCTAGAACACAGAGCAAGTTGTTAGAAGTAAGAAGCAGAAATATGGTATATAATTCCTATAGCACTTCAGGAAAAAATGGAACAAAGACATGACATCCATGATTTAGTAAATTGAAGGGAACAACAAAAACAAGATACCAAGACAGAGGTAGCCCTTCAGCTTTGTTCTTATTTTTCAAATTTTTCAAGAAGGGTAAAAATCTTAAAAATTTTTTCTTGAATATTCTAGATGACTGAAAACTTCAACTTGTGGTATTATATACACATACAAAGTGATACAGGGAATTAAATATACTTTATTTGGGTTGCTCAATCATTGATTTTTATTTATTTAAATTGTACTATGTTTAGAGAGTGATAGGATGCCAAACAACTGGGATAGTTTCTTTAACATATTCATCATATAACTGAAAAATTGCTTTGCCATTATATTGTCATAGATAAAGAAAAAATATATTCTCCATCCTGATATTAAATTTAATCTTGATTGTTTTTCTGAAGTATCTTCCAAATAATGATCTAGTATTTTCAGATTTCTTTTTAAAATTACTTTATTGAAGTGTGATTGACATGCAAAAAATCTGTACATATTTAATATCTATAACTCAGTGAGTTTGGGGAGAAGTACACACCCATGAAACCATCACAACCATAAAGGTCACCTCACAAAGTTTCTGCCAACTTCCATTATTCTTAGTACTTTTTTGTGGTTAGAATACTTAACATAAGATCTGCTCTCACTCAAAATCCAAGTAGTTTATGGGGGAAATTTAGGAGCTAGAGCCAACTCTAATGCAAGCCCTGATGTCCTATTTCCATTTCCCAATACAGCTCTCATTTGCCGAGTTGGAAAGGATCCAATTCATACAGGAATTTTGGGTTCTGGATGGACATAAGGTCCCTTGATGACTCTTTTTATTATTGTTTTTGTATGGTGATAGTGGTAGTGATCGTTAAAATTTGTTTTCTTCCAACTAAGTCACAGTGAGAATCCAGCAACTAACTTTCAAAGGGACTAGTATTTCATATAACAGGTTTAGGGAAGTGATAGTTCTTGAATTCCAAATTTGGGCCTTATATTTCCCCTACATGGGCCATTCAAAGGCTCTGTGACATGAAATAGACACCTGAGATATTCAGAGTTGTTTCTAGGTGATGTGTGCTCGAGAAGGCTTGCAGTTTTCTCTCTGACTTTGCAGCTATTGTTCACTATCCCAAACAACTAAGATGTCATTTTTAGCAATTTAGAGCAAAAGATGAATATATATTCAATCTCCGTAAGATATTAATCATGTCAATTAAATTGTGTTTACTAATATAACCTCTAGAATCAATTTGTCCTTTGATTATCCAAGTCTGTGGCTTAAATAAGAGTTCATCAATTCAACAAATAGATATTGAAAACCTGTTTGTCATGTCTTAGCAGACATCCATAAGTAAAAGGAATATTGATTTCTCAGAGAAGCACAGATGCAATTATCTTCATTTTGTCAAACTCCCTATAGGTAGTTTTGGCTTGAATCACTTCTACTAGTATTAAGTATGTAAATATTTACATTTACCCTGTCCTTGCTGGGGCATTTTCACAGGCTGTGGTTTTTCAGTGGCCACCAGTTTATGCTATGCTCTATCCATATAAGTTTGGCTTCTTCCTGTCCACATGATTGTAATAAATCAGTTATAAAAGTACAGAGACAGGGAAACCACCCTAAAAATTATTTGATTCCTTTTGTTTTAATGTATCATATAATATTAGAGCACGTCATCAAAGTTTCATGACTCTTTTCCCATAATTTCTAAAGTTTAAAGTAGTTGCACTTATAGTTTTTTAATAGGCAGATTACCTCTAATACTGTATCTAAATATGTCTGAATGTTTGAACCTTATATTTGGTCTAGACCATGTGAGTTCAGGCATAATTAATGTGGTAATAGAAGGAAAGATAATTGGTGTTTTTTGTCCTCTTCCAACAAGGCCCCTTATGAACTGTACTCTTTTAGGGAACTCTCCTTACATTTAGAAAAATTAGGATAAATTAAAATAGTGTGACAAAGCGATAAAGAGGCATGGACATATATACACTACCAAACGTAAGGTAGATAGCTAGTGGGAAGCAGCCGCATAGCACAGGGAGATCAGCTCGGTGCTTTGTGACCGCCTGGAGGGGTGGGATAGGGAGGGTGGGAGGGAGGGAGACGCAAGTGGGAAGAGATATGGGAATATATGTATATATATAACTGATTCATTTTGTTGTGAAGCTGAAACTAACATACCATTGTAAAGCAATTATACTCCAATAAAGATGTTAAAAAAAAAAAAATAGCGTGATATACGTAATCCCTTGCTGTTTAAATGCAGCAAGGGATTATAAAAACTATTATAGTTATGAAAAACAATTATAGTTATGATTGGAATGCTTCTTATTTGATACTGTTCTTGTATTGGATTTGTTCCCAAAACTTCTGAACTGGCAAAATGAGAGTTTGCCAAGGTTTTTGTTCTGGCCACAACAAAAATTGGAAATTTAATTTGTGTAGTACTACATTAACTTCTTTTACAATTTATAAATTAAATTTGTAAATGCACCAGTAAGATTATTGTTCTTTTAAATGTTATTTTCCCCAAAGCTGTGACCAAACCCATTACTTAATCTGGGCAGTATTGCCAGGACCAGACATTGATTCTTCAGATTGTCTTTCTTTAGCCAATAGTCAAAATTTCTTTCTCAGTAGGCCAGTCTACCTTAAAACATTTTCAGCAAAAAGGAGATAAGTTTTCAAAAACAGATTTAAGAAAAACATTTTCCTTCTTTTAGAAGGAAATTGTGTCTGACTGGTTAGATTATAGAGTCTAAAAGGGCTTTCCGAAAGCAGCAAGGGTCTTGATACTTAATTCAAAGATTTTTAACAAAGTAATAATGGCCATGCACTTAAATTGATTCAGGCCAAAAGGTATGTCTTAATGGTCAGGCTTATAATTTGAATTTTTTGCCCTGTCAACGTATCAAGCTAATAATCTTTTACCACCTACAAAGGATAAAAATGTGAAACAGTTCACTTTTCTATCCTAAATCTCTATACTTCCTCTAATTCTGCTTACATACTTCCTTACTATATTTTATCACTTATAGGTATAGGAACCAGCTTAACTTTCTAGCATTCTATCTGAAAAATATCTTGTCCAAGTCCACAAGTTCAGTGAGTATGCTTCCAAGTTACCATAGACAAGTGTCCTACCAATTGTTTTACCACTGCTTAACTCATTTTTTAAAAAGCTGAAATTGATAAAATAGAAACAAACACAATGAAAGAAATAGTTAAAAACAAAGTTATTTATTTGAAAAGGCTAATTAATGAATCCCTGGCAAGCCTGATAAAAATAGATAAAATATTCAAATACATACCTGAATAATCCTGCTACTAAAGAAATTGAATCCATATATAAAACTCTTTCAACAAGTAAGACATCAAGCCCAAGTAGATTTGATGTTTTAGTTTCCCCCATATTTTACTGAGAAAGAATATCCAATCTACTATATCCTCCAGAATGTGGAAATCTTCCAAGGTTTTTATCACTTTCCTTTTTTTAAAAAAAATTCTTCCTCCTTCCCCCACTTTTTCCTCCATCTTTTCTTCCTTCCTTCTTTCCCTACTTTCTTTACTACATAGTTTTCAAGATCTCCTAATTTGGTTGAAATACTTTAGTTTAAAGAAAATTGGAATAGTCTAATCATAGACTTTTGGTATGGAAGTCATTTATAAGGATGTCACCAATATTTTCTTATTCAGGGCAGTATCCTATAGCTCAGCAATGATGTTTTAATAGTATTTTTTGTAGTCCATATTATATCATACAAAATAATATGATATATTTTTCTTTCCTTTTAAATCCATTCATTTATTCTTATATAATTTTGTTAGAATTTTCAGTAAATTTCCATTACATATATAAAGATATAATACTGGAAATATTTAAAAATTAAAAGAAATTAAGGCCAAGGTACTGATGGGAGACCAATGTAAAATCTGACTTTTTCTTCAGTTGTTTTAAGATTTTGGAAATATGCTATGAATGGTGAAATAAAGTAAATCATAAATATTCATAAGGCTATAAGTTGATCTTCTTTGTGATTTACTTTGACTTCCTTTTTAGTGGTTGATGTAAAATTTGCCAGGGAGTGTGGGTTAGAAGCAAGAATAATGAAGCACAATTATAGCCAAAATCAACAGTAAGTTAACCCTCATTTAGATACTACTCATGTTTAGTTACATTTACGGATAATTATATTGAATAAATTATTTAGTGTTACTTTTAATAAACTATTTTTATAATGGATCTCTTGATTAAATTTAATGACTGGAGGTAATTAGCTACAATACAGATATCACAGTTAATTAAAATATTTGCCTACATGCATGGATGAGTGTATCTTTATGACCCAGAAAGATCTTAATTGTTGTCTAAGTACTTAATTTTAATATTGAGTTTAAGTGATTAAACTATACATTTGGCTAATATCATGAGAAATTATTCATGAGAAAAAGTTAAATGGAGCATAGATGTCAAAATTTTATAAATCAAAAATATATTACTAAATTGAATATGACAGGTTAACTTCTAATATTTTGCTTATCCTTCGAGCTATAGCTCTGGCAGCAGAAGAGAAGAAAGATCTCAAAATTTCTAAAAAGTCTTATATCTATAAATTTGGTAGCAATACAAAAATAGTTAATTCTTTCTATTTACCAGCATGTGAAAACGAACTGGCAGAATTAATTTTGTTTTTTTGTTTTTTCAAAAGAAAGGTTTAACGCCCATGGAAAATTAGCATTTTTGTTTCCCCAAGAGTTATTATGCTTTATTTTTGAATAATAATGGTGATTTTTATATATGTGGATATTAGAAAAAATTTTGTAAAATTCATAATACCCAATTTTGCGAGTCAAGCAAGAACTCATAATATAAATCAGCACTAATTGAAAAACATTGTAAGGTTGAACAGGAGATTTATTTTTTAGATTCAGCAAAAATGTTTTAAGCACTTACTATATACAGGGTCTGTTCTGAATATGGGAGATATATCATTTAACTAAGCATTCATGTAATTTATATTCTAGCTTGTGGAAATAGCCAACAAACAAACAAAAATGTAAATATATAGTATGATAGAAAGTAACGTGTGAGTTGGAGAAAAATAAAATATAGAAGGCATAGATAGAGAATAGAGAGAAGTTGTAAGTTTCAAAGGATGGGTTAGGGAAGGTGTGAAAATGACATTTAAGGAAAGATCTGAAGGATGTGAGGGAGTGAGACTTGAGGTCTTCAGAGGAGAGAACGATACAGAGGGAACAGCAAGTGCATGTGCCTTCAAGGGGAGGGGCTGTTTTCTGATGACACACCAGGAAGAGCAATATGATGAAGGGAGTACGGAAGGGGGTGTTATTAGGAGAAAAAATACTGGGAATGGGATGATAGGCTCTTTGGCTTTTCATCTGAGTAATATGGGAAGCCACTGAAGGTTTTTAGAAAAATAAATAAGTACATTTGACAGGACGTGGTTGTGTTGAATACAGACTAAAAGAGGGCACAGATAGGGACAGTAACCAAATTATTCAGCTAAGAGAAGATGGTGTCTTGACATAAGATGTATCGTTTAGATCATTAACAGTACATGGACACTGGATATACCCTGAGGATTATCTGATTGAGAAAGTAAGCTTTGAGAAAACAATGTCGAGAATGATTCTAAATTTGCCCTGAGGAACTGAAATGCCAATACATGAGATAGAGAGACAGCACAATTAGGCTTCCAAAGCAAGGTCAGGATTTAAGCTTGTAACATGCAAATATGTGCTGCCTATTAAACATCCAGGTACAGAGATCAAGTAGACAGTTGCCTATATGAATTAGTAAATTAGGGGAAAGGTTTAGGGTATAGATACAAATTTGGGAGTTGCAGGCATATATATGGCATAAAACACGAGACTGAATTAAAAATCACCAAAGGAGTGAATGAAGATAGGGAAGAAAAAAAGTCAGAGTCCTCGAGCTCAACTTTAAGTTGTTGGAGACTGAGAAGCAGTAGCCAAAAAAATGGAGGAAAACAAAGAGTGAAGACTTTCTAAAGCCAGGCGAAGAAAATGATTCAAGAAGTAGTGACCCTACCAATAGAACTTTCTGTGATGATGGAAATGTTCTATCTCTCTGCTGTCCAATATACAGTAGCCATTAGCAACGTGTGGCTATTGAGTACTTGGAATGTGGCTAGTGTGACTGAGGAACTGAATTTTTCATTTCATTTAATTTTGATTAATTAAAATTTAAATCTAAATAAACACATGTGGCTAGTGCCTGCTGTATTGGACAGTGTGGTTCTATAATGAGTACATATTACTTTGTTGCTTTATTTCCAAGGTTTAGTTTTCCACTTTTAAAAATTGAGGTATAACATATAATAAAGTATACAAATTTTAAGTTTGTAGCTTGATGAATTTTGAAAAAAAAAAAAAGAAGTAGTGACCATCTTTAACCAATACCTCTGTTGGGTCAATTAAGATACATACTGAGAAATGACCATTGGCTTTTCAGCGTGGAGGCCATTGGTAGACTTGACAAAAGAAAATTTGATGGGCTTGATTTCAAGTGGGAGTGGGAGGAAACATATAGAGACAAGTATAACCAATGCCTTTGAGGAGTTTGCTGAATGGAGATGAGAATCGTACAAAAAGATATTGGATACTGGTTGGGAAGAAGGAACATTTTTCTGTTTTAGTTGAGGAAAATAATAGAAAGAATTGCCAATTTGAAATATCTGGTAGAGAGTGAAAAAGGTCATGATAAAGAAGGAAAGTTGCATTTCATTTAACGTGATGTAGATGTAGAGAATAAGGAACTGGAATGGGACGTTTTTAATTATCTTTTTGTGAATAATGTAGTGAGTGTAACAGAATAAACCTATAGGGTTGTTAGACATCTTCTTCTCACTTCCTTACTCCCTGGATATTTAAGATGATTTGGTGCACATGTCGTGAATTGATATACTTCAGATCTATTCATGTCTCTCTCTCTCTCTCTTTTTTTTTTTCCAGTATTTTTGTTGATACAGTTAGCAAAAACCAGTTAAACACGTATTAGCGGTTAATGGAAAAGAAAAAAATGAGAAATTAATAAAGGCAAAGAAGGCAGCAATTAACCCTAGTTACTCTATAAAAAGATTAGCAAGAAATTCCCTTGATATCAAGGCATTTAGCAGTCATTTTGTAGTAAAAAATATAGTTGGTATCAGCTGTCTTTTTGTCATGATGCCTCTCTCTCCACCTTCTCCACTCTGTTTGCTGTAGTTTCTCATGCATGTAGCTTTCAGTTGGCTTAGGTCAATGGGCTGCCCCAGAGAGACTAAGAGGGAAAAGTGTGGTCAGCCTATTTATCCCCATCCCCTCTCAGCAGCCTGGTGCTGTGCTGTCCATGGCGAAGGTTACTACTCCTCCTGGGAGGCAAACTATATGGCATTGCTGCTCAAATTGTGCTTTGCTGACCAGTATGGCTCTGTCAGTTATTGTTACAAGCCTGCAATGAACTATGCACAAAAATGGTGAGCATTTTTGAAACATAGAAAATGTTATAGCAATTTCACAGGGTAAATTTATATCTGTCAAATCTAATAATACCAAAACTAGACTTGTATTTAAAGTATCTTTTTGCTTCATTTTTCTAGCGATTTTCATTTTCCAAATTTTAATTTCACAAATTTCTAGTAATTTATTTTCTTTTTAATTGACCTTAATTTTCAAGTATTGATCTTCAACAGACTGGAAATGTGGAAAACAAACAAGCAAAGAATTAAACCTGATTCTTTAGCACGGTTTGAGAAGCCCAGCTCTATGGGACTTTCTCCATGAAAGTCCCATCCTATCTATCCTTCAGGTTTATGAGCATTAACCACTCGTTGCTTCTAAGCTAGAAGTTAGACACCATCTCTGGTGTTCCCACACACTCATCTTTGTCAACGGTGTCTTTCAAAAAGAGAATCCAATGGGTCATCAATTTCCAGCTGGAACCTAATAATAAAATTTTCATTTTAATATGAAACTTGCTTTTAGCTGAATGAAGACTCAATTCTTGGTAGAAGTAGAGAGAATCTCACATGGATTTCATTTTCAAGTGAAATAAGTCAATATCTGTCCTGGCTCACAATGCTTGTTAGATAAGAGGAAGCTTTTCATGTGTAAGAAATTGAACACTGCAGCAAAACGTTTATTGTTTTCACTGAAACCCAAAGTGTGTCTAGGGGCAGATCAATATTTCTCATCTGGACTCCACAACCAGCCTTTACCTCACAGAATTCTTCCTCTTCTCACAAAGTCAATTTCTGAGGCTGAACATAAGTTCCCCTGAACAAGTCTGGTCCCGCACTTGTGTTGAAAGGGAGGGAAACTCTTTCAATTTTGGTTCTGCAGTTCATCCAGGTGGTTTTCAATAAGACTCGAGATTTTCTGATAGCTTTCTCGCTCTGAATCTCCTGTGAGAATGGAAACATTTCAGAATTTCCTTTTGCGACGCAGTCTTTCCAGAGATCTGTTTCCTTCTCAATCACTTGAAGACAAAACATGTGCCCTATGGTCATGTAGATTCTTGTCCGTCTGGTTCATGTGGTGAGGCTCTTCTTCTTAGTAGGCTATGCTCGTCAGCTGTCCTTCCTCTCCACAGCAGACAGAATATATGGCCTCCTATTTTCTTAGGAGTGTTCCTAAAATTCACCTTTCACTTCAAATATCCTGGTGAGAAGTCTTCCTCTGCTAAGCCACTAGATTACTCACTGTCGCAGGAGAATTAGGCATCTGTTATTCTGGTTTCCATATACTTTTGAACATCCTCAGTTGAACTAGCCTTACAGCACCAGCCATTATGTAACATCTTCCAGAACTATTTTTCATTTCCTATCCAAGTGTTTTTACCAAAAATTTCTCTCTGTGAAGAAGGCAGTGTGTAATGAAACATCAGTATTTTAGTTGTTTGTTTGCAATGAGAGGAGTGAAACATCTAAAAACCAAACATTGATTAATGGGCATCATCAGTACAGACACCAACAAAGTACCTCCGAGATAAACTTTTTGTTTCCAGATGAAGACAAAACACTAAATATCTTTAAGCTTCTGCTAGTTTGGGGCAGCTTACCGCAAGAAAAATATAATGTTACAGTGGAATTTCACCATTACTTGCAAATCTTATGTTGAGGAGGAGAATGATTGCCCACTTAGCCCAGTTGGTTCTTTTGGCTGGTCTAATAATTAAATTGACACAACAGATTAATAGAAGAAAAAAAGAAAAAGCAAATTTAATTTATATGTACTGAGGGCTCGTAGAAATAAGACCTAAGAAGTGGCCAAAGCAGGCAGGTTTTACACCTTTTTACAGTTTTTTTTTAAATACTTTTTAGACAAAGAAATTTAAAATTTGTAAGGAATTGGCAGGACAAAGAAACTTGGGCTTGGGTGCTTAATTATTGAAGAATCTAAACAGAATTTGGGCTTTGGGTACTAAATTAGTAAAGAAGTATAGTTGGCCCTCGGTATCACAAGGAATTGGTTCCAGGACCTGCCGTGGATACCAAACTTTGCAGATGCTCATATCGCATAGTCCACCCTCCATATCCCTGGATTCAGCCAGCCACAGATCATGTAGTATTTATTGAAAAAAAAATCTGCATATAATTGGACCCACACAATTCAAACCCACGTTGTTGAAGGGTCAATCATATCAAGGTCTGTCTGCACAGCTTTCTCAGCCCTGGATTCCCTGTCTCTGATGATAAGGATGTCTCTCTACCTCCTGATATAAGGAGGGTGCCTTTCACATGGGAGATTTATTTCCTGTTTTCAGGGAGATGGAGGGAATGGAGATGGTCAGACAGAGGGTCGATATCAGCTGTTTCTCAGTTAACTTTAATCCAAAATAATCAGTATTTCACTTTGACATATTTTGGAATGGCCTGTCTTGAGCCCCAACACTTACAATGCTACACATCGCATATCTTGATACAATCAATCTGGAGAGAAAAAAGTTGTTTTCCAGCTTCTCACAGTCAGCTTCCTTGGCATCACGTATGTGTCTTCGGCACTTACACTCGTGGTCCTGTTGGAGAAAGGGATCTTTTCAAGTTCTCATTCTTCATTGTGTCCTTGCCTGTTACTTCACTCTAAATTTACAGGCAAATGCTATTAGGTCTTTACCAGTTGTGGACCTTTTCTTCTTCTGGGCAAAAAGTTCTGCTAATAAAGATCTTGTTTCCTGAGACTTTTTAAAGAATGTGACTTTTTTGTTTAACAAAGTCTTAACTGTGTTTGAGATTCCCAATAGCCACTTAAAATAATCAGCACCTTTACTCCTTCAAAAGCTCTGATTTGTAGTTAAGTCCTTCTTGGATTTGCAGAAGCCATTGTTGTCTTTGTACAATGTTTTTCACAGATATTTCATAATGGAAAAGGGCAACATGGGTCACTAGCCCCTGTAAACCCCATTGGTAAGTAGCTCTTTTTGTGCATCTGGCCTTCTCGTGTGTCTTCTGTCACACTCATGAGCTCAAGTGCCTCAGATTATCATAACTCTGCATCAGTAACCTCATTTGAACTGTCCACTGGCCAACAACTGTAACCATCCTTTTACATGTCACATCTTGTCTCAAAAATCACCTAGATGGGTGGGATGGTGGGGGCAGTGGGAGGGAGGTCCAAGAGGAAGAGGATATATGTATACGTGTGGCTGATTCACTTCGCTGTACAGTAGAAACTAACACAACATTGTAAAGCAGCTATACCCCAATTAAAACAAAATCACCATATCAGGAATTCACACGTCTGCAAAACACAACTCTTAAGAAAATACAAACAGAAGGAAATAATAAATAAATGAGGAAGCTCCAGAAAAAATTAAAAGTTAAACATTTTACAATACAGTTCGCCTTTGACCCATACCATCTGTGTTTCTAAGTCCTACAATACCAACAAAATGACAAAGCGGAAGCAGCTGAGTGGCAGCATATAAAAATGCCGCTTTTCAAGACGAAAAGACAACCCTCAGCTTGGGAGAAAATACTTGCCAACGAGGCAGCTGTCAAAGGATTAATTTCCAAAATTTACAAGCAGCTCATGCAGCTCAATAACAAAAAAACAAACAACCCAATCCAAAAATGGGCAGAAGACCTGAATAGACATTTCTCCAAAGAAGACATACAGATTGCCAAGAAACACATGAAAGGATGCTCAACATCACTAATCATTAGAGAAATGCAAATCAAAACTACAATGAGACATCATCTCACACTGGTCAGAATGGCCATCATCAAAAAATCTACCAACAATAAATGCTGGAGAGGGTGTGGAGAAAAGGGAACCCTCTTGCACTGTTGATGGGAATGTAAATTGGTACAACCACTATGGAGAACAGTATGGAGGTTCCTTAAAAAACTAAAAATAGAATTACCATACGACCCAGCAGTCCCACTACTGGGCATATACCCTGAGAAAACCATAATTCAAAAAGAGTCATGTACCAAAATGTTCATTGCAGGTCTATTTACAATAGCCAGGACATGGAAGCAACCTAAGTGTCCATCGACAGATGAATGGATAAAGAAGATGTGGCACATATATACAATGGAATATTACTCAGCCATAAAAAGAAACGAAATTGAGTTATTTGTACTGATGTGGATGGACCTAGAGTCTGTCATACAGAGTGAAGTAAGTCAGGAAGAGAGAAACAAATACTGTATGCTAACACAAGTATATGGAATCTAAGAAAAAAAAATAATGGTCATGAAGAACCTAAGGGTAAGACGGGAATAAAGACACAGACCTACTAGAGAATGGACTTGAGGGTATGGGGAGGGGGAAGGGTATGCTGGGACAAAGTGAGAGAGTGGCATGGACATATATACACTACCAAACGTAAAATAGTTAGCTAGTGGGAAGCAGCCGCATAGCACAGGGAGATCAGCTCGGTGGTTTGTGACCACCTAGAGGAGTAGGATAGGGAGGGTGGGAGAGAGGGAGATGCAAGAAGGAAGAGATATGGGAACATACGTATATGTATAACTGATTCACTTTGTTATAAAGCAGAAACTAACACACCATTGTAAAGCAATTATACCCCAATAAAGATGTTTTTTAAAAATGCTGTTTTTAGTTTGTAAATCCCCCTCTATTATTTTCCACTTAAAGACCTTATTTGTCTCATAAAAATTAGTCAGAGGTGTGTAAGAAGAGTTTGGAAGAGTTAATGCAGGAAGAGACCAACGTTGCCAGGCTACGAACATCTCTGTACAGTGCAGTACTCACCATCTGTCAACGGGCAGCTCTGTTTCTCTCCAAAAACTGAGATTGGATTTAGGCAAGCAACACAGTCCTTCTGTGCCTTGTTATGTGGTGCTGAGAGACCTCTAACGAAACAGTGAATGCTCTATCACCCCATGGGCATGTGGCATGCAAAGTAAAAAAGAAAAAGAGCATTTTTTTAATCATAATTTCTTGCAGAACCCCTTAGAGAAAGTACATGGAATCTTAAGTTTCTACAGAATCTCCACTGACACACTGTAGTCTAGAGGACAAAACAGAACTCACTGTACTTACTTTTATGGCTAACGTGTGTATGTGAGTTTGGCAAGGGTTCCGGTTGGGGTGTGAATATAATACTTAGATGAATTATTCAGCAGTTAGAAAGGGAGGGTGCACCCAAAAAATATGAGATATACATGACACATTTCTTGATATTTTCAAATGTCTGTGAATTCGTGTTCTTTGAATTACTTCAAATGAAGTGTCTAAATAGATGTGATGAGATTATAGATCTCAACAAATATCACATCTTGTTGGGCAAAAATTCATCTAAACCCTCCTCACTATAGCACTTCATATTATTCGTTGAAAACAAAATGAAACTCATTAGAACTGCTGGGTGGGTATATGTGTGTAAATATGTATGTGTGTATGTGAACAGTAATTCGGACGATTCAGCCATGAGTTATAAATATGTGGAAAGCAAGTGCTTAAACTAAAAGGGATTTACAAGGATTTGCTTGTTTTTCTAATCGGAGAATATGCCGCAGTCTTTAGATTGTCCACCAGATGGCAAGCTTTCACTAGTAATCAGCCAACCATGCCCTGACGCTAACATTAACTCCGGATGAAAATCATCCCATCAATAGAATTCTTTGGAAGAAAATACTGTAACATCAATCATATATTGAAACAAGTAAAATTATTTCTAAATACTTTTGATTTTTTTACAAGCATGGTTTTCTTTCGAATTTGACTTTAAATTGACTTTAGCCAATATTAATTAATCATAATTGAAAAGAAAATAGCTCCAAAACATTACCTTAATCTCACCATAATTCTCCATACTTCAGATCACCAATCTACATCATTTAATTTAAATAATTCTGGCCAATTGTTTTTATGCGTCCATGAATACTTTAGTTTTGAATAAGACTTTCAAAGTGTCAAAACACTTTCCTCCACATTTTCCCCTCATAAGACTCCTTAGAGGCAGATATTGTTGTATTAATAAGAAAAAGGAACCGCAGGGAGGTTGCATGCCTTGTTTAAGTAATATATTTACTTTCAGAATTATAATCTGAAGAATTCAATCCTAGAACAATGTGCCTTCTCAAAATATTTAAAAGTGCAGAAAATAAAATGTAGAAAATAAAGCAATAATGATTCGCACCTAGCTTTATCAAATCTTAACAACGGCCCTATTTGCTTCAGATTTTTTTTTTCTAAGTGAATATTATGGAAAGAAATGAAGCCCAATTAAACCTTCCCAAACTGGTTCCCTTTCCTCCCATTCTAGAGGTGATACTTTGAAAGTAATCAATATTCTACGTGGGGCATTTATTTCTTGTGCAGGTTTTATAATACAATTTCATATTCAGCATTAATCAATTGTATGGATTTTGTTATAGTATCATGCTACTGTGTCATGTATGGCTCTGCATCTTTCATTTATTTACATAACATAGTTGGTGAATTTTATTCAAGTCGATAGGTGTAACTCTATTTTCCTATTTTAGGAAGTTATAAAATTTTCTTTTACAACTATAAAACAATTATAGATGTTCTTGTAAATGATTATTTGACCTAATTTCCATTTTACAGAAATGATAAAACATATTGCTGTGCTTATTTACTTGTGAACATATGTAAGAGTTTGGTGGGGTGTTTTTTTTGTTTGTTTTGGGGTTTTTTTTGAGTAAATACTTAGAAATGGAATTTTTGGTTCAAAGCTTAAGTATATGATATACATTACAATATTTTTTCTTCTAAAACAAATATTCTTGTATTAAACTTGCTATCACTTGGTATTAAATTTTAAGACAAAATTTTAAAATGTTGTCAATGAAATTGTTATATTTTAAGCATGGATTCTTTGCTTCAAACCAAATGCAGTCAGAAGGCCAACACACAAACTAGATGGTGTGGGGTAAAGTGTGTCCACCCAAAAAACATATGCTGAAGTCCTATCTCCTAGTAACTCAGAATATGGCCTCATTTGCAAAGAGGGTCTTTACAAAAGTAATTGATTTAAAATAAGGTCCTTAGTGTGGGTCTTAATCAAATATGACTGGTACCATTATAAGAAGGGGAAATTTGGACATGGAGGCAGACACCCCTAGAGGAAAAAAGATAGAGACATAGAGAGAAAGCCACGTGTAGATGGACAATTGGAGTGATACTTCTATAAACCAATGAGTGCCGAAGATTGCTGGCCAGCCACCAAAAACCTGAAAGAGGCAAGGAAGGATTCCCCTACAGGTTTCAGAGGGAGCATGGCCCTACCAAAACCTTGATTTTGGAGTTCTAGGCTCCAGAACTGTGAGACAATAAATCTCTGGTGTTCTAGGCCAGTAAGTCTGTGGTACTTTGCTACTTCAGCCCTAGGAAGCTAATAGAGTTCCCAAAGTTGCCAGCTTCTTGTATACACATACCTTCTCCCAATTATGATGTTAAAGAACTAATCTAGGTACTGCTGTGAAGGTGTTTGGCAGATGTAGTTAATGTCCTAAATCAACTGAGCTTAAAATAAGGAGATTTTTTAGCGTATCACATGAACCCATCCTGTGGAGTAGAGGATGGGAGTGATGCATCTTCAAGCCATGGAATGGCAAAGATTGCAGACAAAGCACCAGAAGCTGGGACACAGGAGGGAACAGCTTCTCCCTAGTAGCCCTGCAAAAGAGTCATCTCTGCCCACATCTTGATTTCGGACTTACAGCCTCCAGAATGATGAGAGAATAAATTTGTGTTCTCCTAAAGCACCAAGTTTGTGCTACTTTGTCACAGCATCCTTAGGAAACCAATATGCCACATACAAGTGAATCTGTTTTGCCAAAGCCAGTCCGGGCTCAACAGCCTGGTCACTCTTTCTCTGGCCTCACTTCTGACCTCTGTGTTCCCTGAGCTTTTCAGAAGATACATTTGAGAAAGATAGTACTAAATTATGTATCCTGAGAGACTTGAAAAAAAAATGCAAATTACCTTTGATGAAATATCTTTAAAGAGATTCTTTGTAAAGTTTAACTCTTAATAACAACATGAAAGTGTAGCACAGAAGTAGTCTATAAATCTGTGGGACAGCTTTGTGGTCTTATTTAAACTAGACTAGACAAAATACTATGCAAGAAATGTATGTATATTTACAGAAAATACGTCTACATTTGCAAATGGTACTATGGTCTCTAATGGTGAGAAAGGGTAAAAATCAGATTATTCTTTCTCAATCATTTTAAACCTATCTATCCCTGGCAAATTACTTTCCTGGAATCATTAGTCACAGCCTCCTACAGTTCCCTACCCCAAAATGAACCAGTTGTTTGTTTCCAGATTGTCTTCTGTCCTGTTCTCAATAGTATTCATCATTAAAATTGGTATATAGGCAATAGATTTCAGTATGAAGTGTGTGGACTCAGGAATCATATTCTGTGTGATCTTGGACAAATTACAACTATATTTATATACTATATATATAGTACTACATAATTTTCCCCATCTGAAAATCGAAGATGATATGTTTACCTCTTAAACTAAATAGCTTCACATATGTTTACACCCAAAGAAAATACATGACACATATTGTTTGGTGAATATTAGCTATTTTTATGCTGTGCCATGTAATTGTTAAATTTATATGTTCAATACTTTTAAATGTATATATAGGTAATACTATATATATTTAATGATAGTATTAATAATATATGTATATGTTACTTTATACATCACTGTAAGGAACTAAAATATAGCATGACTCACTCATTCTATAAAATTCATTTAATATTTTTAAATCCTGTAAAATCTTTTCTTACTGTCAGTTTATTACTGAAATGAAAATTGGATGACACATACCATTAGGTATTAAAGATTATATCACGATCCTTTTAGAAAACATACATTGGCAAATTGGTAAGAAGCTTAGGAAGATAAGACTTATAAACTACACCAAGTATATATTTCCAAATGAGACAAACAGTTCTTGAAAAAGAAAACAGAACTGAGATGGGAAATCACCTAAAAGCTCAGTGTTTGAATTTTCTTATCCATAAAAAATGTAGAGCAAGAGATTTTTATGCTCCTTTCCAGTTCTGAAACACTATTTCTTTATTTCAGTGCCTAACTGAAGTTAAAATAATTATATTCACAACATTTCCAAGTCTTTTTCATAGCAGAAGTATGTTTTACTTAAAATATATGCACTTTTTAATATTTGCCCTGTCTTACCTAGGCAGAAATATATGACTATTTGAGCATTTATGCTAGATTGTTGTATAATAAACATGAAAAGAAAAAAACCTTATATAAGAGTACATATTTTAGCCCTGAATCTAAATTTTGACATTTTTCATATGTATAGGAACAATAATTTTAACCAAGCTTCTTACAGGAAGATGATATTTGCTCAGTTCCTAATATCTTTATCTGTCAAGAATTAAATAAGTCTCTTGAACCAGGAAGTGGAGAGTCCACGTCAGAATACAGCTTGTGAGAAATTTCAGTGACAGCAAGAGGAAAGGACTTTTTGGGGCAGAGAGAGATCTTCAGAGGATACAAATGGGTCTGTGTCCTTCTCAGGGAACCCACTGCCAAGCCCACCTGCCCCACAGCCTCAGGGTTGGACAGTGCAGCGGGATAGGGCAGGGAAGCTCTGTGGAAACGAAGGGTAGCTTGAGAAAGAAACTGAGAACACCTGTCAGGCTTCTGCCTCCCTGCCATCTTCAGTCCCAGGCAAGCGCAGCTTAAATGGAGGAGGATTTCTAGGTGGGTGCTGGATCACGAAATAGCATGAAAAAGTATTTTCTACGTGCCTACGTGCCCCTCCTAGAGGGAAAGGGTGGGGAAGATTTTCGCTTGTTGAGAGGACTGTAGATTGGGAGAGCCCAGTGTCTGGAGGAAGCAGCAGAGTACGGGAAACTAGAGAGATAATAAGGTTTAATGTCTCCATAGGAAAGTATGGTAGCACCCCCTACCCCAGAAAGCAGACACCCGGGAACCAGATTGTATCAGCCTCACTTCCAGAGAATTCAGAGAGGACCAAAGGATTTGTTATGTATTTAGTCTACATACTAAATACTATACTGTAGCTAATGTCATAATATAACTGGGGAAAATAAAATTGTGTAAGTCTAAGATGTGGCTAAATTACTGTAGAGTTGTTAGAACAGAATTAGTTTTTGCTTCTGGATAAGATAGAGTCATTTCTTTCAGCTCGTTGCTCCCAGAGAGAACAAATAGAATAGGTGAATAAAGTACAAACATCATATTTTTTCCATATATCAAATTGCTGAGGGAGTACAGGACTAAGGAGATGAAGATTTCTATGGATGGGACAATGTATGAGCTGGGAATGTGCAGATCCCTTTTTCCCTCCAAGAGCAACGTATCAATTCTTGGCATGGCCTGTAGGCTGGGAATCTAGGCTTGGACCAGAAAAGGGTTGCTGCTGGGGGACAAACTACCCAGCAATCCTTCAGGGAGCTTTATGGGACCGCAGTGAAATATTAGAAACTTCAGTTGTCACAAACACATGTTCAGTTTCTACCAAAATCCCTTGGTGAAACCTGCATTTGGAGGAGGTCAGAGACTAAAGAGTTAGGCTGAAAAACTCTGAAAATCATAGTAGATTTTCCCTCATTCCCACTTAATGCTGTACACACAAATTTCTGCCCGAGAGAAACACCAGAGGAGAGTTGAGGACCCTAGTAGGAAACGTGAACCTAGAAGAATCTCCGTAGCCATTGTTCCCTGGACGTGCACTGAGAGCAATGGTACTTCAGAGGCCGGGTCCCGTCCCTGGATGAGTTTGGCATCAGCAGCCCTGTTGCTTGTTGTAGAGCTGGAAGGTCCTTCAACAAGCTAGGCAGAACAAAGAGCATGAGAATTTGAGGAATGAACCTCTGAAAATCAGAGTGGAATTGCCTCCAACCTATCAGTGTGGAGGTCTGAATAATTCGTCAGATTCTGAATTGAAAGCTCTGGAGAGCCGGAAGTGCGTCAGGAATAGGGACAGACTAGAAGTATGCTGGGGAAGCAGCACGGACCCTGCGCTCACTGCCCCCGGGCTGTGGCGGAAGGTTATCACCGTCTGGACCACTGCGGTGTAAACAGTCTACAGAGCATGTGATAAAAATGCACTATGAATGCTGACAGGTAGCATCGTACGGACAAAAATCAAAAGAAAACTCTAGAATAGGAGCGAAACAAGAAGTGGTGTTCATAGTGATGCTGGTAGATGAGGATGTTAATGAGTTAAAATAAATGAGTAATATATTCCAGAAAAGAGAAAATGCAAACTAGATAAAATGATGGGAGAAATGTAGCCAGATAATTGAAATTTTAAGGAATATAAAGTTATTATAAACAAATTCGGAAATTGCAAAACACAGTATCTGAAATTGAGAAATCAATGGATGGGCTTAACCACTGATTGTGTACTATAGAATTCAGGATTAATAAAATGGAAAAGTTGTCCACAGAAAATATCCAAATTGAATACAGATAGAAAAAATATAGGGGCTTCCCTGGTGGCGCAGTGGTTGAGAGTCCGCCTGCCGATGCAGGGGACACGGGTTCGTGCCCTGGTCCGGGAAGATCCCACATGCCGCGGAGCGGCTGGGCCCGTGAGCCACGGCCGCTGAGCCTGCGCGTCTGGAGCCTGTGCTCCGCAACGGGAGAGGCCACAATAGTGAGAGGCCCGCGTACCGCAAAAAAAAAAAAAAAAAATGTAATATATATATATATATATATATATATATAGAGAGAGAGAGAGAGAGAGAGAGAGAGAGAGAGAGAGAGAGAGATCCTATATAATACAAATAGAAAATATGCATACACAGTAGACAAAAATCATGAGACATGTGAGTCACTCTCAAAAGTTATACAGTTGAAATCTCAGAAAATTAGTTGAAAAATGAATTGGTAAGAATTATTTGTAACAAATTAATGACATCAACTCACAGAGTCAAAACAAGCAAACAAGAAAACCTATGAGAATTCCATGCAGAAATATTCTAACAGCACTTATTTAAACATAGGAACAAAAAAAAAGGGTGGGGGGGAGAAAGGGAGGAAGGAAGGGATAAAATCTTAAAGGTAAATAGATGTTTTAAAAAACAGAACTGCTATATGATCCAGCAACCCCACTTCTGGGTATATCAAAGCAATTGAAATCAGAATGTGCAAGATATATCTGCACATCAATGTTTATTGCAGCATTATCACAATATTTTAGGAAACAATCTAAATATCCATTGATGGATGAATGGATATAGAAAATGTGGTAGATACACACAATGGAATATTTTCCAGCCTTAAAAAAGAAATTCTGTCATTTATGACAACATGGATGGACCTGGAGAACATTATGCTAAGAGAAGTGAGCAGACACAGAAAGACAACTACTGTATTATCTTGCTTATATATAGAATCTAATATAGTCAAGCTCATTGAAACGGAAACTAGAATGATGGTTGCCAGGGCCTGGGGTGAGGGGAAATGGGAATGTGATAGTCAAAATGTACAGTTTCAGATATATGACATAAGTTCTGGTGACCTACTATACAGCACAGTGCCTATAGCTAACAGTACCACATTGTACACTTAAAATTTGTTAGGATGGTAGACCTTAGGTTAGGTGTTCTTAGTACTACTACAACTAAAAATAATGATAATAATAATAAAAGGGCCTGAAGGAAGCTTTGGGTGGTGATGGATATGTTTATGGCTTTGATGTTGGTCTTGGTGCCGTGGGTGTATACTTATCCCCAAATCATCAAGTTGCATGTATTAAGTATAAACACCTTTTAATATGACAATCATACCTCAATAAAGTGGTTTACAAATAACTAATACCTGTACATTCTATGATTCAACAATATCAGACTGCTTACATCACAAAAGAAATGATAGAAACCAGAACGCAATAATATGGTAACTGTATGGTGCTGAAAGGAAACTTCCCACCTAGAATTCTATATATAATGGCTTCTTTAAAAATTAGGAAAAATATGGATATATTCTAACAGACAAAACTGAGACAATTCATCTTCAACAGTGTAAGTTAAGAAATGTACAAATGGGAATCCTGAAGGCAAATAAAAAGAACCCCAATGGAAGCAGAAAAATCAGGGAGGAGTAAATAGTACTATAAAGGTAACAATGTGGTAAAATTAAAAAATATATATATATATATATATATATATTCACATACACACACACATATCGTTTATTAATTGTGAAGTTTAAAATATGTTATAATGCAATACAAAATTTAAATGTATATTTAAATTAAATTTATAAATACAAAAATTATATTTAAAGTTAAATGCATAAATAGGAATAAAGTAAAACAAGTTAAATAGGAATAAGGTAAAACAAGTTACCATGCCTAGGGTTTCTATCATTATCAGGATAATGGTAAAGTAAGAAGTCAAGCATAGCTGCTGTAATTTCTAGTGTGATCACAAAATAATAGAGAATGTATGTACATAGAACAAGTAAATAGAAGGCATTAGAATAATTTTTAAACATTTGATTAATCAAAATTAAGCAAGAAAGAAGCAATAAAGCAATATAAAAGAATCATGGAATAAAAAATAAACAGTAAAATAGCTAATAAAAATTCAAATAAATCAGTAATCACATTAGATTTAAATGGACTAAATGAAGGGAATAAGATTTTGAGAGGAGATAAAAATATACCATACTAAATTCTACTGAAAAGAGATGCTTTTTAAATATAAGCACAAAAAGTGGTTGAAAGTAACAGAATGAAATAACATACATCATGCAACATTAACCAAAAACAAGCTGATGTAGCTATATTAACAGCAGAAAATGCAGACTTTACAGCAGGAAATGTAATTTGAGATTAAGAATGTGTCTGTCATAGTGATTAAGGAATAATTTACTAGAAAGTTTTCAGAAGACTAAAATTATACCTTCAAAGTATATAAAGCAAAAAATTTAAAAAGACAAAAGGAGAAAAAATACATCTTAATATCTATTGGAAAAACAGAAAAAGATCATTGACCTAAAAACTCATTTCAAAAATTTGACCTGATATTAATAATTGCAAAGTACATACTCTTTAAAAGATATATGGAATATATACCCTTACCTAATATATTGATATGTTGATGCATATAAGAAGCATCAGTATACTTGGAATTACTGATTCCAAGGGCTGGACTTACTCAGAATATATATCTAACCACCACGTAATTAAGCTGGATATCATAATAAAAATATAAATAGAAAATACCCAGCTGTCTGAACATTCAGCAATATAGTTTTAAATAATTGATGAATCAAAGAAAAAATAAGAAATTATAAAATATTTTCAACTGAATGAAAATTAAGATATAGTATATCAAAACTGATGAAATGAAGATAAAAGTGTTTAAAAGCTACTTTACAGTGTCCAATGCATACGTGAAAAGAGTTCTTAATTGTCATGAAGAATAGACTCTAATTTTTGTGTTTTTCATTAGAAGATGCTCTCCTCATTTAGTAAGCACCATGTTTTTCTATGGAAATAAAGCACATATTCAAAGATTTCACCACTTCCTGCAACTGGGTCCTTTGCCATGTGACCTTAAATTTCTTCCCATTAGAGGCAGAGGATCCCCACCCCATGAGTATAAGCTGGCTCATGTGACTTGCTTTAACCAGTGGGATTTTAACTGTTGTGATAAGAGCAGAAGCCCAAAGTGTGCCTGTATGATTGAGCTTGCTGTCATGAGCCTTAGCCATTGCCAGGAGAAGAACTTTCCCCCGATGACCACTGCTTCTTCACTCTGAGCTCCTACTAAGCAGACACCAGCAGACCTGAGCCCAAACTACAGCAAGCTCTGGACGAGCAGCTTGAAGCAGAGGAGCTGACTTGAGCCCCAGCTGACCTATGACTTGTTCAGACACATGAACAAGAAAAAATAAATGTTCCTGTTCCCTTCAGCCTTAGATTTTTGGGATAATTTGTTATAAAGGAAATTTGACAGGTACACTCGCTAAAAAATATCTTGGAACAATAAACAACTGTGAATAATATTAGTTGATTACAAATACATGGAAGGATCACCAGGCAATGACCTATTTTTTGGTTCATCAACGTATATACCAATTTAAATTTCTCTCAATTCTAGAGCAAGTATGAATATTTAGATTGCTATTACGTGAATAATGTATGTGTATGCATTTATTCAATCTTATTTTAAAATATTAAATATCTAAATTCATCTTTTTCTTTTCAGAACTAAGCGGTTCTTTTAGTGAGAGGTTAATAAAACATTGAACTCCTACATTTAAAATAATCTTAAAAAATAAAATTCATGTGCTAAAATTTTCCACGTCAAAGAACTTACACTTAAATTGAAATAACTAGTGGATGTTTATTAAGCCTCACAGTCCATTTTAGTTCCAATGGTAGCAGTTTTATCATGGGAATGTGCGACCACTATTTTCCCTGTTACGGTCCTCAACTGAAAAGTAATTTATTTCTTTAGATTTCTTGTAGTAAATTCGGTCATTTGTACTGCAGTGTGACCTAAGCCAGCCTTTCAGTTTGTTTTACTAATAAGACATATTTCTGGCACATTCTCACATTTTGTCTGACAAACAAGCTTAGTGAGAACAGGAGCAGAACAAAGAGTCAATACTATTTTTCTCGCTTATTGGCTTCCAAACATCTCAGGATACAAACACGAAGTGAACTGTAAACTGTTCAGCATATCTCTAATTGCTTTTGTGATGCTATTCAAGTGATGTCAGCAGGAGCTACACCAACTGGCTTTCTTTGACCACTCAGATTGCAATTGTCTAAGTCTGGAAACCAAAGAATCAATAACTGTGAGAATTTTTTTTTTTTAAGTGGAGCACAAGGGGGAGATAGAGTACCTCCCTTCAAAACGTTCCTCCCCACCCCACCCATTGTTACTATTTTCCATTAGAAATCAGCCTCTTGGACCAGCAGAAGGTCAAGACCTGCCCAACATGATAAAAATTCTGAGCTTTTCATTCAGCCTTCTAAAGTAAAAGGAAAAGGGTTGCCTCATTTCTAGTTAAGACTTAAACATGAAAACTCAGAAGGGTGTACATAATCTATGAAATCATGTCCTTTACAGAGAACAGGTTGGAAATATGTGGTCTGAATAATTTTGAAATTGATTCTTTAGAATTATCTGAATTAGCAGTTGAGTACAGGTATCCAAAGTGATTTTATATAAATTTAAAAAATCAGTTTTAACAGTAAAAAAATCTAAATTTAGTCTAACACCATATTGTGAAAGATGCCTTTTAATTTCATTGAAAAGTAAATATTACTATTTGGAACATTTAAAAAAATAGTTCCATTAAACTGTTGGTTGTGTTGCATGGAATGAAATAGTTGAATCAGTTTCATATCTGAGGCATATTTGACCTTTAAACTATTTGCCTTTTTACTTGAAAGAAAATCATAAGACATATTAATCTAAAATTACTTTTATGTAATTAAAAGTCATCTTAAAACTAACAAATATATTTAATTAAAAGTGGCACTTAGAAGAAACCTAAATTACTCTGTATTAGTCTTATATGGCTTTCCACCAAAATGTTTATCTACATTAGCTTGAAATTTTATTTATTTAATACTCAAATTCTTTACCAATTCATCATATATATATTTTGTTAAACTTTGACGGTAACTGTTTTACGTGGTTAAAATCATTTAAGTAAAGAATCATTTTATTGTTTTAAAATAATATTCAGGTTTAGAATGTCCTTAATTCTTTTAAATATATGAAACTACATTTTAAGGTATTATATTGTCTTGTCACATTACATGTTCTATACCTACAGATTCCTTTTTTTTTTTTTTAACTCTTGACCATATTAGTATCACAGCCCATTATCTGAATACCATCTAAAGATGTTTAGGGGATGTTAACTACTTGTGCCTATATATCTTGAGAGCATAGGTAACAAGTGTGACTGCTGAGTCACAACTCTTTTCTTTCTTAAACAACCCTTGGCATCATGGATCATTTTGATTTGTTTTTAAAGCTTGTGTAAGTGTTTGTTTTAGGAATTTTATTGTTCTTACCAATGATTATGAACATTCACAGCATAGCTTCAGTACTCTATTTTAAGCACAAATTTGTTTATTTTTTTAAAATATAGATAAAAATAGATCATTAAGAGTATCAAACAAACAATTTGCCATTCAAATTGCCTCTTTTTGTATACTTAACAAAGAATTTACTTCATCTAAATATTCAATTTGACTCATTTCCCTTGTTCAATCAAGAGGCCCAGTTTTCCAATATCACTTGCTTATACACAGTTAGGAAATAAGATTCCTATTTAAATAAAATTATGTATCTCAAAATCCAGGTAACCAATACAAGTGATAAAATTAGTCATTTCAAATTATTATGAGTCAGTCCTATTTAACATACCCATTATGAGCTTTAAGAGCAGCTCAAGGGTGCTGAAATTTCTTTTATTTGTTTATGATCAGTTAGTGGTTGTCATTCTTTGGGGGTATGACCTTTTGCAAGTTCAAGATGGTTAGAATATGAAGGAGAGATATTTTTCCCTTCTTGCCACTCTTGGCCAAGGAGATGATACCTGCATGCACAAGAGCTTCCTTTTCAAAGGAGACTTAAATCGGACTGGAGGTGCCTGCACAAGTGATGGCTTTCCAGCTGTTTTTCTTAATTTTTCCCTTTCTTTTTTTGTCTTCTCTTTTCTATTGAAAATGGAGATTGAATTGGAAAGTTCAACCTCACTTGAGCAAATATCTGGATCTGTGACCAAGAATAGCTTCCCCTACGCAGTCAGGCAATACCTCCCTTTTCTGTCTTGTTTCTGTCTTCTGTTATTAGTGTGTCTGTGTGCCTCTTGTCCCTTTTTAGTTACAAAATTGAACACACTGTTTTTGATATATCATTGAAGATAAAAATCATCACCTTTTGACTTGTCTTAATTTTATGCTCCTTGAACTTATATGACAGTAAAAAGAGCCCACTTTTTGGTATGGTACAGCCCATTCCACTGTAGTTCTGCACGTTAGAGTAGAAAGCCACTTACAGTTTTCCATTTGAACTCTAAACCAATTGCAAAAAAATGGAAGAGTCATATAGAGTTTAAAATGCCATCTTGGTTGCTGTTAAAAATGGATCAGACAGCTGCACTTGTACCCAAGGTCAAAATAGACTTCTCACCCCCTGCAATCAGTGAAAGACCCACCTAGCATTAAAGTGTTTCTTAGCTTTTTCTTTTGTGTTTAAATTTTCTCTGGGGAGTTGATTGAGAAGAGTGTTTTGTCAAGGAGAGTTTTGATGTGTTAATGGGACAGTTACCTAAATATTATCTTTTATTACTGTTATCTCCATAATAGCACAAGTCATTAATAACCATTTTCTTTGCTTCTAAACAGTATTAGCACATAATTAGTACAAAAATAATTCATAATTATTTTTACAGCAATTATTATAGGTAATTGATTTCATGGAAATTACTGGGTCAGCCTATCTTATCCCCACATTTCCCTAGGCCCTTGGAACTATTCTAAATAACAAACAAGAATACGTACTAAATATAAAGACTTAGACACTGAATTAACATAGCATATAATGCATCATATATATCCAAAACTATGTGAGAGATTGTAAACAGGAACTAAAATTTCCCAGATAATCTAAGTTTTTAGGAAATGTTCATTTTACTATTGCATTTTACTGATATGTTTGAGTCTTAATGTAGAGTCGATGGTGACAGCGGTATTTTTTAATTGATGTATAAAGCAAAAACCTTTTCTAGACAAAATTACCCTAGGAAGTCTATTAAATCACCCAAAATGCATGTCATGAAATACATCATCTAGCAATAATTCCAAGTACTGTACAGCCAAATTTTTCTCCAAAACAGATTGTTATTTCTTTCATTATGCCCGGAGCAATATACTTGACCTGGGTTTGAAGGACACATTGTACACGTAGAGTTACATTTTGAGCAATATTTATAGACAGAGAGCAACATGTGCATTGTAAAAGACCAAAGGGAAATTAAATGCTCTGAGGTACGAAGTATTCAAATATCCATTTCTCTCTCACTTTGGATTATGGTGAATTTGGATAACCCAAAGTATTTAAATCTTCCTCTCACACACATACAGTGTTTTACTGGTAAGCAGAGGTGTGTGTGTGTGTGTGTGTGTGTGTTTGTGTATGTAATGTTCCTGCATTTTTGGTCCTCTCCAGATTTTTGCTTTTGTACCTTCATCAAGTGTACAAACTCTCAACTTCCCAGAACTCAACTATATGTAGCTGCTTTCATCAGGTTTATGCTATAGATGGCAGGGAAGAGAAGGAGGTACCCCATTCTTATTGCTAGTTCAAAGTGCAGCTCACATAGAAATTTATAAATGTGTAAGAAATTTCTTTCAGATATGTTCTAACTAAACTGCTACCTTTCCTTTACCTTTTCTGAGGGCTGGAGAGAGAATTCTTTTATTACAAATATTTTGGGACCCACAGATTGTAGAAATCTTGTAATACTTATTATGTTCAGTTTTCTTTTGACTTGACATTCCCTTGTCACTGGAAGTTCTGGTATATTTCCAGTGGAGAAGATAACTTGATTTATGATGACAACCATCTCTTTTCTCTGTTCAAAAATCATTGTTGTGACATCTTTGATTTCCTTCCCAACTTCTCATATCATTCATCCAAGAAACTCTCATAAATTCTTCTCTGATATTGCCTTTCTATATGGTGTGTTATTAAAGCACATTCTTGAAAACAGACATGTTTTATGAAGTGTCTTTAGTGAAAATCACTCATGATGCATGGAAGTGTGTGTGTGCATATGTGCACCTTTTTGTGTTGAAGAGTTTAGTTTTTTGACTAACACGATTAAATGAGTAGAAAAAAATGACCTTTGAAATCGATGTGGCATAAGTGATTGACTTTATGTTCTTAGAAAAGAAGAGGACTAGATCCTTTGTCACAAAATAAAAACTTTCTCATAATTTATCATTGATATTTTTGCATAGGATTTACATACAAGAAGCTTACTGCAAATACTTGCTTTTTACCTTTAATATAACTATTAATAGAATTCTAAATCCCTCCATTAATCTTTTTTCTTCCTAATTCAAGCAAATTGACACTGAAATGCAGATCTATTCCACAAATTCCTCACCCTCCTGGGTCTCTGCAACTATATCCACTTCTATCATCAGACAATTTAAATGGCTATTAAATAGAAAAATAGCTGGGGCTTTCCATACACCAAGTAATTCATAGTAAAACTAGGTGTCATTTCTGTTTTACAAATTCATCTTTCAAATTTTGTAATACATTTTGGGTACAATCTTAACATAAAAGTATTGAAAGCTCAGCCCAGTGCATTAATTAAAATTAAATTATTATTTTGGAAGAGCAGTGCATAATGGAATGTTTACTTTTGATAATAAAGTAAATTATGTTCCCCCAATATTATGATTAACTTTAGAATGTCTACTATTCATTAAATCCTTTTGTCAAAAACTGTACAAATTACCTTAATTTTCTTGTTTTTATTAATTAATTAATTTTTTGGCTGCATTGGGTCTTTGTTGCTGTGCGCAGGCTTTCTCTAGTTGTCGTGAGCGGGGGCTACTCTTAGCTGTGGTGTGCGGACTTCTCATTGCGGTGGCTTCTCTTGTTGCGGAGCTCGGGCTCTAGGCCCCTGGGCTCAGTAGTTGTGGCACACGGGCTCTAGAGAGCAGGCTCAGTAGTTGTGGCGCACAGGTTTAGTTGCTCCATGGCATGTGGGATCTTCCCAGACCAGGGCTCAAACCCGTGTCCCCTGCGTTGGCAGGCGGATTCTTAACCACTGCACCACCAGGGAAGTCCCCCTTAATTTTCTAATTTAACCTCTTAGCAGTGCTTTAAAAATGTATTATTTACTCTATCTTAAATATGCGGAAACCAGGGTTTAGAGGTCTTACTACTAGTCATACCTATTACACGATTTAAAAATGCAACATCTGCATGTATATTATCTCAATATATGACAAATATATATATGTGGCCTTGAGATGCTACAGATGAAACACCATTTAAATGATCACATTAATGTAACTACTATTACTAATAATAATACCACTAACATAAATTTGTTGACAATCCTGAGTCTGATTCCTCACTATACTCCCCAAAACATGTATTACCTTGAAAGGATTTGGTATTTAGCAATAACAGTCACTGAATGATTTGTGGGACAGCTAGTCTGTAAATTGCAAGTTCTGCCATTACTAGCCTGGAGGGTCTCAAGAAGCAGTCACTCAGCAACACATCTGTGGATTCTACTTGACAATGGATTCTATGTTATTGTTAGCAGATAATTGTTCTTATATTTAAGAGGGGGAAGTCACAACCTATTGATGCTCCAATGCAGGCTCAACTTTCTTTCCAGAAAAATGTACAGAAAAAAGTCTTTATGTATTGTTTACAGGGATCCATTAACCCCTAAAATACTCTCAATGAGCATCAAAAGATCTATGAATGCCAAGTTAAGAACTCCTTTATCAGATTGTGCATCAGAAATTTTGAAAGCTTTGTACAGTAATTATAAGCTGAGTCTCAAAAGGTGAGAAGGCTTTGGCATATGGAACTGGACTCATCTACATATATATCTTATCAGCCACCTTCTAATTCTCAGGAATCTCAAGTAGGATATCTATATTCAGAACATGGGTAGGCAAAGAAATCTCTCCTTACTGGTTGTCTCTTTGGCCCTAAGATCCAATACAAAACTTGATTTCTTATGAACAGACCTAGACTACCTGGAGAAACGAGAACCTATTTGGTCTTCTTAGATTAGTTGGCTGAACCTTTGTTCCAGCCTCAATTCATGGATTTATAATAAATTGGCAATATGCTCCACTTAGTAAGCAAGCAAATCTCCCAGACACCACCCTACACCACATTCATGAAAGAGAAAATGAGAAGATTTTCTAAATATATGCTAATCTATACAAATTGTGCGAAGGTTCCATTCCCGTTATAGGTGACCTCATTAATGTCTTAACTATAACCGATCTATACAAAAAATTACCCCTCCTTGAGAGTGAGCACGGAAGGCATAAAAAGAGAGTAATTTAATAATTGACAACAGTTCACCACTTTCTGTTTTTATTTTCTTGTTTTCTTTTAATTCAGTGAGTGTAACAGCCAAACATTGAGACTACAGGGATATTGATGTTTCCGAGGAGAAATGTAAGAGATGCTTTGTTACCTTAATGGAATCATGTACATAATTATCCTTATGGCTCTCATGTATTTTTCTATGAATAATAAAAACAGGAAGCCTAGCCCTTTAATATATTTATAAATGTCATATTGATCCTGGCTGAAGAAAGTCTGATTTCCATTTGGACCAAACTTAAATTTATTTAAAATTATACTTCATATAATACAACAGAAAAAGGAGTAATTCCATTCTTTCTGTTCTTCTCTAATTAAGTGAAGCAATTACTTTAACAACTTTATTGGATTATACAATGTGCAACTCAAGATAGCATAGCTTAAGTGATATGGTTCCTGTTAAATGTCCATAACCTGCTACTCCACTATATCCCTGAGCAAATAAACATCCATGCATCTTTATGTAAACCCTTGAACTAGAGAGAAATTAAAGTTCACCAAGTTATCTGTCCTCTCCTCTTTCATATTGGGAAATTAAAGACCCAGGAAATATTCTTCTCTAAAGAATATTCTTGCCATATGAAGATTTACTCCCCAGCCCTAAAGTAGTCTACATAAAAGGTTGGTAGAACTGCATAGGGATGGTCAAGCTTAAGCTGCAATGACCTGAAATTTAGACACAAGACAGGGAATTAACTCCTTGAATTCTTTCTCTAGAAGTTCACTACAAATTCCAGACTTTACCACTTACAGGAAACATAATAGGTTAAAGGTGGAAGTTCATGATAAGAAAAGAGAATAATTTCCACCACAGGTTTGTTTGATAGCTCTCATTAAGCCTTTACAACTAGAAGATTATGCTTCCTATTTAGCCATGCATTTTCTTTTTGAAGGTTGAGTAAGCGGAAAAGGAACTGTGATCTTCTGTTCCATGGAAATTTGATGTACAAAAACGAACCTACTACTGCAGTAAATCTTTATATGTACACACAACTATATCTATACAACAGGAAGGAGGGATAAAGGATAAAGAGAGTGGTAGAAACTGCACTGCACTGAGTCAGTCAGCAGATCTCTTGCCAAACAGATGCAGGTATCTGATTATTTGCAAGTCACCATTTCTCAATTGTTTAATCATTTGTATGATAAACAGATTGGTAGGACTCGCAAGTATTGTGAACCCTCCTTGCAGGTTTAATGAGCAAGAAATGATACTCTTCAGTTATAGTAATGTCAGCAAGACATCAAAACTAAAATTAGATTCAAATAAGATACCTTGCTATATCTATAAGCTAAAATAAATCATTTATAATAAAGGGCATTTGCCTCTTTCAAAGAAAAAAATCTCAAATCTTGTCTTCAAGTAAAACTCTTGAAGTTTCTAAAATAAATTTGAGAAGATTAAAACTCACAAATTCATAGTGCAATCCCAATGTCACAACACACTATGATTCACCCCAGCAGCAAGGATTATTACTTGTATCATCCATTTCACATTGTATCCAATTGAATTGTAGTGACCAGAATTGGCATAAAGTAAATGATGTCAACCACTGACAAGAAAATATATAACAAAATTATTAGGAAAAAAGCATTTTATGTTTTCTAATACTGCAAGCTTGGATTCACATACTTATGCAATGTGAGTTTCCAAAACAAGCTAATTTTTAAGCCCAGTGTGAAATCCAGCAGGACTGATGACTGTTTCTTTTGATCTAAGGAGCTTCTTCTATTGTAGACCCTTTCTGTCTGTCTGTCTCTGTCTCTGTCTCTCTCTCTGTCTCCTAGTCTATGCTCAGGGCATAGAAGGAAAAATATCTCTACTTTCTCACCAGGTAAACTCCCAGAGGAAGACCCTAGTCCTGCAATGGTCACCTGTATTTTGACAGTAGTTTCAAGTATAGTGAAGCCCAAAATGCCTGTACATCTAAGTCATATCCTGCAATCCAGATTTTTATATTAAAAAATTAAAAATTCATACCCATAAGGCAGATTGCCACCTCTGTCTCAATTCTGAACTTAAAGGAAAAGATAGACCTTGCTATTAAACCCGAAAAGCCCCAACCCTTTCTTAAACTATAATTTAACCAAACTCAGACCACTCTTGTTAAATAGTCTACATGATCTTCTGTGGCCCAACATATTTAGGAAAGTATAAATTGTTAGGTATATGCTATAGGCTAAACACAGTACAAATTATTTGACTTACTTAGTTATTATTACAAATGTGCAAGGTAGATGTTATTTCTTCAGTTTTATATGTGAGGTCACTGAAGGTCAAAGAAAAGGAGTATGATGTTTAGGGGCTCTAAGCCCTGAAAAGATTTTGTGTGTACTTCCACATGCAGTTAAAAAGAAATGCTAAACCATAAAATAAGTGTTAGCAACACTAATTAAATTTAATTTCCCATTACAACCACATATTTTTATAGCACTGACATTTTCTTTGTAAAGTTCCTTCTCATTCTTCCGGTTGTCCTGCTGCTTGAAGCCCACTACATGTGATTAGGCTCCCAATTAGACCGTGGCACAGGAAGGTCAGAAAGGTTAAATAACTAGTAAGTGGCTGAGCCAAGAGTCTAAAGCCGATGTTCATTCTTCTGCAATATATCATGTTTGTTCCTGAAGATTCCTGAAAATCCAATCCCACTTTGTCTTATAATTTCCTGTAATGTAAGAGATGAATCCCTTTTAAATTCCTAGGGGGCCCTGTTATTTTACATACTATTTATCAAAAAGTTTTATTATAAATATACTCCATTCCGTCACACTTTCTTCACCCCTTGGAACTAAAGGAGTTTCCAAATGTTTGCTTTTTTGATTTCCATCTAAAGAATGGTATACAATCATATTCATCCTACCCAATTTGAATGCATTCCAAAATATGTTCTGTTTTCTTAATGGTTGCAATCATTTTTTCTAAGTTTTTACAAACCTTTTATTCTATTTTTCAAGTAGCTTCAAAATTATAGTATCCCTTTTATCTTAAGTTCTTAACTCTAATATGTAAATTTGTGAGTTAACATAATTTTAGCACTAGCTACCTACATGTAGAAACTTATATTTGATTTATATTTATTACTTAGAGAGAACAGCTTAAATTTCTGTGTATACATTAGGTAATTTTTATAGTGTATAGATTCTCAGGGCACATGAAAAACAACTATTATGGAAGTGGCAGATGTGGAAACCCCAAATGCTCTTCAGTGATATGTTTTATGACAAATATGTATATACTAATACATTTATGAATCATTCAGTGGTCAAGCAGGTAGTTGACTCTTATCAGTGATATTAAGAGTAACCTAGGATATGAATATCAGTGCACTTTTTAATCCATAAGGAAGCTTCCCTTGTTAAATTATTTAATATGTACACCTTTCATATTTATAACATGTTTACAGTATATATTCATATATATGCATTTGTAGGCATCTTTTTCTAAGAGTAATCTGAAGGTATTACCTACCTCTCCAAGGGGCTTTGAGTATCCAGAAGAGCACTGTGATAGGTGAATGAATGGAATCTAAAACAAAAGGCAGAATTATTGTTTATCTCTGTAGTGCACAATGTTTTGCTATAAGCACTGTCTACATTATCTGTTTCAATACTGGCCCTAAACATATACATATACACAATGAAACAAAATTTATATCCAATTATTTAGAAAATGCAATATGTGTCAATATGCTTCTGATTTAAAAAAACAGTAAATTGAAGGCTCATATGGGAACATCAATTAATTAGGTAAATATCTTTTATAAAAAAGCTTAGTTCCAAAACAAATAGATGACATTATTTATAGATATAGAGTAGATTTCCAAGAAGTCAAAATGTCCCAAACACGTCTAGGGTAAGAAGTGGTTGGACTAATTTTTATTTCTATTAATTTTTAAATGCAGAAGTGATAAAACATATTTTAGTATCTAAAAATGCTCATTCAAATTTAATGAAAACTATAGTTTTGCTTATGAATGGTGGTGTTTCTCTTTTAATTTTATTGTCTTTATGATGTTTATAGGAAGTCATGAACTGTTACCTATGTTTTCTTTCACTTGGCTTTTAGGAAATGGATTTTGTCTTCCAGAAATGTGATGATCCCACATATATTTTATTATGTTTCTCATTTTTATAAAGAGGTTTGCTACTGTTGACAGATGGTAAAATATGAAAACTTTAGAATTACATAGTTTAATGGTTGAGCAAATACATATATACATATAGAAAAGGCAAGCAAAATATAAAGTATTGACAATTGTAGAATCTAGGTGATGGGTAGACAGATGTTCATTGTATCATTCTTTCAACTTCTCTCTATGTGTTCAATTTTTAATAATAGAATTATTTTATTTAATGGTTTATTGCTTAACTGTGAGTATGTAGGGGACTTACTGTACTTGGAAGTAGGAACCCAGTTTTTACTTCATGTTTTATCTCCCAAATTCAGTAGAATGCCTAACACACACACAGAACTCAATGGATAGGTATGAAGAAAATGAATACAAATAAAAATGCAAGTGAGAATAAAAGAATGCAATTATATTTATGAACATATGACTTCATACTAGACACAGTACTAAGTGCTTTACATGAACGATTTCACTTAATTACTACATAAATTCTCTGGGAAAGATGTTGCAAATACACTAAGTTTATGTATGCAGAAACTGGGAATTAGAAAGTTAAATAACTGCCTCAAGCCAACCAAGTGTTAAGTGAATAAATGAATCAATAAAGATTCTGGGATAGGAGTTGTGAATAATTCACTATCCCATGTTTCATTCTATATTAAAGAGAATAAATAAAAGAATCCAAGGTAGACAGAGACTGATAATGAGATGGATGAAATGATTGAAGCTGGAGCAGAGTACAAGGGTAAATTAAATCAAGTCATTCTACCAAAGTCACCATTACTTACTATTCCAACATAAATGCAAGCGTAAAATCTTGGCATTCTGGTGCTTTAAACCATGTTTTACTGATGATGGAGCTGCAGAGTAAGGGGAGTTTTAATTCCTGATTCCCGTGGAGTCTGGGTGGCTCTTAAATTTCGTACTCTTTCAAGTCCCTACACTGACTGTATCTCTATTTTCACTTTTATCCTGCTTAACATGATTGCTTCTGAAAATATTTCTTTTTCTTTTGACAGTTATTTTCTTTTGATTAATGTATAGGTGCTAAATTCTACCATGATCTATTAATGGGTTTTTAATATGCAGATGAGTAAGCATGAGTACTTAGTGTTAATTGGCTAATCACGCAAATAATTTTTACTCATTTCCCATAGTCTGGATATATATGAAGGTCATTTTTGTGTTTGAAGAGTGCCTTTAAGTAAAGCCTAGAGCCAAGTAAATACAGAGGAGATGTATACTAATAATGATCTTTGTAGTATTATGTAGCTCATTTGTTTTCTCTTTAACAGAGCTGATTTTTGTGAGCTTATTATAAGGCAGTGGATAAATACTACACAGACATATCGTCATTATACAAGAGCATACAACAATTAGTGTTTGAAAGCGCAGTTAGACACTCAGTTGCATTATCAGTATATACCTTGTGAATTAACTTGGTATTGAACCACAGATACATATATAACTGTCACTATTCTTAATCACTGTATATTTTAAAGTTTGGGCTTTTACATTCAAATCGCCATTTACAAAAATAATCTGCAACCGAGAAACTTATTCAAAATCTTGTCTATATCATGTTGCTGATTCCATAAACCTCATCATTTGTCCTTGACGTGACATTTATTCAGTTCCCACTGGGTGCCAGGCACCACGTTGTGAATTGACAGGAAGAGGAGAGTCTAATGTGAGATGCTGCTGAACACAGTTCATGCAGCTCTAATTTATTTTAAAGGCAGGAGGCACCTGCCACTGCCACAGGTGACAACAAGGGCCCAAGAGTGGTGGCAGACATTAAGCTTCACCCTATAGGCGGCACATGGGTGCTGGAGCACCGATCTAACACAAACTTCCCAGAGCTCGTAAGCTAGCCCACATTCCCTGTACTTGCAACACTGCAGTCATAACACAGTCTGTGTCATCTCCTCTCTATATCCTAGCATAAACTGTTAGAATCATAAAAGAAAACACCTCTACAGCGCTCAGTTACCTGTTTTTAAAAAGAGGGGGTTGGCTTAGGTAATATTCCCTATTCATGTCAGTGCTAATTTTATGCAGCTAGGTATTTTCAGAATCAGCTCCACCCTGACTGCACCGCCGTGATTACTGTTACCCACAGTCAAGTAGTTATTTGAAAGCAAAGGAAGTCAACACGATGGAATATCTTGTTGAGGCTACACCAATGAGCAGAAGTGAGGAAGAACAAACCTGGGTGATGCTTTAATCGTTTCTCCTACTAAAGAAGACAAGGAAGAAATTAAGGAACACCACTTTATCTTTTCAGTGATGTATCTAACATGGGAGCAACTGAGTGGCTCTTTGTGAAGAAATTTTTTAAAAATTTCATAAATATACTTACATTTATAGACATGGAAGTGAAAAATGAACTATTTCAGCTTCTTGCAGTGCCAGGAAGTAGGCGATCAGAGAAAGGGTGTAAGAGCAGGAGTCTGTATTTAGGACCTTCCAGGAGATTTACTTACTGACTTAGAAGGGCTGTGCTATGGGTCTGGCTGGTGCTGCAGCATCAGTTGGTGCAGCTTGGAAAAGATGCACCAGCCTCATCCTGGCTCATTCACTCTGTTTTGAAGCTTCCAAATCACCAAGTATCCTATCATAGCGGCTGGACAAAGTAATGAAAAAATCCAGGGCAAGATAACATCACGCTGCACAGTGTGCTATTTCAGGGATTGTAGGTCAGCATTCAGTGTCACGTTAGAAGGCCTAAGGTGGAGAGTCAGTCAATCCTAGGAAGGATTGGTCCCTGACAAGGGACCAAACCCACCTGCCAGGCCTGGACCTGCTACATCGCAATCAGATGACTCAGCATAGAGGGGCTATATGCCAGCGGTCACTGGTAAGTCTCAGGCCCTGTTCATTTCATATACACAGGGAATACTTATTAATCCAATAAAAAAAACCTAACTAAGCTCTTATTAAACACCTAATCTGACTGGAATCAAAGGAGGCTAGGTGACCTATGATAGCCTCTAGTGGACCCCCCTATTTAAACAATGAAAGGTGGAGACAGTCGTAGGAGAGAGAGCTCATTAAAGCAACACTCTTACTGAGTGCTTTTTGATAATAGGAACCATTTCCTCAAGTGCCTGGAGCCAATTCCTTTGATGTGGAAAAGACCAGTGGTTAATGCAGCACCCAGTTACCAGAGTTCATCTCAATGGCTCATCAGCGGCATTTGACGTCACTGTTTCCGTCCTTATAGACACATTGGTTTCTCTAAACTCTCTCCACTTTGCTCCTCACTCTTGGGGAGCTCCTTCTTTAGTCTCATTGGCTGATTTAACTCTTTCTACATGACCTCTTAATATTTGTCTTTGCCAGAACTGAATCTTCCGTCTTTTCCTCATTGGTGTTTGCACTCATATTTTCGTTGTTCTCATCAAGTCTCATGGTTTCACACCTGTATCGTTAGAAAAAATTAGATTTTAAAAAGTTTCATTTAGTAGAGTTGGGGAGAGAACACAGAGTTTCTCATATAAAATATAACAACAAAATTTGAGATGGATTAAGTAGAGGCATCAAATTATAATTTTCAGCTTCAAACCTCTTGTGGTAACTAGAATAATGACCCTTCAAAGGCATCCATGTCCAAATCCCCAGGACCTCTACATATGTTATGTTACACGGCAGGGGCTAATTAGGGTTGCAGATGGAAGCAGGTTGCTCATCAGCTGACTTTAAAAAAAGGGAATTATTCTAGGTTATCTCTGTGGGTTCATTGTCATTGCAAGGGTCTTTTAAAGTGTAAGAGAGAGGCAGAAAAGAAGAGCATTGACAGAGGGAAATTTGAAGATGCTTAAACTCCTGACTTTGAAGGTGGAACCAAAGGAAATGAGCACCCAAAATGCAGGTAGTGCCCAAAAGATGGAAAAGGCAAGAAAACAGATTCTCCCCCAGAGCCTCAAAAAAGAAACATAGCTCTGCTATCACCTTGGTTTTTAACCCTGGAAACCCGTTTCAGATTTGTGACCTCCAGAATCATAAGAAAATAAATGTGTGTTCTTCGAAGCCACTCAGTTTGTCATAATTTATTACAGCACTAATAGGAAACGGATTTACCCACTCAGATACTAACATCATACTTTTTGTTTTACAGCTCATTGTTCTTCCACTTGCATAGAATAGATAAAGTTTAAATACTTATCTTCACAGAAGCTCACAGTGTTATCTTTCACATTAACTTCGATGACTTACCTTGCTTTGTAACAGTTTCCTGACACTCTGGCATTTATTCTTCTTACTCTGCAGTTTTGTTCCCATTACTGTCCAACATGCTGCTTCCTACCCACGGCTTCTCCAGGGTTTTGGCCTCATATCTCTCTTATTCCACAGCTTCAGCATTAATCTTTTGCTGACGCTGCTACTACTTTGTCACAGATATCTTCTGCTTAACGTACTTCCCACGGGCAAGTTTCTCAAGCAACATTTGTCACTGTTGCCTGATACAAAGTGAAAATCAGCTTCTAGTGTCAAGTGGAAATTTAACAACATTTATTACAAAGGAAAATTATTTTAATGTAAATAAAAATATAGCCACTTATTATCCTTTGTACTAGAACATATTTTGAAACGTGTAAGCATAATTTAAAGAAATACATCGTTTGTCCTGAGTAAATGAAAAAGAAACGTATGCATGTTTTGGTTTAATATATGGAAGCTTTTAGATATTATTATTTTATTTTTTAATTAAAATTTACTTTTTTTAACATCTTTATTGGAGTATAATTGCTTTACATTGTTGTGTTAGTTGCTGCTTTATAACAAAGTGGATCTTTCTGATGCGTCACTTTATTCAGCTTAACTCATGTACCTCAATTTTTTGCAGCTATGTAATTTCTAAGACTTATTTCCCTTTTCTCATCCCCCAATTCCTCCTTTCTGGTACTACTGTAAAGTCATGTCAGTAATATTCCTAAATAACTGACAGTAAATAACCCTAAAGCCAGATTGAGATTAGACATAGAGGTAACATCACCATTTGAACTCATAATATATATTTTATTTCTTTAAAGTTAAAAAATAATTGCTGAACTTGCAGACAAATATTTTATTGATACAAGAAATATATGTTTTGAAAGTTTCCTTGTGAATAAATAATATGCAAAAATATTAGGAGGCTGGAATAATATGGATTTATAAATGCCATTTTCAATTTTAGGAGTTGAACTACATATAGATCTCTTGTCATGCATGGTGAAGTCTGTACTCCTACACAGCATTTCACATCCACTCACTGGATGGGTGGGTAAGTCATTATTCATATTTTTGTCAAGATTTATAATATTTATAATCTGTCACAATAATCCCCTTAGTTGTTTATTCTTATTTCTCTAATTAATATATTCCATTTATACATATCTTCTCTATAATTTATTTATTTATTGAAGAGCTGAATTTATTGTCAATAATTTATTTTTAAAAGAAGAAATTGTAATCGTTGTTTCTAAGAACTCAGGCAATTGATAATAAGAGGTGATTGCTTTTATATTCAAGGGAATATATGGCTTGAATATAAAATATAAACTGGCTGGCTGTAATGTTATTGGCTCACACATGTTTTTCCTTTAGAACATTGATTTTGCTCTGCCCTCTTTTTGCACTGGGATTACTGTGGCTAATTACTACCGTTACTTTCAGGCTAGCCTAACTTCTTTCTCTTGTGGATGACATGCCTTTACTGTTTGAATCCCTGAAGATGTGTTTATTTTTCCTAGAGGGTAAATAACCATAAAATGTAGTTGATATAATTGTTCTATGTCAAATTTTCCTGGAATACGAAAAGCACATATTTTTTTAAAAATTCAGTTATTCCTACATTCCAGGGAATGTTTCATGAATTCTAGCTCTGAAAATCTTTTCTCTTCCATTTATTTAATTCCGCAAATAGAGGCCATAAAATATCTATATGTTCAATGAAACAATTATATATATGGTCATTAAGAGCTATAAAAGTTGTCATTTTGTCTGAATTCAGTTAATTACTGCAAGATATTCCATTTTCAGTACTTTGTACTTTCATACAAGGTAAAATCCTTTGGCCAGTTTTCCTGTTAAATACCAGTGCTATTTTTCATTTGTGCTTATTTATTCTCTTGTTGGTTATGCTAAATTTTTTAAGTCTGCAGTTATATTTTTGATTCTCAAATTTTGTCTTCAACTCTGAAAGCCCCCTTTTCATTATTGTAAGAGATCATTTGAAGTATTACATGAAAGATGAAAGTTCTATCTATATCTCCATAATTTCAAACTTATATTTAAAATTTTAAGACTCCTACAAATTAGTAAGAAACTAGACAGAATAAAATGCCTAATGTCTTGAACAGCCACTTCCCAAAAAGAAATTCCAAATGCCCAATACGCTTATGAAAAGATGCCTAATTTTTTTTTTTTTTTTTCTGGACAAAGTACCATAAATGGCAGTACCAGGGCAAGAGGGTTTGATGTGAATGCCCTTTTAACATCTTCATTAATGATCAATCAGAAGAAGTCAAGGTCACAGTGCTGACAACAGGGGCAGATAATGGTACAAGAATATGGCCTCAGGAAAGTAATTATTATGTTCATTGAATGTAGTATAGTGACCCCTGGGCTTATTCATAGGCACAACAAGAAAAGATGTCTTTTTCTTTCATACAAGGTAAAACCTTTTAGCCAGTTTTTCTTTTAAATATCAATACTATTTTCTAAGTAAACTTACCTCAGTTTTTCAAGTAAAATCTTCAAGCTCAATCATGTTTTCACTGTAAATTGTTGCTGTTTCCTACCACACATTATATCTTGTTATGTCTGTTGTTCCCTTCTGTCTTTGCATTATCTTCTAGAATATAATGTGCCATCAGCCAAGTGATTTCAGTTTAAATGTTCTTTATATGTTATTTATGGAATAATAATGATCAGCTTCATCTCCTGCCATTCACACCACTTACATAACATAGTCATTGGACAGACTACTCATTCTTTCTGTACAACTTACATATGTATATTGAAATGCATTTTCTTAACTTATTAGACCGCTTATAGACTGCCTTTTTCCAAAAACGGCATGAAAAGTCTGAATCTTTAATGTCCAACTCAAGTGTCATTTCTGTGCAGTATTTTAATCATATCAGATCTTCTGGTCACACAGACCCTTCCCAAGCCTTCAAGACCCAGAAAAAAAATTGTTACTCTTGTGATCCTAAAGAATTTTGTGCATACCACTAGCATGCTACCTTTCCCATTATATTATTGCTAATTACTGTATTTGAGAACCTTATGAGAATTTGCTTTTGTATAAATTTATATAAAGCATTAGGATTATGTCTAGCACATAAATGCATAATCAGAAAATATATGTTTAATTGAATTGAATAATATATGAATTGCCTCCACTGAAAAAAGTGTTTGGGGAAAGAATTTAGAAAAAAATAGGAAAGAAAATATGTCTAAAGTTAAGAGGTAGAAAGTAGGGTTTCTGCCCTTTCTAGGGTGGGCCCTCTTTGAGGAATTAACAAACATATATCTTTCACTGAAAATCTTCCACATGTGAAATACGTCATCCTTAATCATAGAAGGGTTCCACTTGATAAGTATACTATCACAATAAGAATTAAGGGAACTTTCTTTCTCAATATATAAGGAAGTCTTTGATCTTCATTTCCTGGACCAGCAGCAGTTTTGCTAATACTAGGAAGATACTGCCTCTGGGTATGTGTTTCAAAATGTAAAGATGAGATGTAACTTCCACTTATTAAACCTAGATACTAAGTGATACAAAGAGTGAAGAAGTGATTTCACAATTGTAAAGGTAGCATTCAGAGTTAAGTTTCAATTAGAGGCCATTTACATATGTTGGTACTCTGTGTAGTGTTGCCAGGTAGCACATGTACAACTGAATTTACCCATCTTAATATTTGCCATATTGGTGAGATGAAAGAAAAATAGGTATAAAATTGATGAACTTGGCAATAAAGTGATTTAAATAATTTACCCCATAATCCAAGTCTCAGATAATTGAAAGTTCTCCTAAGACTCCACAGTCCTGTAAGGCTTTAATAAAGGTACATGGTCAGTAAAGCAGAGGAAATAAACACAGTCGTTGAGAGGCCCACGGCTTCTAAATGCAACCTCCCATCCTTTCTCTAACATACAGAACACACTGTGCCTTCAGACTATGAGCCATCAAGAAATATGGAAGGTATCTTGGTTAGGGAAGCTAAGGCACAGGTTTACTGGGGGTCTTTGATACCTTGCTGGTCACATAACTAAAATCAGTCTAACAAGTCAAGGATGGTCAAACCATCCGTCCATACATTTTCTCTAAACAATGTAGACAAACTAGCGCTGCTCAGCCTCTGGATCAGTGTGAACGTTAAACAGCATGTTATAAATCACTGCATAGCACATTCCATCCTTATCCTGGCCAAGTGTCAACACCATCCTTCCAGAAGTCCCTGGAGGTCAGCCTACTGCTCCCCCAGGACCAGATGCAAGTCCACTGTATCCTTATATACCTGGATAGGGAAATAATTTAAAATATGAGGCAGTTACTAGAAAAGGAGAAAGTTTAAGAATCCAAAGATTGCAAGTGAACAAGAAGGTGTCAAAAACTGTAAAGGATCTGAGATTTTTGCTCTATTTGCAAGCTAAGTTAGCCTCTCCAGTCTCTGGGTGCTGGCGGAAGACACAAGAGTCCTGAGTCAGAGACAAAGACAAAAGACAAAAGATTTATTATTCATCACTTGTTGCACAGCAGGTAGCATGAACTGAATGCTTGCACTATTTCCCCTTTCCCCCCAAGTTTCATAGCATGCTGTGGAGCGTCCCAGGTGAATGCTACATCCACAGTGGACCTGTTTTATAGCTAGAAACCCCCAGCTTAGGAAACATCCAGTGTAAAAAAGGGCTGGGAAGAAACCTGAAGAAAGACATTATTTTTATTATCCTGATGTGCCAAAAATCTGCCTTCTGCCCCAAGCGAGACACTGTCTCTGTAGCCCAACGTTGTTAATATAAACATCCTTAGAAAGATCATCTGGAATAAAAATTGTCCAATGTATGCAGAAACATGAGAGATCCATGAAGAATTATCTTCTAGAGAGAAAGATGTGAAACCATGACTAGGAAGGAGATTTTTCTAAAAGTATTTTCAAGGTGAAGCAGTTCTCTGCAATCTGAATTCTAGGGCATGGCAACAGAATGAGTGGCCGAAGTAGAGCCGAGTGATGGTAGCTGGATATAAGGAGATAAGAAAATTGAGAGGCCAGGATATTAGATACGTCACGCATGTGGCATTTGAGAGCTTTCCTGCTGTTGGTAGAGTGATGACGTAGACTAGGAAGTGGTGCCAAAGCCTGCAATTAATAAAGGGGAAACATGACAGCAATTAGAATAGGTAAAGTCGGCCTTCCTGATTATCCCTGGAATGATCTTGAAGCAACAGGGTAGAATGAGGATTCACCCCGATTCTAGATCCGTAGGTGAGCAGGGTGCTTTAGCTTTCTGTTGTTGTCATAGCAAATTACCACCACCAACAACCATTTCTTATCCTAGTCTTGTGCAAATCATAAGTCTGGGTGCAGCATGGCTCAGCTGAGCCTTCTGAAGTGACCCCCACAAGACTGAAATCGGGGTGCTGGAAGGGCTCTGAGCCCTGCCGGAGGCTCTAGGGATGAACCGTCCCCAAGTTCATTCAGGATATTGGCCAGACTCATTTCCATGTGCTCATAGAACTGAGGTCCTCATAGGCCTGAGATCCCCATTTCTTTGCTGGTTGTTGGCAGAGGGTCAGCCTTTGCTCCTAGAAGCTACCCACATTCCTTCCCCTGCTCTCTGTGTGGCTCCTTCTAGAATTAGTGGTTGGAGAAAAACGTGTGCTTCAAGTCTCCCCTGTCTGCTGCATCTCTCTGATTCCAGTTGGAGAAAGTTCTGCTCTTAAGGGCTCATGTGATTAGACAGTGCCCACCCAGATAGACTCGGATAATCTATTATAAGACTCCTAACGTTAACTATACCTGCACTGTCCCTCTTTGTGTCATGTAACAATGTATTCACAGGTTCCAGTGATTAAGATGTGACATTTTATGGGCTTCCCTGGTCGCGCAGTTGTTGAGAGTCCGCCTGCCGATGCAGGGGACGCGGGTTCATGCCCCGGTCCGGGAAGATCCCACATGCCGCGGAGCGGCTGGGCCCGTGAACCATGGCCGCTGAGCCTGCGTGTCCGGAGCCTGTGCTCCGCAGCGGGAGAGGCCACAACAGTGAGAGGCCTGTGTAACGCAAAAAAAAAAAAAAAGATGTGACATTTTTTTGAAGGCCAGTATTCTGACTAGCATGAAGGGATAATGAGCAACTTCTGCTGGAGATGACCTCAGGGAAAGTATTATTTTAAGTGGATGAGGATGTATGGATAGACTTTGATCCATCACTGGGGTTTTTCATAATGTGCAGGACAAAGGTTGGGATGGGAGAAGGGAAACAGGATTCTGGGGTTGGAAGATAGACACTCAGTATCACAGGGGGGCATAAAATCAGGATAGGACATTTGGGTTCCTGCACTCCATTATATACCTGACAATATTTCTTAAATGTGAAAAATAAACCAATATTACAAAGTACTTCTTCTCAGGAAGAAAATGAAAGGAGCATAATAATAAGCTGAAGACTGAACGAGGCTAATATTAGGACAAAGAGAGAAGCTATTTTGTAATTCTGGGGTTGCATTATTCAAGCTTTTGTTCCAGCCTAGCAGAGCACCTCTTTCAGCAGGTTAAAAGGAAGGCGGAGAAACTGTTCTTGGTACTGCTGATGTGATAGCTCATGTGGTTTGATGTCTTTCACGAGCTGGGGTATGTTTCACATCCCTTACAGGATTGCTCTGTAACTTTCATTCTCTCTGCCTCCATTATTTGGTACCCTGCTTGAATGGGAACAATTTCTCCTTTATGTGTAGGCGAATACTATTGAATTATTTGAGTGCTATTCTTATTTATATACGTCCCTCAGCATAATGCCCTATCTAGAAGCTGTGAATATGTCACCTAAGGGTGATGGAGATCTCCAAATAGTCACTTTCCAAAGTTGTAACTGGCACTTGCTTTAAATTGGTGTGATTATGTCTAAGCCATGTGATTTGAAAGGACGGTGCTGACATGCACAGACCCTTACTATTGCTTTAACACCTTTCTACCTATCTCAGAACCAAACAACATTTTTATCTCTTGACTGAATATGACAGCTGTGTGATTCCTTGTTCTCTGTGAATCCAATTAATCTGTCTATGCTTCTGGGCTTTGTAATTTTTTTGGCATATGCCTTTTCTTCCTTTCTTTTTTTTCTAAACAAGTTGTTTACATTCTCAGAATGTTTATCTTTAGATCTTCATGCTTGTGTGCTTTTCAAATTACTTGGCTTTTTATCCTAGCTTCCTTTTATGGGTTTACTAATGATCATCCTCATCTCTCTTACTCTATACGAAGCTTTGATTTAGTTTTTTCTCTCACACATGCACTGGAATTACTTGAAGTGCATTCAATGGCTCACTTAAAAGAAGCAGACACAATAATCCTGACAAAGCCTCAGCATTGATTTTTGTACTCTGTAAAGGTTTACAAGAGCTTAATGTGAATGTTGTGAAAACTAAGGACATCAGACAACTAATTGTTTCAACCAATACTCTTTAAGAAAGAGATAAAAACAGACACAAAGAAAAGAATCAAAAGTCATTTGTAAGGATATATGAAATCTACTGATGTAGTAGTTAAAGAAAGCAACTTGCTTGAAAGATGTCTACTTCATTCCCATCATGAAACTCATTTACAGAAACTGTTAAATGAGATAATATATGTAAGCTCACGTGCAGGGAACCACTGATAATGGTTAAATTGCACATTTACCCTTGCTTTACTAATTGAGAAATCAATCAAATATAATGGCAAATATTCACTTAATAAAACATTTTTTAGTGTTTTTTTCTTTGCTACCAGATACAGTTAAATCAATTTTCAAAGATGCACAAAATCTGATAGTTTAACCACAGTGACAATATAATTTAATGGATTAGAAGAGCAAGATTATTTTCAAAGATATAATTGTAAGAATAAGAAAGTATGGTAGATCTGAGAAAATCATAGTTAATCATCTATAAAATTCTTATGAACTATCCCATCCAAAAAATTGTTTAACATGGAACATCTAAAAAAAAAACAAAAAAACAAAATCATATAAAATAGAGCATTAAATTTATCTCAGTTGTATCCTGATGTTCTTATGTATGTCTCATATTTAATATAGAACTTCATGATAGAAATGTATTTGAGATGAAACTTAATTTTTAAATATTACAAATAAGGATATGAGTCTCAAAGGATAATTTACTTATCCATCATCACAAAATTTCTTGTAGACCTAGGACTATGAAGAATATGACTCTCGTATCCCAGTTTTAATCTGTTTATACTGTACCATACTGCTAACTACAGCATTAGAACAAATCTCATTTTTTTCTGACCTAAAAGATCACAGAAAACTTTATTTCTTTCATTTATTCTAACTGAAGCAGTGATTATCAATCACGCTCCACTCACCCATCATCTCCAGTGTAATTCCTACGAGCAATTTAGAAATTGAGCCATGTGTAGTCTGAAATGACCCACAGGTTATGCTGAAACATCTCTTAGGGGACCTTGACTCTCATTGTGTCCTGTTAAAAACAACCAAACTAGGATAACAGCTACATTTTGGTTAAGAATTTAATGTCATGTCATGTTGCTTAGATATATTTCTCCCTCTGTAGTTCTGGAACTTAGTTGAGAAATAAAACATCAATAGTGTAATTTGGAGGTTGATTTCGAAGACTTTGGATATCTCATCTAAACCCTCATTTAATAAAGATATAACTTATATGTGAGAAATAGTTCATTCACTTTTGACTAATTAGTTAATTAATTTGAATTCACTAATTCAAAATTAGAGAAGCATATTTTTAAGAAATGGAAGAGTTAAAGAATGGTAAATGGAGTCCCTTTATCAAAAGTGTTAAGGAACTGCGACTTCCAGGAAGATGGAGTATACAGACTTTTCCTTACTCCTCCCACTAACTGTAACTAAAACTCCTGTGCATTATATCTGAAACAAACATCAGAAGACTCTGAAAGTTGGAGAGAAGGCCAACCAGCTAGGGCCTTGGGACCTGAGGAATGAGAGAAGGAGTGAGTATTCTGCCTCATTTACCCCAAACCTGGAGATGGAGAAGCCAGCAATCCAGAAATGTCAATGGTTCAACAAAAGTATGCTCCAACAAAGCTTACTTTTTCTCGTCAAAGGACACGGAAAGGGACGGTGTTGCAAGACAGAAAATTTTTAGGCAATAACTTCTCTACGCCAGGCAAATGCTATAGAAAAATGTGGTCACTCCCCACATTTTCTTCCATTGCAGAAATAACTAATGAAATATAAGAGAGAAAAACAGAAATTACTCAATTTGAACACAATAGAGCAAATCGACTGGGAAACAAAATGAAAATAGAAAACCAAAAACAAACAAACAAACAAACAGAACCTAAGGGACAGGGAGACTTAAAAAAAAAAAAAAGAAAAATCTAACATTCTACTTTCCAGAGTCTCAGAGTGAGAGGAGAAAGAGGGAAGAACTGAAAAAGTCCTTGGAGAAATAATAGCTGAAAACTTTCTGTATGTTTAAAGAGACATAAACTATAGACTCAAGAAATTGAGTAATCATTAAACTGAATAAAGTCAAAGAAATACATACCAACGTTTAAAAACAGGGGGAGAAAGAAAATCATCTTGCAAACAACTAGAGAAAATGACATCTATAAAAGAAAAACAATTTGAATGACAGTAGATATCTCATCAGAATCCATGGAGACCAGAAAGAGTGGTACAATGATTTTCAGGTGCTGAAAGCAAAAACATCCTTCAGGGAAGGACAAGGAAATCACGATATTCTCTAAAGAAGAAAAACTAAGACAATTTGTCACCCACAGACCCACTTTTAAAAATGGCTAGACCTAGAGTCTGTCATACAGAGTGAAGTAAGTCAGAAAGAGAAAGACAAATACCATATGCTAACACATATATATGGAATTTAAGAAAAAAATATGTCATGAAGAATCTAGGGGTAAGACAGGAATAAAGACACAGACCTACTAGAGAATGGACTTGAGGATATGGGGAGGGGGAAGGGTAAGCTGTGGCAAAGCAAGAGAGAGGCATGGACATATATACACTACCAAACATAAGCTAGTGGGAAGCAGCCGCATAGCACAGGGATATCAGCTGGGTGCTTTGTGACTGCCTGGAGGGGTGGGATAGGGAGGGAGATACAAGAGGGAAGAGATATGGGAACATATGTATATGTATAACTGATTCACTTTGTTATAAAGTAGAAACTAACACACCATTGTAAAGCAATTATACCCCAATAAAGATGTTAAAAAAAAATGGCTAAAGGAAATTCTCTAAACAAGAAAGAAAGTATAACAGAAGGGATCTTGGAACACTAGGAAAGAAGAAAAAACATGGTAAGGAAAATAAGAGCACATGCAATAAGCTTCCTTCTCGTCTTGGACTTTCTAAATTATGTCTGATGATTGAAGCAAAGTCATACCACTGTCTGACATGGTTCTCAATGTATATAGATGAAATATTTCTGAAAATTATTTTATAAGCAGTGGGTGATGAAGAGATATAAAAGGAGACACAGTTTCTTGACTTAAACTGGGAAAAATATGAAATGAATAGACTATGATTGTGCAAAAGCATGACCCATAAATTGCGAAATTGAAAAAACTGAATTTCGTCAAAATTAAAAATGTTTGCTCTGCAAAAGGCCATTAAGTGAATGAAAAGATAAGCTACATAGGGATAAATATTTGCAAACCACATATCCAACAAAGGACAAGTATGTAGAGTACGTGAATAGCTTTCAAAATAAATAACAGTAAAAATACAAAATCCAGTTAGAAAATGGGAAATAGACATGAGAAATGTTTCACCAATTAGGATGTAAAGATGGAAGATAAGCATGAGAAACGATGTTCAACATCATTAGTCATTAGGAAGATGCATGTTTTAAAACTACATTTAGATGTCCCTGCACACTTACCAGAATACCTAAAATTAAAAACTATGACAACACCAAATGCCAGTGAGAAAGCAGAGAAGCTGTATCATTCATATATTATCGGTGGGACTATTAAATTGTACAGTTACTCTGGAAAACAGTTTGGTAGTTTCTTAAATAACTAACCATGAAACTATGCACAACCCATTAATTTCATCTATGGACATTTAACAAAGAGAATTAAAGACTTATGTTTATGCAAAAACATGTGCATGAATGTTTATAGCAACTTTTATTAATAACATAATAAAATAAAATAATAATTTTAATTAATAAAAAACTGAACAGTCCAGCTGTCCTTTACTGGGTGAATAGTTACACAGACTGTGATATATCTGTCAAGGGACATGCCTCAGCAACAAAAAGAAATGGACTATTGTTACACCAACAACTTGGTTAAAGCTCTAGAGAATTCTAGAATTCCAGAGAATTGTGCTGAGTTAACAAGCCAATCCAAAATGTTACATACATCAGTTAGTCCACCAGAGACCTCCCAACTCCACATAATATCAAACGGCGAAAGCTCTCCCAGAGATCTCCATCTCAACACTAAAACCCAGCTCAACTCAACAACCAACAAGCTACAGTGCTGGACGACCTATGCCAAATAACTAGCAAGACTGGAACACAACCCCACGCATTAGCATGGGGCTGTCTAAAATCATAATAAGTTCACAGAAACCCCAAAACACACCACTGGACATGGTCCTGCCCACCAGAAAGACAAGATCCAGCCTCATGCACCAGAACACAGGCATCAGTCCCCTCCACCAGGAAGACTACACAACCCACTGAACCAACCTTACCCACTGAGGGCAGACACCAAAAACAACGGGAACTACAAACCTGCAGCCTGCAAAAAGCAGACCCCAAACACAGTAAGTTAAGCAAAATGAGAAGACACAGAAATACACAGCAGATGAAGAAGCAAGGTAAAAACCCACCAGACCAAACAAATGAGGAGGAATTAGGCAGTCTAACTGAAAAATAATTCAGAGTAATTATAGTAAAGATGATCCAAAATCTTGGAAATAAAATGAAGAAAATACAAGAAATGTTTAACAAGGACTTACAAGAAATGTTTAACAAGGACTTACAAGAACTAAAGAGCAAACAAACAATGATAAACAACACAATAAATAAAATTAAAAATTCTCTAGAAAGAATCAAGAGCAGAATAACGGAGGCTGAAGGACAGTTAAGGGACCTGCAACATAAAATAGTGGGAATAACTACTGCAGAGCAGAATAAAGAATAAAGAATGAAAAGAACTGAGGACAGTCTCAGAGACCTCTGGGACAACATTAAGTGCACCAACAGTCGAATTATAGGGGTCGCAGAAGAAGAAGAGATAAAGAAAGGGTCTGAGAAAATATTTGAAGAGATTATAGTTGAAAACTTCCCTAATATGGGAAAGGGAATAGTCAATCAAGTCAACAAAGTGCAGAGAGTCCCATACAGGATAAATCCATGGAGAAACACACCAAGACACATATTAATCAAACTATCAAAAATTAAATATAATGAAAAAATATTAAAAGCAGCAAGGGAAAAGCAACAAATAACATATGAGGGAATCCCCATAGGGTTAACAGCTGATCTTTCAACAGAAATTCTGCAAGCCAGAAGGGTGTGGCAGGACATATTTAAAGTGATGAAAGAGAAAAACCTACAACCAAGATTACTCTACCCAGCAAGGATCTCATTCAGATTCTACAGAGAAATCAAAGCCTTTACAGACAAACAAAAGCTAACAGAATTCAGCACCACCAACCCAGCTTTACAACAAATGCCAAAAGAATTTCTCTAGGCAGGAAACACAAGAGAAGGTAAATGCCTACAAACCCAAAACAATTAAGAAAATGGTAATAGGAACATACATATCGATAACTACTTTAAATGTAAATGGATTAAGTGCTCCAACTAAAAGACATAGACTGGCTGAATGGATACAAAAACAAGACCCATATATATGCAGTCTACAAGAGACCCACTTCAGATCTAAGGACACATACAGATTGAAAGTGAGGGCATGGAAAACAATATTCCATGCAAATGGAACTCAAAAGAAAGCTGGAGTAGCAATTCTCATATCAGATAAAATAAATGTTAAAATAAAGACTATTACAAGAGACAAAGGACACTACATAATGATAAAGGGAACAATCCAAGAAGAAGATATAACAATTGTAAATATTTATCCACCCAACATAGGAGCACCACTATACATAAGGCAAATACTAACAGCCATAAAAGGGGAAATCGATAGTAACACAATAATACACAATAATTGCAGGTACATTAACAACCCACTTTCACCAAAGGACAGATCATCTAAAATGAAAATAAATAAGGAAACACAAACTTCAAATGATACATTAAACAAGATGGACTTAATTGATATTTATAGGACATTCCATCAAAAAACAAAAGAATGCATTTTCTTCTCAAGTGCTCATGGAACATTCTCCAGGATAGATCATATCTTGGGTCACAAATCAAGCCTTGGAAAATTTAAGAAAATTAAAATCATATCAGGTATCTTTTCTGACCACAATGCTATGAGACGAGATATCAATTACAGGGAAAAAAATCTGTAAAAAATACAAACACTTGTAGGCTAAACAATACACTACTAATAACCAAGAGATCACTGAAGAAATCAAAGAGAAAATTTAAAAATACCTAGAAACAAATGACAATGAAAACACAATAATTCAAAACCTTTCAGATGCAGCAAAGGCAGTTCTAAGAGGGAAGTTTATAGCAATACAATCCTACCACAAGAAACAAGAAACATCTCAATTAAACAACCTAACCTTACACCTAAAACAATTAGAGAAAGAAGAACAAAAAAACCCCAAAGTTAGCAGAAGGGAAGAAATCATAAAGATCAGATCAGAAATAAATGAAACAGAAATGAAGGAAATGATAGCAAAGATCAATAAAACTAAAAGCTGGTTCTTTGAGAAGATAAACAAAATTGATAAAACATTAGCCAGACTCATCAAGAAAAAGAGGGAAAAGACTCAAATCAATAGAATTAGAAATGAAAAAGGAGAAGTAACAACTGACACTGCAGAAATACAAAGGATCATGAAAGATTACTACAAACAACTCTATGCCAATAAAATGGACAACGTGCAAGAGATGGACAAATTCTTAGAAAAGCACAACCTTCCGAGACTGAGCCAGGAAGAAATAGAAAATATAAACAGACCAATCACAAGCACTGAAATTGAGACTGTGATTAAAAATCTTCCAACAAACAAAAGCCCAGGACCAGATGGCTTCACAGGCAAATTCTATCAAACTTTGAGAGAAGAGCTAACACCTATCCTTCTCAAACTCTTCCAAAATATAGCAGAGGGAGGAACACTCCCAAACTCATTCTTCAAGGCCACCATCACCCTGATACCAAAACCAGACAAAGATGTCACAAAAAAAGAAAACTACAGGCCAATATCACTGATGAATATAGAGGCAAAAATCCTCAACAAAATACTAGTAAACAGAATCCAACAGCACATTAAAAGGATCATACACCATGATCAAATGGGGTTTATCCCAGGAAGGCAAGGATTCTTCAGTATAAGCAAATCATTCAATGGGATAAACCATATTAACAAATTGAAGAAGAAAAACCATATGATCATCTCAATAGATGCAGGAAAAGCTTTCAAGAAAATTCAACACCCGTTTATGATAAAAACGCTACAGAAGTAGGCATAGAGGGAACTTACCTCAACATATCTACAAATCTACAGCCAACATCGTTCTCAATGGTGAACAACTGAAAGCATTTCCACTAAGATCAGGAATAAGACAAGGTTGTCCACTCTCACCACTATTATTCAACATAGTTTTGGAAGGTTTTGCCACAACAATCAGAGGGGAAAAAGAAATAAAAGGAATCCAAATTAGAAAAGAATAAGTAAAACTAACACTGTTTTCAGATGACATGATACGATACATAGACAATCCTAAAGATGCTACCAGAAAACTACTAGAGCTAATCAATCAATGAATTTGGTAAAGTAGCAGGATACAAAATTAATGCACAGAAATCTCTTGCATTCCTATACACTAATGACGAAAAATCTGAAAGAGAAATTAAGGAAACACTCCCATTTACCATTGCAAAAAAAAGAATAAAATTCCTAGGAATAAACCTACCTAAAGAGACAAAAGACCTGCATGTGGAAAACTATAAGATGCTGATGAAAGAAATTAAGGATGATACAAACAGATGGAGAGATATATCATGTTCTTGGATTGGAAGAATCAACATTGTGAAAATAACTATACTACCCAAAGCAACCTACAGATTCAATGCAATCTCTTTCAAACTACCAATGGCAGTTTTCACAGAACTAGAACAAAAAATTTCACAATTTGTATGGAAACACAAAATACCCTGAATAGCCAAAGCAATCTTGAGAAAGAAAAACCGAGCTGGAGGAATCATGTTCCCTGACTTCAGACTATACTACAAAGCCACATTAATCAAGACAGTATGGTACTGGCACACAAACAGAAATATAGATCAATGGAACAGGAAGAAAGCCCAGAGATAAACCCACGTACCTATGGTCAACTAATCTATGACAAGGGAGGCAAGGATATACAATGGAGAAAAGACAGTCTCTTCAATAAGTGGTGCTGGGAAAACTGGACAGCTACATGTAAAAGAATGAAATTAGAACACTCCCTAGCACCATACACAAAAATAAACTCAAAATGGATTAAAGACTGAAATGTAAGGCCAGACACTATAAAATGCTTAGAGGAAAATGTAGGCAGAACACTCTATGACATAAATCACAGCAAGATCCTTTCTGACCCACCTCCTAGAGAAATGGAAATAAAAGCAAAAATAAACCAATGGGAGCTAATGAAACTTATGAGCTTTTGCACAGCAAAGGAAACCATAAACAAGAAGAAAAGTCAACCCTTAGAATGAGAGAAAATATTTGCAAACAAAGGCAACTGACAAAGGATTAATTTCCAAAATTTACAAGCAGTTCATGCAGCTTAATATTAAAAAAACAAACAACCCAATCCAAAAATGGGCAGAAGACTTAAATGGACATTTCTCCAAAGAAGATATACAGATTGCCAACAAACAAATGAAAGTATGCTCAACATCACTAATCATCAGAGAAAAGCAAATCAAAACTACAATGAGGTATCACCTCACACTGGTCAGAATGGCCATCATCAGAAAATCTACCAACAATAAATGCTGGAGAGGGTGTGTCGAAAAGAGAACCCTCTTGCACTGTTGGTGGGAATGTAAATTGATACAGCCACTATGAAGAACAGTATGGAGATTCCTTACAAAACTAAAAGTAGAACTACCATATGACCCAGCATTCCCACTACTGGGCATATACCCAGAGAAAACCATAACTCACAAAGAGTCATGTACTACAATATACATTGCAGCTCTATTTACAATAGCCAGGACATGGAAGCAACCTAAGTGTTCATTGACAGATGAATGGATAAAGAAGATGTGGCACATATATACAATGGAATATTACTCAGCCACAAAAAGAAACAAAATTGAGTTATTTGTAGTGAGGTGGTTGGACCTAGAGTCTGTCATACAGAGTGATGCAAGTCAGAAAGAGAAAAACAAATACTGTATGGTAACACATATATATGGAATCAAAAAAAATGGTTCTGAATAACCTAGGGGCAGGGCAGGAATAAAGATGCAGACGTAGAGAATGGACTTGAGGACATGGGGAGGGGGAATGGTAAGCTGGGACGAAGTGAGAGAGTGGCATGGACATATATACACTACCAAATGTAAAATAGATAGCTAGCGGGAAGCAGCCGCTTAGTACAGGGAGATCAGCTTGGTGCTTTGTGACCACCTAGAGGGGTGGGATAGGGAGGCTGGGAGGGAGATGCAAGAGGGAGGAGATATGGGGATATATTATATGTATAGCTGATTCACTTTGTTATAAAACAGAAACTAACACACTATTGTAAAGCAATTATACTCCAATGAAGATGTTAAAAAAAAAATAAAGTAAATCAACTAAAATCTTGGGATTCCATGAGGTGAAAAGTAACAAACACACAGATTAAATGGGAAAACCAGGAGTCCAGAGATATAATCAATACCAAATAAAGATAATCTGAATATGTTTAGTTCTAGGGTGGTGATTTTGTCCTCTGAATTATTTTACAATCTCTACCTAAGTGAAAGTTATTTTCTAGGGACAGGTTACTCGGACCTATTCTTTTTGAGATTCTTGACTATTTCTAATTAAGAAATACATGAAGAAGTAGTAGATATAGGTGTGATCTAATTAGTTTTGTGACCTAAGGCAAGTGACCCGACTTCTCTAGTCCTCAGTTTTCTATCCTATATTGCTTGTTGTGAGGTTCCAGTGAAAATTGACATGAAATAGTTCACATTTCCAACCACATAGAGTATGGCAAGGAGTAAACTTGCCACAGTTTGCTATAAGCACTGAATGTGGACAATAGTCTTAATAGTTCAGAACAAGATTGCTTCAGCAATGCAAATAGCATGAGCATTAGCAGAACTGCAGCAGTTTCCCTACCCCCAAGTCCATGGGATAGATGCTGGGCCTAGATGGCTGCTGCACATGCAGTGGATTTATGTTGCAGCTGAGAAATCTGGAGCTTAAGGAACCTCCTGCTTTTATAGCAAGTAGTAAGCAAGCCAGCTACATAATCAATCCTGAGTAATGGCAGAACCAAGAGAGAAGTTGAGACCTTATAGCTTTGATACAATCAGTACAAATTTCAGGAGCACAAAAGTCTCATGGAGAACTGCCTCACAACAGAAAATGTTATTCAGAACAAAACTTTGAATAATATGAAGCATCATTACCCAAAAGAAATAAAAATATACATCCACACAAAAATGTGTAAGTGTATGTTCATAGCAGCATTATTTATAATAGTCAAAAAGTAGAAACAACGCAAATGTCTACCAAGTAAGGGATGAATACACAAAATGTGGTACATCTGTAAAATGGAATATTATTCAGCAGCAAAAAGAATAAAATACAGATACATGCTACACGTGGATGATACAAGCCACACATGGATGAAACTTGAGAACATTATTCTAAGGAAAAGATCAGATATTGTAATGATTCTATTTATATTGTAATGATTCTAATCATTATATATATTGTAATGATTCTATTAATGATTCTATTCTAAGGTGTCCAGAGTAAGTGAATATATAGATATTCACTATATATTGTAATGATTCTATTTATATGAGGTGTCCAGAGTAAGTGAATATATAGAAACAGAAAGTAGATTAGTGGTTATCTAGTTCTTGGAGATGGGAAAGAGTGGAAATGGGGAATGATTGCTAATAGATACAGAATTTCTTTTTGGGGGTGATGAAAATGTTTGAAAATTAGATTGGGTGATGACTGGATAACTGAGTGTATGTGTGTGTGTGTGTATATATATATATATATATATATATATAGCACTGAAATGTAGTCTTTCAATGGGTAAATTTTATGCTGTATGAATAACATCTCAATGAATCTTTTTTTAAACCATTAAAAAAATAAAAATAAAAAAAACCCTTAAGGACTGACACACGTTTTAATAAATTTCTAGACTTCATGTTTATGTGAGGTTAATAGCAAGAGTATTTGTGGAATAAATTAAAATGTTGACAGGATCTCTGATCAGTAAACTCATGTTCATTCAGATTTCTCCCTACTCGCCCTGTCAACCGAACGTGAGGGCTGTGATAGGTACCTTGGGCAGCCTTCCCACCAAGTTACTGACTTCCTTTCCTAACTCTCTCAGAGTCAGCTGTTCCCTACACTACTGAATCATATTTTTATATATATATATATATATATATAGGGTTTTTCTTTTATATTGGAGTGGAATTGATTAACAATGTTGTGTCAATTTCACATGTACAAAAAAGTGATTCAGTTATACACATACATATCTATTCTTCTTCAAATTCTTTTCCCATTTAGGTTATTACAATGCATTAAGCAGAGTTCCCTGTGCTATACAGTAGGTCCTTGTTGGTTACCTATTTTAGATATAACAGTGTGTACATGTCAATCCCAAACTCTCAATCTATCCCTCCCCCCAAACTTGGTACCATAAATTCAGTTCTCTAAGTCTGTGAGTCTGTTTCTGTTTTGTAAATAAGTTCCTTTGTATCATTTTTTTAAACTAATGTCAAGTGTGGATCAGAAAAGGCTGCCATACAGTACTTTATCTAAGTACTTCTCCAATTTTAAAGTGTCGTTTTGATCTAAACTCAAGTGCATTTCTCTTTCTCATATCTAAGTTCTTTTTTTTTTTTTCACTAAAGACCCAGAGAATGGTTTGGATAAGCGACATTTATATAATCACCTCATATTTTGCAGTTTTCATTTTTGTTAGCAATTCTCTTTCAGAATAATTACTTATTTTTTTCCCCTTAGGGAAGAAAGCATTCACTCACTCATTAATTCATGTATTATTCACAAGACTTTAGTAAATACAAAGCATCTTTCAGAACCTAGGCTGAATTCTGGGGGCAAAGAAAATTGCCGAAGCCCAGCTCTGCTCTGTAGAAGGGTAAAGACAAAGGACTGGGATGTCTGATGGAAAGCAAGTCTGACCTATTCACTGTTCATCTACCCGTGTGTCCAGTCCAGACATGTACAATTTATGCTATTTTTTCCCTCTCATTCACATCCTGCAAACAATGAGCTTACTCTTGGACTTCACTTTCTCTCCATTCTGACCTAACAGTGTCTGACCAGGATAGTTTGTGTAGCCTGCTTTTATTACTATGTATTTCATATCAGATTTCACCCACTTACAGTATATCCTTCTATATTCCAGCCCTAGTTGTATATTTAGATAGTAATCCATATTTTCTCTTTCCTCTCCTCAAAATTCCCCCAGGCTACCCTTGGCAAACTAGAGCTCCCAGGCCAAGTGTAGCTCGTGGCTTATTTTGCAACCTGTGACCTAAAAATATTTCTTACAATCTTAAGGAGAAAGAGGAGGATGAAGAAACAGGAGAATTTACAACATAAATTTACAAATGGAAGGACCACATGTAACTGTCAAAGCCTAAAATGTTTACCATCATCGCTTTACAGAGAAGAGATAAAACCAAACTTACTTCGTTGTCATACAAGAACTTTCATGATTCAAGTTAGAGTTTCAGGATGCCGATATTTAGAGTTCAGCCTTTTTTCCCTGGCTGCAACATGGAGGTAAAGTTAGTACCTATTTCATAGATTTATTCTTATAATTCAAGAGGATAATGCATGCAAAGTATTTAGTGAACTCTCTTTGTAAATAGAACCGGGCTGCTGCCTCATTTTTTACTACTTGCCCATCGCTGTGGGGCGCTGCTAACAGTGCCTGCATCTCCCATCTCTGTGCATTTGTACATGTGGTCCTTCTGTGTAGAAAACATTCCCATAATTCATGATCCTGGAAGTACCTACACAGCTTTCCAGTTTCTGCTCAAATACCACTTCCTGTCCATAGCCTCAATACTTTTCATTTGCCTGGCACAGTGATCCTTTTCCTGTGGTCACACCATACAGTTTGACCATTCCCCACAGAAATAAGCTTATTCAGTGCAGTTGCCTCCACAAGACTAACCACTTGACTCTAAGCATTTTTTTTGGTCAGAAAATACCTCTTTTTAACTTGTGTACTGAGTGCTAATCTGATGTACTATAAATTTAGCTCTCAATAAGTATTTATTTATTTAACACATTGAGAGGAAGCAATACCAGATTTTAAATCTCTCTGTCTGAGAACGATCTGCTCTTCTTATCAATTGTCACATGCATTCCATCTCCAGGGCTGGCTAAAATGTCACAGATTAAGGACATGATAAGGAGTCTAGTAATTCTTTATTCTTGCTTTCAGAACTTTTTCTCCTCATTTAGTTACTAAATTGTTATTTGCCCCTTTGTGTACATTTTCTTCTGAAAGGAGAATAAGAATTTCCTAGCTTGGTAATGTTCATCTTCAGAGCATTTCACTACATAAAACCAATGAAGCCGTCCAACTGTGTTATACACTAATTTTTACTTCATTACTTAGGTAATCAAACACAACAGTGTGAGCATTAGTGTCTAATAAGGACACACCTTGATAGTTGTTCGGAATACGAGTAAGCGTTAGCTGCCTTTAACAATTCTGAGTCATTATCACATCGAAAAGATTCCCAGGGTGAATTATTATGGTTATGAAAAATAAATATAAATGACAAAGAACATAAGAGTAATATATTTAAATGAAAATTCTTATATGCATGGATAATAAAGTCTCTTAAAAGTTTTAAGAATATTTTCTTTAGAAAGTTGAAAACTTTCAAGAACAACAATAAAAAATACATAGGGGCCAGAACCATACTGTACTGTATCTTGGGGACTTACTTAGACTTAGAGAAAGTCAAGGCTTTACTATCGTTAGTGTTCAAAGAACCTTGAAGTAGTAACTGTCAAGTCCTTTGGGTGAAATCCTAGAGGATTATCAGTATTCTTCCTCTATCCTGCCTCGCTGGCTCCTCCCCAGCTATTCAGGACTTTCTGGCGAGGTTATACACCAAGATTTCCAAATAAGGATCCTCCAAGACTGATATGTAATTACTAGAATATATTGAAAGGAGAGCAAGAAAGGCACAGATAAGGACATATGCATACTTTGTTTATTGACAGTTGGTGTGTAAAGTAGTATTTTGTTAATATTTTTATTTGATGTGTAGTAAGCAAAGTCATTTTCCCCTAGTGTCCCACCCAGGAAAACATAGGAACTGAATTTCATTAAGGTCTTTTTCAGAGACAATTTGCATAACAAGTGTCAGCATATATTTTGAAGTAAAGTAGATTACAAAGTGACAATTTTAGTCACTAACTGAAAAGCTGATCCCTGTTTTCCTGAAGTCTTCCTTTGGAATTGATAGTTAAAAGTTGTCAATATATTCAGTCATTTTGACTCACAGGGAATTCCCTAGCAGTCCTCTGGTTAGGACTCTGTGCTCTGACTGCCAAGGGCCCGGGTTTAAACCCTGGCCGGGGACCTGAGATCATGCAAGCCATGCGGTGTGGCCACAAAAGAAAAAAAGTTGGGAACTTCTCCTTGATCCCAGTGCCTAACATTCTGACTCACAATAATGACAATAGTCTTACGTGGTTCAGCCTATATTGTTATTAAAGGTGGTAACGGATGCTGTAACAAAGTCAAATTATTAAATGATAAATCCAACGTTGTGTAAGTATAAAATTTCTTCTCTTTGGTCCCTTTTAAAAACATACTGACCTTATTAATGTAGGAGTTAATGTTTTCATTATAAACAATAAAGGGGAATAAAAAATAGAGAAGGTCATATAATTTAAGGCACAATTTGTGGAAGAGCTTCTCTAAAAGCCCTGACTCCTAAGGAATTCATTATCCTTCACCAGTTAACATGTAATGCACCAATCTTTGCATATGATCTGGTTCTTAGTTACTTATTTCACAAATGAAATTCCAGTTTTCTACCCAGAGAAAGGCCACACAGATCATGTTTTCTTTCGGATTCTTCAGTCCTGGTAAAAATAATACATGCCCTTATTATAAAGTATTTTTATTATAAAGTATGAGGTGCAGCATCGATGACAAGTCTATTAAAGGAAACATAGTTTCAGTAAATGTGTATAGAGGAGGATCTGCCTCCCATGATGTATTTCATTTCTGAACATATATTTTCAAACATAAGTAACATTCTCTTCATTTTCATATTTGACACACAGATTTCCAAGCCAACAAGAAAGTGTTTCTATTCTGTGTATATAGCTAAACTGCCTTGATAATATTTCAAAGACTGTCTGGGTTAGAAGTTAGAAAGGTCAGTAAATAGCAGGCTTAAACTCTTGCCCCATGAGAGGGTGATGTTGGGTTTCCTTCTCACAGCACTGTTTCCTTGGGAAAAAAATAAAGGGAAAGGGAGGAGTGGAATGATGGGAAAGAGTGGGGGGAATTAAAAGGGAGGGATAAAAAATATACATATATATAAATCTAAAAACAGGTAAAGGTATAATGCTGCAGGTGTCACCAGGCTATCATGATTATTGTCCTAACTAGTGCACTGAAAGGACGAAGAGTGGACATGTGGACCCTAAAAGCCATCTTGGGCTGTACGACTGTCACAACAAGCCATCAGAACAAAGCATGCTCTTTCTGGGGCCTGGAACACCCCATTCCTTTCCCGCCCAAGCCTCAGATCCCAGAGCATATTAAAGGTTCTGGTGAGTGAGAGCCTGTGGTGTCCACCCTAGATTTCCGCTCATCCAACTTTCCCCTTCCTGAGGCCCACTTGGAGGCTGCACTAAAAAGGGGTTCTCCCATTTTCCCCTCTGCTCTGTGTTGGACAAGGAGAGAGGGGCTGATTCCCTGGAGTTGCCTCAGCCTTAGCCCAGGAAAGAGAGCGGCACTGACTTGAAGACAGATGCTGTGTCCTCTCTATGGGACAGAGTGATCATAATTGATCCCAAAGGCCCAGGCATCACCGTATGTTTGCTCAGCCTTTTACCCCCATATTCTTTCAGCCACCAGCCTCCATGACCGGCCCCTGTGTCAGCACAAGCCCCAACTCTTAAGGTTACTATAACAACCCTCACATTCATTCCCTCGGCAGTCAAGTTTATCCTTGGAGACTCTGGCCACACCAGGGCCCAGAGCAATTAACAGATGCATCTGCCCAAAGCTTCCTTTTCCACTGGCACGTGTTCCCTCATTGCCAATTTCACTTAGACTTAAAAGAGGGAGAACACTTGAGTACATGAGAAGCAGCTCGCAACGCTCCCTTCGAATGAATACTCTTCGTTTCTTCTGATTCTGGAAAGGTGGAACAGCTGACCAATGAGAGACATGGAGCGGAAACCCAAACCAGTTACCATGAATGATGTGGCCTCTGGCACCATCCCTGGCACATGCCAACATGCCATCCCTGTGCTGGGACCCCTCTTCCACATAACAGTTTCACCTGTCCCAGCACAATCTGTAGGGTGGTCTCTACTCTGACACCCTAGAGGAACCTAGGGGCTATTCAGGGGCCTTGTCAGAGCAGATGCTGATCTGCTTCCCTGTCCTCTGTCCCCTGAATGCATAGCCCTTGCTGTGGACCAGATTAGCCAGCCTCACTTCGTCACAAGCAACCACTGGCCACATGCTCCAGAGTTTTAGACTGTACAATGCCCATCATGTCCTAATGCCCGATCATAATGAGACGCTGGTAGCAGAGATGCTGCTTAATTATTGCACATGAACGTGTGAAGGCTCTTCATTGAGGATGATGATGAGAAAAGCCCAGTGATGTATGGATGCACACTCTGTTATAAGTGCAACAGCGCTGGAGCAGAGGCCTGGATGTGGGCTGCAACTCCACGACATGTCTTTGAACCACTTGCAAAGAAACCATTTTCTCTGTCAAAGTGCGATACACAATCCAGTCACATTGGCACAGCTTGGGATTTGGTTAGAAATACAGAATCTCAGGCCCCATTCCCATAACTGCTGAGTCAACATTTCCATTATAACAAGCTCTTTGTGTGATTCTTATTCCCATTACAGTTTAAGAAGACCTGCTCTATTCCAAATATCAGCTTGACCTTCCAGGAATTGAGAGCCTCAGCCCATTATGTCATAAGCACTCCTCTTATAATGCACAGAAAAATACAGCGATCACCCAAGCTCCCTGTGTGCATGTCTCAAGGAATGGGTAGTAAGCAGATTTAGTGCTACTGTTAAACAGCAACGATGCCCATGGAGGCGCCTGAGCATCTACTGTACTTGCTTCTAAGAAGAAAGACACACCTCTATCCAGCCCAGAAGAATGCACTGGCCACTTTGCCCTCATAGACCCCACCATCTTCAGGTTAGAGCTAGAGCTACAATAATTATAAAAAAATTTCCAGCAGCCCTTTTGTCCTAGGAGTACAGATGGAGAAAAGACAAGGAAACAATACAATAAACCTAATATAAAGGAGATTACCATAAACTACAATATGTGAAATCATCCCATTTGGCTATATCAGGTATCTTCTTTTTTCTGCCTTCTGTCAAATTTATTGCTGGCTAATTACCTTACCTGATCCAATTTATCTCCTTGTAAAATGTCAAGCTTGAATTATTTTTTTTTCTAAGCCCATTTTATTTCAATTAGTGTGTATTTGAATGCAGATTGTGTTGTATGCATTATGTATGTGACATTTTTATTATCTACCATGATCTCTCTGGTCCTACTTGAAAAATAAAGACGTTCAGGTGAGACCAGTTCTTAATCCTGGTTGCGTATTAGAAACATCTTTTTATCTGAAAATGTATACTAATACCTGGGCTACAGCCAAGACCAAGCACATTTGAACCTCTGGGGGTGGGGAGTCAGGCATGAGTACTTAAAAAAATTTCCCCAGTGATTCCATCGTATAGCCAGATGGATACTAGATCTAACTAGACTATGCCAGGATTTTAAGCATAGAAAACTTGTTGTTTGTTTGATATTTGCTATGGAAATGCCTGATGTGAAAGAGCCACTTGTCTGATTAAAACCAGGCTGAAGTATTTTTCGTTTGACATGATCACACTCCCTATACCCCGTGAGCACTTAGGTCTAGTTTCCAAAGCTCCACAGAGGTAGTTTAGAAACTGTGCTAGATTTAATATTGACATTTTCTAAGATTTAAACTTCTATTACTTAAATCTTCATTTAAAAATAAAAGCTGAGAGAACATGTGAAAGACAAATACAGTATTCAAATCTTAATTTTAAAATGAATTAAGGTGCACTATTTTTTATATTTATTCTATTTTCTTTAACTCAAAGATTTACCTAAATGACAAACATCACAAGAGGTGGCTATCAGTTTTGTATGTGTGTGTGTGTAAATTAGGTAGATTTCAATTATGGTTATTTAATGGCACTCTAAGAAATATATGTTGATATCTTAATGATGCCAAATGTTAGGCAATGCCATCAATCTTTTGTTTTCATATTCCAGACATGGCAGCGGACATAAGGTACACCTTTGATGAAAGCAGGCTATTTATCACATCCATTCCAAAGTACAAAGGCACGGATTTTTCAGCAAGGCATATTTCTCTGAAGGCAGCAGTGCTAAATGACCATCTTTTCAACTTATCCTCCTTATGGGAGAATATTTTAAAGATCTTTAGAAGTAGGCCTGCCAATCTGATTCATTTTCAGAGTTTTCAAACTTGGAGGTGATTAAAGACATGAAAGGGTTCTCCAACTAATAAGCTGTGTGATTTATGCACCTGAAAGACAAAAATAAAACCCATTCCAACAGAAGTGTGATGACTAATTTGCCAGGAAATATAAAGCATGATTAATCTTTCAAACGTAGGAAGAAACATTATTAAATCAAACTTTTGAGGAAGATGGAGCTGATTCAAATGTTATATGAGTCACACTTTCACCTACTTAATTAATTCAGATCTCTATCTTCAAAAACATTTTAACAGGAACCCAAGCCAAAGTTTTATGATTGTTACATAAATTACAATTACTCACAGGTTTCAAATGCTTGTTTCTAAAAGATGCTGTGGTTGAGATGAAGTGAATTTATCTAAGTTTATCTCTATTTCAAATTTAGTCCTTCTTCAAAAATTATGACCCCCTGCTTAATAAATTACCTGAATTGAGTTAGTTTTAACACTCTACATTCTAATAAACAGAGATTTAAATCATTTACTGTTTAGTATAGGATCATAAGGGGCAAACAGATTATATCTTGCCAAAAAAGTCATGTTTTCTCAGAAAATGAATTATGAGTATAACACACATTCAGTCTGGGTATCTGATGTGATTGACTTCCAAGCCCTAGGTCACCATGCATTCATGTGACTCTGTTTTATTTGTATTGCAGATGTACCCATAGATTTAGCTTCCTAGGAAGTATGATCGTTTTAGGACTTATTATTTGGCTTGTGCTTACTTTTAAAGCTAAAACAGTTTCTTCTTCAGTAATACTTTGTTTTATCAGGACTGTAAATGTAAATAACATCTTTCTGAATTCAGTTGCCTATTAAAACTTGGCATCAGTTAGATATCAAATAATATCATAGCCCTATATCAAATACTCAAGTTGGAAGATGTTCAGTTCTGCTCTTCACCTAATTAACTGTTATAGATTTGAAAGATTGTTTATATAGGTTCATTCAATATTTTCACAAACGAAAGAATGCATATGCTCAATTAATTTACATGATTTGGGGTCCATCTCCTATTCTTTAGAATTTCTTTTATTTTCTTTATGTTATATGAATCCGAAGTGTTATATACCTTATCAGTTAATAAGTCGGGGGATGCATTTATAAGTGTAGATACTGGGCTTCCCTGGTGGCGCAGTGGTTGAGAGTCCGCCTGCCGATGCAGGGGACACGGATTCGTGCCCCGGTCCGGGAAGATCCCGCATGCCGTGGAGCGACTGGGCCCGTGAGCCATGGCCGCTGAGCCTGCGCGTCCGGAGCCTGTGCTCCGCAACGGAAGAGGCCACAGCAGTGAGAGGCCCGCGTACCGCAAAAATAAAAAAAATAAAAGTAAGTGTAGATACTGACAAGGGTGTGGTAAGGTGCTTTGTGATAAGACTTTGAATAAAAAAGCTTTTATTTTAATAGTGGTATTTGTTCTAACTATCTTTTAAAGGTCTTTGTAACATGAAATAGCTGTAATATAGATCCCTGAAGTAATTGAAAATTACACGTTTCCTTTTAACTCACGTATGTATGCTTTGAATTTCTTCTTCCAATTATATACATCTTCCAATTGTATACATCTTTTAATTGCTGTCTTAGAAAATTCTCAGTGATTAAAAAGAGACACGACATTTTCATCAAAGGAATTTTTGCCTACTTTTTTGTGTAGCTTAAAAATATTATAATTGTAAAACTCATTTTTAGTATGTTTCTTATAATTTGAATGCAACTTTATTTCATGCTTCCTAAAAAACAATTGAGCATTCCAATTATAAAAATTATTTTAGACAAATTGCAAAAAACATATTTGTAACAGGAACTGCAAGTTTCATACTGCTTTCAGAATGATTAAAATATTGTATCACATTTAATGTTAGTTGTATTTCTGCTAAAATATCTCCTTTAGGATGGCTTTCTGAGCTCTCATCCTCCTCCCAGGTGCAGTAAGTGCTTCTCTATGCATTTTCATTACAGTTCATCAGTTTTCCACCTGATATCTATACATTAATTGTTGGTTTCATTCTCTGTTTCTCCCCAGGATACCAAGGTCCCCTTGAAATTAAAGGCTATGCTTTTTATCATTGTTATTCACAGCCCATAGGACTATGTGTGTTGCATAAAAATGATGGTGAATATTCGTTATATAAATGAATTACTTGAAAATATACATTCAATTTTAGTACCTAATCTTGTAGTTATCATACTATTATTATACCGAATTGTAAACTACAGTGTGTTCTTTTAATGGAAAAATACTTTATGAAAATTTAGAAAAGTACATGAAAAACAACAAAAACTCCCAAAGTACTACTGAGAAAGAAAGCATGACTTTTAACTTCCAACAAAGAACATCAAAAACTTTGACCTGTAACTAGACCCAATATTTCAGTATTTTAAAAAGCCATTGTGGTTTCATAATTCCACACATGAGAGACACTGAAATGAGATAGCAAAGTACAAGCAAAGCAGCCATAAATATCTCTGTTGTGTTTCACCGCTAGTCTTTACCTAGCATCTTGACACATGTCTGGGCCTGCATCAGTAGTCATGTTCACTTCTAAACAGGATGTTTTTTTGCTGACACACAGTTTGAATCAGTATACATTATATTCCCCATGACAATATACTCTGGCAACATGAAGACAAATGCATTTTATTCCATTCTAACCACAGTGAGAAATAGCCCATATAACATTTACATGTATAAATTTGTTTCATACAGTTTTCTTACTGATAGAGTGTTTCCTTTTATAATTCAATGAAATACTTTACAATGCAAAATTTCAGGGTGATAGAAAAATAAGACCCCATAACGTATATATAGTATATATTCTATAGTAATATTATTTAAATATGAGAGTTGAGATAAATAGTATCAAAATTGTGTCTCAGTCTGACATCCCTACATGTAATATGCAGAAATGATAATCTCACTCCCATATTTTAATGTGAAAATGCCCAGACAGCTCCTGAGTCATGAGACTGTAGCTTAAACTGGAACAATTCAATTTGGATTTTCATGTAGCTCAAGAAATTCTCAGCCAGTGATTAGATATCAAGTTTTATTTAATCCCTGTATGAATATCAGGTAACGATACCTCTCAAGTACCCTACATTTATATTTGAAATATGATACAGCAGCTGGTAATTTCTTACAAAACTAAATACACTCTTAACCTATGATCCACAAGTGTGCTCTTTGGTATACAACCAAATGAGTGAAAACATATGTCTACATAAAAACCTATACATGGTATTTATAGTATCCTTATTCATAATTGCCAAAACTTGGAAGAAACCAAGATGCCCTTCAGTAGGTGAATGGATAAACAAACTCTGGTAGACCCAGACATGAACTATCAAGCCATGAAAAGACATAGAAAAACCTTAAGTGTATATTACTAAGTGAAAGAAGCCAAACTAAAAAGCATACTGTATGAATCCAACGATATGACATTCTGGAAAAGGCAAAATTATTGAGACAGTAAAAAGATCAGGGATTTCCAGGGATTTGGTGGTAGGGCAGACTGAATAAGAGGAGTACAGGGGATTTTTAGGGCAGTGAAACTATTCCCTGTGATATCATAATGGTGGATACATGCCGTTATTCATTTGTACCCATAGAATATACAACACTAAGAGTGAACACTGATGTAAGTATGGACTTTGGTTGATAACACTGTAGCAACGTTGATTCATCAGTTGTAAAACCGGTACCACTCTAGGGCAGGATGTAGTATGCTAGAGGTGGGAGAGGGTCTGTGTGTGATTTGGTGAGTGTGTGGGGAGGGTATTACGGGAACTCTGTGCTTTTTGCTCTATTTTGTTGAAAATCTAAAACTGCCCTAAAATATAAAGTCTATAAAAATATGCTACACTTCTAAATTGATGCACTTTCTTTGGTTAATTCTAATAAGCTTAGGACCCTCTTTGATTTTTGTATATTGGTGTTAATCCTTTTAACTATAAATTTAATTACAAAGGAAAAGGACAAAATTATCCTGTACAAAATATCCTACACAATATTCACTCATTTTTTTCCCCTTTACTGACAAAACTTTGTTCAGTATAGCAACTTACCCATTGAAAAATGACATTCCCCAACCTTCTTTGTAGTTAGGGGAGTTCATATTTCATAATTATGATCATGAGAAATATGTGAAAGACATCTGTGAATTTCTACTTTTTTTTCTTTTGTGACATACATGTCATCCCTTTTTCTTGTTTTTCTCCATTTTTCTTGCTGAAACATGGACATGGCAGTCAGTCACGGTGGCTGCAGCAGGCATATTGTAACCTTAATGAAAAGTTCAAGAATGTCTCAGTATCCTCAGCTTTGCCCGATTCCAGACTTCTAGCTTCATGAAACAAACAAATAAACAAGGACTTCTAATCTATTCTTGGAGGTGACATGATTTCTGTTACTCACAGCCTAATATAAGCCTAACTATTCAGAGAACCCGTATAAAATGCTAAAAGTAATCACTGACAATTGATTCTAATTGATAACGAATGCTTGGGCGGTTAAATATGGGACATTTTTGGCATTCTGGAGATTATCTTCTTTCTCTATTAACACGGAATTCCATTATTCAACTTTAATGTAGAATGAATACCACAGAGAAAGGCTTATAAAAAGTTTTTGTTTCCTATTACAGTAGCTTTCTTCCTTTCTAAAGCCTCTGTTTTATTTACACAAATGCCACAATCCCATATTAACTGTCCTTACTAGAAAGAGAGTGAAAGAGCTTCTGGGAGATAAAATGATGGTGAAGACATGGTATTTGCCCAAAGGTTTGCAATCTAGATGGAAGGAGAAAACATATGCAAAGAGATAAATATAATGTAAATGTGGAGATGAAGCAAAATATTTTTCAGTTCAGAAAGAGTAAAAAAGGAAAGAAAACAGAATAATATAGTTTGAGTGAAAGATGCCTTTAGACCAGAAATACAAGTTGATGCAAATTTGAAGAGATGTTTGAATAGAAGCTCAAGGCATTTGGACTTTATTTGAAAGGCAGTAAAGATATTAGTGTGTTTGCTTAAGGAAATGTTATAGAGTGCAGGCAGTGAAATGCAAAGAGACAGATGAGAGGTGTTTTTTGAAGTGAGAATTGACAGGAATAGGTAGCCATATTCACATTCACTCAATTGTCTCAGTAGAGTCTGTTTGCTCTTTATTGTAGAAAGTTGAGTTCTGAGAGAAAAAAATTTTGGGAGGGTGGGGAAGAGGTGAGAAAACAGGAAAAACATATAAATAAAGCTAGTTTCTTGATATTTATTTTTTGTAACAATTTTTGGTTCTTTCCCAATGATGAAGTTCTCAAGTAAAGAAATCTGTAAAGAGTTTCTTCTCTAACCATGCCATAAAGAAGATAAAGAATTTCTGCATACAGTGTGAAATAGAACACTTGGCTATTTTTACTTCGATCCAAGTTACAAAAGAACAGATAAATAAGTAGCTAAAATCTATGGAAATGAGAGGCAGAATTGTTTTGGAAGAAATAACAGAAAGGTTATTTCTAGCTGGGGAAGCAGCCACCTGGTGTCATTTCTGAACAGATGTAGAGAAGCTGAGAGTAGAGATGTTACGGAAAGGTTGTTTGATCGTTTTGTTAAAGTTTTTCAGAGAATTATGTGTGTTTGTCACAATATTGTGTGGTATACCTGACAAAGCATGAAATATTTTATTCTGATTGAGAATGACTGACTGTGAACAAATCTGATGTTGGAAAAAGAAAAAACATGGGACAGTAAAAATAATAAATTCAACTTCAAGGAGAGTATGGTGGTTTAATATCTTCATCTTTTATTATTTGCATTTTCATTGAATTAATTGCTAACACCTTTTATCCAATAGCACAGTGGAAATGAGGCAATATTTGCATGTATCTGGAGAGAATATATAAGAAAAAAGAGAGAGATTTATTATAAGAAATTGGCTCAAGTGATTACGAAGGCAGAGAAGTACAAGATCTGCCATCTGTAAGCTGGAGAACCAAGGAAACCAGTTATGTTTGAGGTATTGTTGTTACTCTTATTAACTGTTGTAAAAATTAGTGAACTACATAAGATCTCTGCAACTTCATGGTTCCCATGAAGTAAGTGAGAATTATAATACCAACAGCACAGAACTGAGTGAGCGTAAGACGAAGTACTGAATGCATATGGCATATATTCATTCATTGCTTCTAAGTGAAATTACTGTTACTACTTTTTTTTTTTTTTTTTGCGGTACGCGGGCCTCTCACTGTTGTGGCCTCTCCCGTTGTGGAGCACAGGCTCCAGACGCGCAGGCTCAGCGGCCATGGCTCACGGGCCCAGCCGCTCCGCGGCATGTGGGATCTTCCCGGACCGGGGAACGAACCCGCGTCCCCTGCATCGGCAGGCGGACTCTCAACCACTGCGCCACCAGGGAAGCCCTATTACTACTTTTCTTAAACTAATATAGTATCTAGCTCATGTTTTCTTTGCCCCCTCTACGGGTCTATTATAGTATCTAGTGATGTCAATTTTTTTAAAAAAATCCTCGTATTCAGTAAAATGTTTGTGTATTTTGTGTTTGTTTTCACTCATTTCTAGATCTCTAATGTCTATTCAGGGAGGCATTCAGAACACAATTGAAGAGGAGAAGGAGATTTGGTAGAGAAGGAGCCAGCTCATATATACTAGCCCAATTATAGGGAAGTAAAACTGGTAAAAGACTAGAACAGCTTCTAAGGAAAACAAGTATGAGACTGGAGTTATGTGGAATAACAAAACAAAACAATATAGGAGCTCCACTAGTTAGACGTCAAATCAGAGGACCTGGGTATTTTGCCACAGTCCAGTCTTCAAAACTCTTTTGGACTCAGTTTCTTCCTCTGTGAAGGATGAATATTATTAATTGCTTCAAAGAGCTGATATTTGTTGATATAATGTGATGACCTGATAAATAGTAATATGTGGGTTATCACTGCCCCATACTCTCCATGACAGTAGAGGACACCATTCTCTTGTTAAAAAACTGGCTGTTGCCCCCATGTAACAGCTAGCCAACCATAGGAATTCTACAAGCGTTTGTTACACAATGAAAGAATAAAGTGGGGTGATTGGTAATCTGTTCTCCCTAGGAAGACATAAAAACACCCAAGCAGGGTGAAGGAGATTTAAAGAATAGAACTTCCCATATATTTCAGTTGTTATTGCTTGAATCCATAATCTGAGGAGAGAGATGAAGAGGACCACCCCTCTTTCAATTTATCATTTGCCAGGTTTTCCCACTCAGGTTATCATGGTGAGGAGAGAAGCAAAGATACATTCTGTTTTTTAATAAAGACTGCTACTGACTGGTTCCTCTCTCATTTGTAGACAAAGGCATGACATATTGGATGCACAGAGAGAACTTAAATATTTAGACTCATACTTAAAATTTAATCATTCATTCATGAAGCACTTAACGCCATATTTATCAAGGCAGTGTGTCAGCATGTGGAATAAAGATATGAAGAGAAAAAGAGACAGAAAGAGAAAGAAGGAAATCAATCTCACAGCCCCATGTCCTCAAGAAATTCATTGTCCATCAGGGAAAACAAAAATATATATAGGCAAGCGCAATAAAATATGATTAAGAGCAGAGTTTGCACAGGGCCTGAGAGAAGGGGAAATTAACACTGCTTTGGGTATTTCATTTATTAACCTACTACTAAAGTTTATTTCCTGGTGAGTGATTTTAAAAACACCATGCTTCCTAGGTACAATTAAATTCAATTTAAAATGTATTTCGTGACATTCTGTGAAAAATACTTTACAAAATAGCTCAGCTCTAGGAAACATGCTGATCTTTGAGACACAGCTCTTATTCCAAAGGTTTTGGGGTATTATTATCACAAACATCTTACACACTTGTAAGTATATCTCTAGGTGTAAAATGTAATATCACCGGCCATAAGCACCACAGGAATTTAGAGTGGGGACAGAGTAATGTGATCTAAAGGAGTTTCAAGGGGTTGGGGGTGGATTTGGGATGTGAAATGTGGGATAAAGACAGTATTTGTGTGGCTAACATGTTAATGGGCATGAAATGATGAACTAGATAGTCTGAGCTGCCCTCGCCAGGCAGAGGGAGAAAATCTAATACTGTTGCACAGAGGGTATCATTGAGACATGGTTACTGTGTAATGGTGAACGTTTTTCAAGCTGTTCTCTAACTGAAAACTGCTTTCTGGCCAAAAGAGAGTGGAATGTAATTACTTCCAACATCACTTAACAGTGATGATCAGAGAGAAAGAACAATAGAGCAAAGAGCTGAGCACTTCACAAATAGAAATGCACTTTTATTTTCTTCCTGAAAAATAAAAGGAGAAATGAGAAAGCATACTGAAGGACTACAAACTAAATTTACATTTGCATGGATTTGCATAGTAGGTGCTAGACACAAGGGAAGCCAGTATTTTTTATTACACGGCATAAACATTTTGATCTTTGAGAAAGAAGACAGAATGAGGAACTGAATATTCTCTGAAATTAATAATCACAGCACAGAACCATGGCAAGCATACTACAAGTAAAGCAATGCTACCTTTGTGCTATGAGAATTCCCTTTAGCCTTTTTCCAAAAGTCATGAAAACTAGACTTGGAATAGAGTTCAGAAGAGTGAAAAATTTGAGTATCACTGGACCGAAATGAGATAGCAATTACAGAATGTCATCACTTTCAGTATTTCAAGGGCACTTGAAGAAAGCCCAGAAAGTTAGACATTCTGTCTGAACAAGATGGACAGAGGCTGAAAACAACCAGGCAGAACACAGCCAATCGGCTGCCTCTTTTTATAGACAGCACTGGTGGACTCCAGGCATTACCTTTGTAAAACTCGCTGTATGTTCTTTTACACGTTTTTTTTTTTTTTTTTTGGTTGTTGTTATTGTTTTTATTTTCAATCTTAATTTGAACTTCTAATCGATCCTAAAAATCAAATATTTTAGACTTTTAAGTTCATTTTAGAGGTGGCTCTAATGTCTTAGAATCCTATGAAACAAACCAAAACCTAAGCCAGAGTGAATTCCTGTAAACGAACTCACATTGGAGAAAACCAAAATTAAAGATAACCAATTACACACAGCCCCTTAGACTTTCCCAGATAAGGCTACTTGCATTGCTCCTGCATCTGCACTATAAAAGCCTATAAAATGCTCCTGTCCCCAGCATTCCAAACCACTTCTCGTTTGGCACTGCCTGACTGGAATCAAAATTTGCTCAAATAAACTCTAGAACATTTTCGTGTTCCTGAGTTTACCTTTTAACAGATTATTGTGCTTTTCTTAAATATATTATAGAGTACTCTACTGTTAGGGATTCTAACTATATAGCATATTCAATTAAAATATGCCAATCTTATGAATATTTAACAGATTGTAGTGAATATAATTCTCAACATGTGATAAAAAACCATGAGATGAAATGCCAGTTTTACCATGAGCAGCCATAGCTATAAAAGAAAACATCATCTTCCCTAGATACATTGCAGTTAGTCTGTGTGTGTGCAGGTTGAGACTGTGTATGATGAGACAATTAATAGCTTTTGAAACTGTTAAAATGAAGAGTCCGTTTCTCAAACATGAGTCAATACTCCAGCAGAAAGAGATCATGACCACCCTCCCAACTTCCTCTATTTCAACCCCTATAATAACCCAAATACTTGGTACTACAGATAACTTAGCAATGAAATTATAGTTTCTTTTTGCTGTCTCTGCTTTTGCAGTTTATACCATATGGATTAATTATGTAGAAATTCATGATAATTGATTCAGAATTTTCAATAAATAGCAGAGATACATTTTGTTTCAACTTCACTCCATGTTACTTCATCAAAATTAATTTTTTCTATTTTCCATTTTCAGATTCTTCATTTAGCTTTCTAATATATTGAAAAAATATATGCAAACATTATATAAAATCTATTCAAATATAAGTTTTTATTGCTTGTAATTCAAGCACTAAAAAAAACTTCACACTATTTTTGACAAAATTATAATTATATAATTATAATTTCATAATTTAAAAGTTTATCATTTAAAAGTTTAAATTTAAACATTATAATTATATAATTTTAAAGTTATAAAGTTTGGACTCCTGTTCAAAGAAAAAAGTAAATAAAAACAAATATTGTCAATGTATAATTAATGTTTTATTATAATCAGTGATTTTTATTATTGTTGGCCTTATAATTAACTTAGTGATAATGTGATATTAATTCAAATTCTTAAGCCATATTCATAAGCCAGTGAAATGATTCAGCACAAAAAATCTGTTTGGCTCTAGGTTCATTGGATTATATATTTTATTTATATTCTTATATAAAAATGTGGTTTCAGTTAGAAAAACTTCTAATCAAATCATTGTGTTTTAACTTGTGTTGTTAAAATAAATATCTGCTATATGAGTCATCAGTATGTTTCCTCTGAGGAAATAATATTGATTTAGAAAAATACTCCCAAAATAGATTGTAAAAAAATATTATTACAGTTACATAATCTATGACTAATATTTCTAAGAAAAGTCTTGATCTTATTTCTATAATATTAATGTTTTCTCTATATCTGACATTTAAATCTTGTTTTACAGATTTTTTTTAAGTAAAATATTCCTGGGGCTTTTTATATAAGATAATAAAACTATTTAGTATGATGAATAACTGCCATTTGTCAAGCTTCTGGTATATATATAGTCTCCCCTGACTTTTACCTTCAGCCCATTCATTCTACCCTCCATTTCCTCACTGAACTTTAGTCACAAAACTGGTTTCTTTGCATTGCTGAGCAGCTCCATTTCATGCTTCAGACCATCAGGCCTGCAGTCCTGTCCACCTGGACACAGGCTTCATCCGCCTCCTCATTGGCTGGATCCTGCTTGCCTGCCAGGCTTCAGCTTAAGTGAGACTTCCTTGGAACCCAGAATTTATGGAGGCTCTCTCACTGTTACCTATGTTGCTTCCTCATCAGAACTGCAATAGGGGAATTAAGGTATTAATTTTTGTTTTGTCTTTGCTAGTATATAAGAGTAAGAGAGGCAGAGGCTCACAGCAACAGACGGAGTGTTCACTATTCTTTTTATTATTGATGCCTTAGTCTTCTAGGGCTGCCATACAAAATACCACTGGGTGGATGGGTGGCTCAAACAAAATAAATCTATTTTCTCACAGTTCTGGAGGCTGGAAGTTCAAGATTAATGTGTCAGCAGGTTTGGTTTCTCCTGAAGTCTCTCTCCTAGATGTGCAGATGGCCACTTTCTCACTGTGTGCTCATAGCCTTTTCTCTGTGTGTGCATCCCTGGCATATTTCCCTGTGCCCTAAAGTCCTCTTCTTATCAGGACACCAGTGTGATTGAATTAGGGCCCACCCTAAAGCCTTGCTTTAAGGTAATTACTTCTTTGAAGGTCCTAACTCCAAATACACATTTTGAAGCAGTGGGGTTTAGAGCTACAACATATAAATTTTGGGGGAACTCAATTCAGTCTGTAACAGTTGAGGTCATCATTATTCTCTGTTCTCTATTTTATTCCAACAAGTTAGACTAGCTTATGTTTTCTTCCTGCACATTCATAAAGAAAACCTCCCTTCCTGAATTTTGTGGACTTTTCATCACGAATCATTTCAGCTATAGCACTTATCATTAATTATGTATATCATTAAAATAATAATTGTCATCTCGTTACAATCTTTTAAATTATCCTATCAATTATTTATCCTAGCTAATATTTAGTGAACATTGACAATATTCTATACATATTCTCAGGCCTTTCCAAGTACTAATCTTCATAATAACACTAAGAAATGGGAACTATTATGAGCACCTATTTTACAGATGAGAACATTGAGGGACAAAAGCAGTAGATGGAGCCTCTGGGATTTTATTAGAGAAACTCTGGCTCTAGAGCTCAGGCTCATAATCACTCCATTGTGCTGTGTTTCCTCTGTAATTTTAATATGGTAAGATTCATGAAGGCAGAGGTTGTCTACATCCTGGTCTTCATACTGTAATCTCATAGAGGGCTAAGACCACAATCCTTACGTATCAGAGTTAAAAATCTCTGACTTTACTCTCGGTTTCCTTGATGAACACTTCGACTGTCTCTTTTCAGAAACCCAGAGCTGTTAATTAATCTGTGACTCCTCACCTCTCTTGTTATTTCTTGTCTTTTTTTGCTTTCTGATAAAGGACTGAAGTGCCCATAACATATACATTATCTGCTAATTGCTAGGAGGTGGAGACATTATTACTCTGAAATAAAGCTTCGACTTTCCCATTTTTTTTTTTTCGGTACGCGGGCCTCTCACTGTTGCGGCCTCGCCCGTTGCGGAGCACAGGCTCCGGACGCGCAGGCTCAGCGGCCATGGCTCACAGGCCCAGCCGCTCAGCGGCCTGTGAGATCCTCCCAGACCGGGGCATTAACCCGTGTCCCCTGCATCCGGCAGGCGGACTCTTAACCATTGCGCCACCAGGGAAGCCCTCCCACGTGATTTTTTTGTCATCTTATTCTAGGATCGTTGACATTCCATAAATAGCTGTGGAATAAATGAAAGCATCTAGATTCTTCCATTAAATATGCCCTTTGTCTCCTGAAAATGTCTCCTGAAAGCATGCATACTATTTTTCCCATAGGGCCTACTAGAGTACTGAACACAGTGTAAGTACACAGCATACATTTACACAATGAATACAAACTTGATCAGAGCTGTATGATTAAATATTTTATACTTATTTTATACATGTCATAAAAAGATATTTAAAAAGCCTCTCAGCAGACTATTTTTCACAGCTTGTGTTTAAAAAGAGAATGGCTTCTTTTATAATGATGCGTGTGTATTAAATAAATGTAGCAGTTTTATTGAATAAGCCTCACTATATAAATTGTAAGTAGAAAATAACTTTACTATTTCCCAACACACCCTGTTAAAATCATTTTGTCCGTTTCTTCCTGTCCTTGAAAGAAATCACAGGATAAGTTCCATTGATTTTCTAGGTGTTCAAAGATGATAAACGTCAGGCTGTTATAGTCATCCGAACATTCTGATTTATTTAGGCCTGACTTCATTTAGTTTTCTTCTCCAATATCGGCTTTCTTGCTCAGTGAGGTATTTCCTGACCCGTCTGAGTAATAGAAAGCTCATACCTTCTTTATTCCCCTGCCCTGCTTTCTATTTCTTCACAGTTTATTGTCTCTCTTATTCAACTAGAATGCTGGTCCAGGAGAACAGGCATATTGGCTTTTTATTCACTTCTATAACCCCAGCACCCTGCAAGCGTGTCTATGACATTGTAGGTACTCCATAAATATTTGTTGACTGAATGAAAGTATTAATGAAGTTATTAACATAAAAGCCCCGTCCAGTAAAACTTCTCCTTCTTCCTACCCTCATCCCCATCCCCTCCTAGGGAGTCTTTTAGGCTTAGATACATTCAGTGGACACAGGGTAGAAGCAGGTTGATTTCTTCTTTCTTTTCTATCTCTACTCCCTCACCTTCTTGCTACTCCAGGACACATCACACCTCCTAGTGCATCAGAATTAACAGGACCTCACCCACAGTTTCAATTTCAGTTTAGCAGGTGTAGATGTTTATCAAGCTCCTCAGGACCTTGGCAGTGGTGTGTATGGAGGAGAGAGTTCTCACCAAGGTTCTCACCAAAGTTCTGAGTTGGGCTTAGGGGCTAGAGGATTAGGGGAGCAAATGCAGCTGTAATCTAGAGTTATCTCCTCCAGAGACTGGAGGCACAGGTGCTGGCTCTTTCTGTCCGGGGCTCTTTCTAGGAGAGCTCTTCCCACTGATCATACCTGGTACCCGTGTTCTTTACCTGCCTGTATTCTCCTCTCTCAGCCTCGGGCCATAGGTTTGTCTCCCCACACAGATTGACAATGATTGAACAAATATTGATCTTAAAGAAAGTTTCTTAATTGAAGAAATATTCATCTTACTCCCTAGTGATAGTATAATCTGAAGAATAATCCTAAATAATTTCTTCTAAAAGGAATCATGAAATTTACTTATCACTAAAATTTATATTTATCTTTTCTTTGAAGTATAAAACAATGTCTTAATTTTCTTTCCCTTACATTAAAAACCGCTTCATTAATATAGTTTCTAGGGAAACCAAGAACATCAGCATGGTAAATTATTCTAAAGAACATTTCTAAGAAAAAAAAATGTTTTTATTTGTCTGAGCTCTTCATTAGTAAAAATTAACCAAATGTCTAAATGTATATTGTACTAAGAAAAGATTGTGATAGACAGAAGTGCATATGAATCATTACTTCATATAATTGTTTGATGTTTAACAGCTTTGAATCAAATTCTACATAGATACCCCAAAGAAGTAATGTGTGTGTGTATTTGAGAAAAATAATATCTGCTAAATGTTATTGTAAACATATGTTAAGTATATGACATTTTAAAAAAAACGTATTAAGGTATAATTGAGGTATAATAAAAGTACATATTTAAAATATACTATATGAAGAGTTTTGATGTGTATATACAATTAGCAGACATTTGGTCCTGTCCAAAATGTCCATTGAGATATTTGGTTCATGCCAAATGGTCCTTGATATTTGGTCTTGTTGAAAACATCCATGCTTAGGAGACATCCCTGGGTTCAAACAGCCCATAACGTTTATTCATACATCTGGTTTACAGGATTAATATGTTAAAAATACTATAATGTTTTATTGGTCCAATGACTGTGTTGTCACTGTATAGCCAATAATAACCCTTGTGGCCTTGGTAGGCTAGCTGGTGATGGCACATGGGGTTAGGTAGGTGGCTCAGGATTTGAATCTTGTAGGAAAGCAGGATTTATATGAACTGTGTGTATTGAGGAAGAGCCTACAGTTAGAGAAATGCACAGAGGTTGACAAGCTGAGGGTGGAATCTTTCGATGCATGGCACGTTTAATATGTCACTAGACATTTGGCTGGATGTAGCTGGGTTGTTCAATAAGGGCTGAGTTTGAAAGGAGATTGGTCAAGCTTCGATGTAAAACAGGTGGCAAATAAACTTGATAGAAGGTCTCACTTGTTCAGGAGGAGTGAGAACAGGTATAGCTCTTCTACCACAGTGAAGGAGAGTGTAATAGCCACAATGAGGGGGATACTGGGCATTTAATTGACCCCCTACAACTATCCCATCACCCAGGGTTAATGGGCAATGTTTCCCTTCAGTCAATGTCCTATAGAGGTACGACTGCAGTAGACAGGAAGAGGCACCTGCTGCTATTTGGAGAGGTTTCAGTGGATGTAACTCTCACACTTATCTGCTAATCAGTGTCATCACCATGCCATCAGCCGGCGCCTACCTACTGGCTGATCCAGCCTGGCTGAACCAGGTGTCGAGACCATAAGACACTAGTAGGGTTTTCCCTACCAATAAACCTGTGACCATTGCTCAGATGGCTACTAAAGAAAAAATAATAATGATGATGCTTTTTCTGTTGCTTGGCAATATGATAACTTTCTTTGAAAATTCTCAGGGAATAAAGCAGAAATAGTATACTCACAACAAGAAAAGACAATGTTACTTTATAATGGTTTTTGTTACCGTTACCATTTAACAAAGATAGGAATGAAAATTACTGGAGTTGTGAAGGGCAGACAATCTGTAATGCCTGATACACAACTAGTTAGAATAACATTACAGTCATTCAAGATGGTACAGGGAAACGTCAGCACATGTTTGTGTTGAAGGGAAAGTAAGGAAAACCCTGAACAGGTTAAAACAACATGCAGAATAAGAATCAAATGCAACACTGTCCCAGGGACTTCAAAGAGCTCTTTGTGAGGTTCATGAGGAAGAGGTCCTATTAATGCTCCCAGAAAGAAACTCATTTGAGGCAAGTATAAAAAATAAAATCCAAAACAGACATCATTTCATGGAATCGAAATTCCAGAGGAGTATAAAGTAACCAGGCACAGAGAACCACTTCTTACACATGATTTCAGTGCTCAAGATGAGAAAAGAATTCTTATTTACACACCTTTGACATTAAGTTTGTATCTCTTCACATACTGTGAGTTTGAAACAGGGCAGCCCTTAGGTGTTGCTATAATTAAAAGTAAATAGAATACCAATCAATTCTTTGTACTTCAAGTATCACACTTCTCATGAATTTTATATTTTGAGTCATAAACCAAGGAAGCAGGTCTTTTATGTTATTTAGTCTTTGTCTGGGAAACTCTGTAGGTAGTTTGGGTTTAAAAGAATCCTTGTCAGTTTCAGAATTGGGAAGCTAAATTTAGAGAGTCAGTGTCAATATGTTTCCAAAGGAGGTTGTTTATTATATAGATGGATGACTTTAAGTCATAGGTAACTATAGACAAAAACTCATCACAGTTTTAGCTTTAGTTAATGAGTGCCAATATTTAAAATAAACAGGAGCAAGTTACAATAATTATTAATATTCTGACTTCAGAAAGGATAGCTTTTAATTATATTAATAGCACTACAAAAATCAGCATGAAAGCTTAAAATAGTGAAAGATTCAGCAAGTAAAGCTTTTTGGTGACAGAAGGGACGTACAGCTTCTTGCTAATTTACCTCAGGGATAAATTTTCTTTTCATGTACTGTTTTTCTTGCTGTAATTTTCAAAATTTTTTTAAATTTAAAAATACCTTTATATTCATGTACTTAAAAATATACAATCACCTGCATGGTGAAATGACAATATTATCCAAATGTTTCCATTCTGGTTCCACATCTCATATACTGATTTTATCACTTTAATGGAAGACAGAGCATCCATTACTTTATCATGTAATCAGAGATTTGCAAAGAGAAAATAATTTGTATATGGACAAAGATAGCAACTTAATTGGTACTTTCACACTTATATATGTCTTAACCTCTTTGGAAATTACCCAGTTAGTCAAAGTGACTTCACTAATTCACTTGATTTTATTATAGTCCAAGGACTCACAGTCAATTAAGGATCTTGGAAACCATATGGAGTATTACATTACAGAGCAGCACAATCACTACAGTCAAAGAGATGGTGTTTTAAACTTGCACCCATAAAACATAGAGTCTTTAAGTCCAAATGATACACAGTAGAGCACTTCTTGAGGTTTGTAAGAGCCAGTTCTTTTAAAAGATACCAGTCATTAAAATTAAATTTACTGGAACATTTTTATGATGTTAAATAATTCACAGAAATACTGACAATATATTTGACCCATGAAATTAAAGAAAAAATGGAGACTTCAAAATAATCATGTTTCATAAGAGATTTAAATATAAAAACTCAAGACCTTCAGAAAGTAAATATTGTGTTCTTATATTATTCTAAACTGAATGTGACCAGAGAGGAGACAATTAATACATTAAAAATTTTTAATCTAATTATTCAACATATATAATTTTTCAGATGATTTGCCTTCACTAGAAATATTCCACAACTGGATCACTCGATCCTTATTCAATTATTCATTGTTTATTTACAAAGTAAGTAATAAAAAAATGTTTTAAAAGTCTTTATTACTGCAACTTTGGTGACTGTTAGTCACAAAACTTTTGTGACTATTAGTTTCTGTCCTAGAGAATAAATGCATTTATTTATTTCATGTTTAGCAATCAGCTACTGTCTTCCCAGGCTGATTGTTATACAGCTTGTAAGATATATTTTTTTTTACATCTTTATTGGAGTATAATTGCTTTACAATGGTGTGTTAGTTTCTGCTTTATAACAAAGTGAATCAGTTATACATATACATATGTTCCCATATCTCTTCCCTCTTGCGTCTCGCTCCCTCCCACCCTCCCTATCCCACCCCTCCAGGCGGTCACAAAGCACCGAGCTGATCTCCCTGTGCTATGCGGCTGCTTCCCACTAGCTATCTACCTTACGTTTGGTAGTGTATAAATGTCCATGCCTCTCTCTCGCTTTGTCACACCTTACCCTTCCCCCTCCCCATATCCTCAAGTCCATTCTCTAGTAGGTCTGTGTCTTTATTCCTGTCTTACCCCTAGGTTCTTCATGACATTTTTTTTTCTTAAATTCCATATATATGTGTTAGCATACAGTATTTGTCTTTCTCTTTCTGACTTACTTCACTCTGTATGACAGACTCTAGGTCTATCCACCTCATTACAAATAGCTCAATTTCGTTTCTTTTTATGGCTGAGTAATATTCCATTGTATATATGTGCCACATCTTCTTTATCCATTCATCTGTCGATGGACACTTAGGTTGTTTCCATCTCTGGGCTATTGTAAATAGAGCTGCAATGAACATTTTGGTACATGACTCTTTTTGAATTATGGTTTTCTCAGGGTATATGCCCAGTAGTGGGATTGCTGGGTCATATGGTAGTTCTATTTGTAGTTTTCTAAGGAACTTCCATACGGTTCTCCACAGTGGCTATATCAATTCACATCCCACCAGCAGTGCAGGAGTGTTCCCTTTTCTCCACACCCTCTCCAGCATTTATTGTTTCTAGATTTTTTGATGATGGCCCTTCTGACCACTGTGAGATGATGTTTCATTGTAGTTTTGATTTGCATTTCTCTAATGATTAATGATGTTGAGCATTCTTTCATGTGTTTACTGGCAGTCTGTATATCTTCTTTGGAGAAATGTCTATTTAGGTCTTCTGCCCATTTTTGGATTGGGTTGTTTGTTTTATTGTTATTGAGCTGCATGAGCTGCTTGTAAATTTTGGAGATTAATTCTCTGTCAGGTGCCTCATTGGCAAATATATTCTCCCATTCTGAGGGTTGTCTTTTGGTCTTGTTTATGGTTTCCTTCGCTGTGCAAAAGCTTTGAAGTTTCATTAGGCCCTATTTGTTTATTTTTGTTTTTATTTCCATTTCTCTAGGAGGTGGGTCAAAAAGGATCTTGCTGTGATTTATGTCATAGAGTGTTCTGCCTATGTTTTCTTCTAAGAGTTTGATAGTTTCTGGACTTACATTTAGGTCTTTACTCCATTTTGAGCTTATTTTTGTGTATGGTGTTAGGCAGTGATCTAATCTCTTACTTTTACATGTACCTGTCCAGTTTTCCCAGCACCACTTATTGAAGAGGCTGTCCTTTCTCCACTGTACATTCCTGCCTAGTTTATCAAAGATAAGGTGACCATATGTGCGTGGGTTTATCTCTGGGCTTTCTATCCTGTTCCATTGATCTATCTTTCTGTTTTTGTGCCAGTACCATACTATCTTGATTACTGTAACTTTGTAGTATAGTCTGAAGTCAGGGAGCTTGATTCCTCCAGCTCCGTTTTTTTTCTCAAGATTGCTTTGGCTATTCGGGGTCTTTTGTGTTTCCATACAAATTGTGAAATTTTTTGTTCTAGTTCTGTGAAAAATGCCAGTGGTAGCTTGATAGGGATTGCATTGAATCTGCAGATTGCTTTGGGTAGTAGAGTCATTTTCACAATGTTGATTCTTCCAATCCAAGAACATGGTATATCTCTCCATCTATTTGTATCATCTTTAATTTCTTTCATCAGTGTCTTATAATTTCCTGCATACAGGTCTTTTGTCTCTTTAGGTAGCTTTATTCCTAGATATTTTATTCTTTTTGTTGCAATGGTAAACGGGAGTGTTTTCTTTATTTCACTTTCAGATTTTTCATCATTAGTGTATAGGAATGCCAGAGATTTCTGTGCATTAATTTTGTATCCTGCTACTTTACCAAATTCATTGATTAGCTCTTGTAGTTTTCTGGTAGCATCTTTAGCATTCTCTATAAATAGTATCATGTCATCTGCAAACAGTGACAGCTTTACTTCTTCTTTAACGATTTGGATTTCTTTTATTTCCTTTTCATCTCTCATTGCTGTGGCTAAAATTTCCAAACCTGTGTTGAATAAGAGTTGTGAGAGTGGGCAACCTTGTCTTGTTCCTGATCTTAGTGGAAATGCTTTCAGTTTTTCACCATTGAGGACGATGTTGGCTGTGGGTTTGTCATATATGGCCTTTATTACATTGAGGAAAGTTCCCTCTATGCCTACTTTCTGCAGGGTTTTTATCATAAATGGGTGTTGAATTTTGTCGAAAGCTTTCTCTGCATGTATTGAGATGATCATATGGTTTTTCTTCTTCAATTTGTTAATATGGTGTATCACATTGATTGATTTGCGTATATTAAAAACTCCTTGCATTCCTGGAATAAACCCCACTTGATCATGGTGTATGATCCATTTAATGTGCTGTTGGATTGTGTTTGCTAGTATTTTGTTGAGGATTTTTGCATCTATGTTCATCAGTGATATTGGCCTGTAGTTTTCTTTCTTTGTGACATCCTTGTCTGGTTTTGGTATCAGGGTGATGGTGGCCTCGTAGAATGAGTTTGGGAGTGTTCCTCCCTCTGCTATATTTTGGAAGAATTTGAGAAGGATAGGTCTTAGCTCTTCTCTAAGTGTTTGATAGAATTCTCCTGTGAAGCCATCTGGTCCTGGGCTTTTGTTTGTTGCAAGATTTTTAAACACAGTTTCAATTTCAGTGCTTGTGATTGGTCTGTTCATATTTTCTATTTCTTCCTGATTCAGTCTTGGCAGGTTGTGCATTTCTAAGAATATGTCCATTTCTTCCAGGTTGTCCATTTTATTGGCATAGAGTTGATTGTAGTAATCTCTCATGATCCTTTGTATTTCTGCTGTGTCAGTTTTTACTTCTCCTTTTTGATTTCTAATTCTATTGATTTGAGTCTTCTCCCTTTTTTTCTTGATGAGTCTGGATAATGGTTTATCAATTTTGTTTATCTTCTCAAAGAACCAGCCTTTAGTTTTATTGATCTTTGCTTTCATTTCTTTTACATTTATTTCTGATCTGATCTTTATGATTTCTTTCCTTCTGCTAACTTTGGGGTGTTTTTTTTGTTCTTCTTTCTCTAATTGCTTTAGGTGCAATATTAGGTTGTTTATTCCAGATGTTTCCTGTTTCTTAAGGTAGGAATGTATTGCTATAAACTTCCCTCTTAGAACTGCTTTTGCTGCATCCCATAGGTTTTGGGTCATTGTGTCTCCATTGTCATATGTTTCTAGGTATTTTTTTATTTCCTCTTTCATTTCTTCAGTGGTCACTTCGTTATTAAGTAGTGCATTGTTTAGCCTCCATGTGTTTGTATTTTTTAGAGATCTTTTCCTGTAATAGATATCTAGTCTCAAAGCGTTGTGGTCAGAAAAGATACTTGATACAATTTCAATTTTCTTAAATTTACCAAGGCTTGATTTGTGACCCAAGATATGATCTATCCTGGAAAATGTTCCATGAGCACTTGAGAAAAATGTGTATTCTGTTGTTTTTTGATGGAATGTCCTATAAATATCAATTAAGTCCATCTTGTTTAATGTATCATTGAAAGCTTGTGTTTCCTTATTTATTTTCATTTTGGATGTTCTGTCCATTGGTGAAAGTGGGGTGTTAACGTCCCCTACTATGAATGTGTTACTGTCAATTTACCCTTTTATGGCTGTTAGTATTTGCCTTATGTATTGAGGTGCTCCTATGTTCGGTGCATAAATATTTACAATTGTTATAACTTCCTCTTGGATCAATCCCTTGATCATTATGTAGTGTCCTTCTTTGTCTCTTCTAATAGTGTTTATTTTAAAGTCTATTTTGTCTGATTTGAGAATTGCTACTCTAGCTTTCTTTTGGTTTCCATTTGTATGAAATATCTTTTTCCATCCCCTTACTTTCAGTCTGTATGTGTCTCTAGGTCTGAAGTGGGTCTCTTGTAGACAGCAAATATATGGGTCTTGTTTTTGTATCCCTTCAGCCAATCTGCTTCTTTTGATGGAACATTTAGTCCATTTACATTTAAGGTAATTATCGATATGTATGTTCCTATTCCCATTTTCTTAATTGTTTTGGGTTTGTTATTGTAGGTCTTTTCCTTCTCTTGTGTTTCTTGCCTAGAGAAGTTCCTTTAGCAGTTCTTGTAAAGCTGGTTTGGTGGTGCTGAACTCTCTCAGCTCTTGCTTGTCTGTAAAGGTTTTAATTTCTCCATCAAATCTGAATGAGATCCTTCCTGGGTAGAGTAATCTTGGTTGCTGGTTTTTCTCCTTCATCACTTTAAATATGTCCTGCCAGTCCCTTCTGCCTTGCAGAGTTTCTGCTGAAAGATCAGCTGTTAACCTTATGGGGATTCCCTTGTGTGTTTTTTGTTGTTTTTCCCTTACTGCCTTGAATATGTTTTCTTTGTATTTAATTTTTGACAGTTTGATTAATATGTGTCTTGGCGTATTTCTCCTTGTATTTATCCTGTATGGGACTCTCTGTGCTTCCTGGACTAGATTAACTATTTCCTTTCCCATATTAGGGAAGTTTTCAACTATAATCTCTTCAAATATTTTCTCAGTCCCTTTCTTTTTCTCTTCTTCTTCTGAGACCCCTATAAATCAAATGTTGGTGCATTTAATGTTGTCCTAGAAGTCTCTGAGACTGTCCTCAATTGTTTTCATTCTTTTTTCTTTATTCTGCTCTGCGGTAGTTATTTCCACTATTTTATCTTACAGGTCACTTATCCGTTCTTCTGCCTCAGTTATTCTGCTATTGGTCCCATCTAGAGTACTTTTAATTTCACTTATTGTGTTGTTCATCGTTGCTTGTTTCATCTTTATTTCTTCTAGGTCCTTGTTAACTGTTTCTTGCATTTTGTCCATTCTATTTCCAAGATTTTGGATCATCCTTACTATCATTATTCTGAATTCTTTTTCAGGTAGACTGCCTATTTCCTCTTCATTTGTTAGGTCTGGTGCATTTTTATCTTGCTCCTTCATCTGCTGTGTGTTTTTCTGTCTTCTCATTTTGCTTATCTTACTGTGTTTGGGGTCTCCTTTTTGCATACTGTAGGTTTGTAGTTCCCGCTGTTTTTGATGTCTGTCTCCAGTGGCTAAGGTTGGTTCAGTGGGTTGTGTAGGCTTCCTGGTGGAGGGGACTAGTGCCTGTGTTGTGGTGGATGACGCTGGATCTTGTCTCTCTAGTGGGCAGGTTCACGTCTGGTGGTGTGTTTTGGGGTGTCTGTGGCCTTATTATGATTTTAGGCAGCCTCTCTGCTAATGGGTGGGGTTGTGTTCCTGTCTTGCTAGTTGTTTGGCATAGGTTGTCCAGCACTGTGGCTTGCTGGTCGTTGAGTGAAGCTGGGTGCTGGTGTTAAGATGGAGGTCTCTGGGAGATTTTCGCCGTTTGATATTATGTGGAGCTGGGAGGTCTCTTGTTGACCAGTGTCCTGAAGTTGGCTCTCCTACCTCAGAGGCAGAGCCCTGACTCCTGGCTGGAGCACCAAGAGCCTTTCATCCGCACGACTCAGAATAAAAGGGAGAAAAAGTAGAGAGAATTAGTAGAAGTATGAGGAAAGAAAGAAGGAAAGGAGGGAAGGAAGGAAGAAAGAAAGAAAGAAGCAAAGAAGGAAAGAAAGGAGGGAGGGAGGGAGGAAGGAAGGAAGGAGGGAAAGAAGGAAAAAAGAAAGAAAAGATACAGTAAAAATAAAATAAAGTATAATAAAGTTATTGAATTAAAAAATTCTTATAAAAAAAAAAAAAAGGGACGGAAAGAACCTTAGGACAAATGTTGGAAGCAAAGCTATACCGACAAAATCTTACACAGAAGCATACACATACACCCTCACTAAAAGAGGTAAAGGGAAAAATCATAAATCTTGCTCTCAGAGACCACCTCCTCAATTTGGGGTGATTCGTTGTCTAAAGGAGGGAAGGAAGGAAGGAAAGAAAGAAAGAACGAAGGTAAAGTATAATAACGTTATTAAAATAAAATTAATTATTAAGAAAATTTTTTTTTAAAAAAACCATGGACGGATAGAACCCTAGGACAAATGGTGGAAGCAAGACTATACAGACAAGATCTCACACAGAAGCATACACATACACATTCACAAAAAGAGGAAAAGGGAAAAAAATCATAGATCTTGCTCCTAAAGTCCACTTCCTTAATTTGGGATGATTGGTTGTCTATTCAGGTATTCAACAGATGCAGGGTACATCAAGTTGATTGTGGAGCTTTAATCCGCTGCTTCTGCGGCTGCTGGGAGAGATTTCCCTTTCTCTTCTTTGTTCTCACAGCTCACCGGGGCTCAGCTTTGGATTTGGCCCTGCCTCTGCGTGTAGGTCGCTGGAGGGCGTCTGTTTTTTGCTCAGACAGGACGGGGTTAAAGGAGCCGCTGATTCGGGGGCTCTGGCGCACTCAGGCCGGCGGGGAGGGAGGGGCACTGCGTGTGGGACGGGCCTGCGGCGGCAAAGGCTGGCGTGACTTTGCACCAGCCTGAGGTCCGCCGTGAGTTCTCCCGGGGAAGTTGTCCCTGGATCCCGGGAACCTGGCAGTGGCGGGCTGCACAGGCTCCGCGGAAAAGGGGTGTGGAGAGTGACCTGTGCTCGCACACAGGCCCTTTGGTGGCGGCGGCAGCAGCCTTAGCGTCTCCCGCCCGTCTCTGGGGTCCCCGCTTTTAGCCGCGGCTCGCGCCCGTCCCTGGGGTTCGCGCTTTTAGCCGCGGCTCGCGCCCGTCTCTGGAGCTCCTTTAAGCAGCGTTCTTAAACCCCTCTCCTCACGCACCAGGAAACAAAGAGGGAAGAAAAAGTCTCTTGCCTCTTCCGCAGGGGCAGACTTTTCCCCGGACTCCCTCCCGGCAGCCGTGGTGCACTAACCCCTTCAGGCTATGTTCAAGCCGCCAACCCCAGGCCTCTCCCTGCGCTCCGTCCGAAACCGAAGCTCGCAGCCCCGCCCGCCCCGGCGGGTGAGCAGACAAGCCTCTCGGGCTGGTGAGTGCCGGTCGGCACCGGTCCTCTGTGCGGGAATCTCCCCGCTTTGCCCTCCGCACCCGTTGCTGTGCTCTCCTCCAAGGCTTCGAAGCTCCCCCCTCCGCCTCCCGCAGTCTCCGCCCGGGAAGGGGCTTCCTAGTGTGTGCAAACTTTTCCTCCTTCACAGCTCCCTCCCACTGGTGCAGATGCCGTCCCTATTCTTTTGTCTCTGTTTATTCTTTTTTATTTTGCCCTACCCAGGTACGTGGGGGGGTTTCTTGCCTTTTGGGAGGTCTGAGGTCTTCTGCCAGGGTTCAGTAGGTGTTCTGTAGGAGTTATTCCGCGTGTAGATGTATTTCTGGTGTATCTGTGGGGAGGAAGGTGATCTCCACGTCTTACTCTTCCGCCATCTTCCTGGAAGCCATCTGAGCTTGTAATATTTTTGAGAAAAGATTTCCTAACAGGAAAAGCATGCACAATGCATTTTAAATTCCATTTCTAAAACTGCAGGCGCCTTGATCTTGCACTTCTTAGCCTCCAGAAGTGTGAGAAATAAATATCTAATTAAAGCCACCCAATATAAGGTATTTTAACTAAGACAACCTTATAGCACATATACTTCTATGTATAATTAATTTAGTGATTATTGAGTATAGTGTCCATGATTCAACTGATACAGCAAGAAATTTAAATCAGCTAGGACAATGGTAAAAATATAATTAAAATGTCCTGAGCAGACAAGAAACTGAATTTTTATATAATACAATGAGACTGATCTTATATTGTCATCACAAGGAAGTGAGTTTTCTTTTTTTTTTTCCATGAATTTTCCCATTCTACTTTTATTATCTGAGTCAAAAAGAAGACAAATAATTATACAAAATATGCTTTTTATTTTCAATTTGGCTTTTTATTTTTTATAAAGCTTGAATTTCCTGTTCCAAAAGAATTATTTAAATAATGTCATAATTATATTGTCATAATTAAATTATTTAATAATATCATTTACTCCATACATTGCTGATTTTAAAAGGCAAATTTGCGTGACTTAATTGACCAAAGATTTATAAGACAAATACCACAAAAGAAATATAAAGACAAGTAAAAACATATAGAAACCTCTAAAGGAAGTGTGTTCAATCTTGTTGGTATTAAAATAACAAAGAGCTGTAATCCTTCACCAAATTGATTTTTCTTTACTGAAGTATAGTTGATTTGCAATACTGTGTTAATTTCAGGTATACAGCATAGTGACTTGTTGGGTTTTTTGCAGATTTTATTCCACTCTAGGTTATTTCAAGATGTTGGGTATAATTCCCTCTGCTATACAATAAATCCTTGTTGCTTATCTATTTTATGTATAGTAGTGTGTATCTGTTAATCTCATACTCCTAACTTATCCCTCTTCACCTCCCTCTCCCGTTTGGTAACCATAAGTTTGTTGTCTATGTCTATGGATCTGTTTCTGTTTTATATATAGATACATTTGCACTATGTTTTAGATTCCAGACATAAGTTATATCATGTATAGCATTTGTCTTTCTCTGTGTGACTTATTTCACTAAGCGCAATGTTCTCTAGGTCCATTCATGTTGCTGCAAATGACATTACTTCATTCTTATTTATGGCTCAGTAATATTCCATTATATATATATATGTATATATATATATATATATATATATGTATATATATATATACACACACATAATCCTCTTAAGCCAATCATCTGTTGATGGGCACCTGGTTTGCTTTCATGCTTTGGCTATTGTAAGCTGCTATGAAAATTGGGGTGTATGTATCTTTTTGAATTATAGTTTTTTCCAGATATATACACAGAAGTGGAGTTGCTGGATCATATGGTAGTTCTATTTTTAATTTTTTAAGGACTCTCCATACTGTTTTCCATGGTGGCTGCACCAATTTACATTCCCATTTGCAGACTTTTTGATGATAGCCATTCTGACTAGTGTGAGGTGATACCTCATTGTGGTTTTGATTTACATTTCTCTAATAATTAGAGATGTTGAGCATCTTTTCATGTGCTTGTTAACCATCTGTATGTTTTTTTGTACCATCTGTACATTTTTTTGATAGAAAAAATGTCTATTTAGGTTTTCTGCCCACTTTTTGATTCAGTTGCTTGGTTTTTTGATATTGAATTGTATGAGCTGTTTGTATATTTTGGATATTAACTCCTTGTCAGTTGCATTCTTTTCAAATATTTTCTCCCATTCTGTAGGTTGTCTTTTGTTTTGTTGATGGTTTCCTTTGCTGTGCAAAAGCTTTTAAATTTGACTAGGTCCCATTTGCTTATTTTTGCCTTTATTTCTTTTGCCTCGGGAGACTGATCTAAGAAAACATTGCCATGTACTTATGTCAAGGAATGTTTTGCCTCTGTTCACTTCTAGGTGTTTTATGGTGTCATGTTTTACATTTAGGTCTTTAAAGCATTTTGAGTTTATTTTTGTATATGGCGTGAGGAAATTTCTAATTTCACTGTTTTACATGTAGCTGTCCAGCTTTCCCAACACTACTTGTTGAAGAGACTGTCTTTTCTCCATTGTATGTTCTTGCCTCCTTCATCATAGATTAACGGACTGTAGGTGCATGGGTTTATTTCTGGGCTCTCTATTCTGTTCTATTGATCTATGTATCTGTTTTGATTACTGTAGCTTTGTAGTATTCAGTTTAACATGGTATTGGAAGTCCTAGCCACAGCAATCACACAAGAAATAAATGGTATCCACATTGGAAGGGAAGAGGTAAAACTGTCACTATTTGCAGATGACATGGTACTCTATATAGAGAACCCTAAAGTCTCCACACAAAAACTCTTAGAACTAATAAATAATTCAGCAAGGTAACAGGATACAAGATTAATATACAGAAATCTGTCACATTTCTGTACACTAATAATGAAATATCAGAAAGAGAAAGTTAAAAAAAAAATTCTGTTTAAAATCACATCAAAAAAATACCTAGGAATAAACTTAACAAAGGAGATGAAAGGCCCATTTACTGAAAATTGTAAAATATTGATAAGGGAAATTGAAGATGATTCAAAGAAATGGAAAGATATCCTGTGCTCTTGGATTGGAAGAATTAATATTGTTAAACTGACCATACTACCCAAAGCAATCAACAGATTTAATGCAATCCCTTTCAAAATACACGTGACATTTTTCACGGAAGTAGAACAAATAATACTTGAGTTTATCCAGAACCACAAAAGACCCAGAATTGTCAAAGCAATCCTGAGAAAAAAAAAACAAAGTTGGAGCTATAACTCTTCCAGATTTCAAAATATACCAGATTGATATTTTAAACTACATCAAGTTGGTATGAGCAGGGAATTATTAAGTTTTGATTTATGAGAATATTTATGTGATAGTAAATTTATTGAAATTTTAAAGGGCTACCTCTTTGATGATGTTTATTCAGTTTATACGAATGGGCCAAAAAGATTAAGATTGGTGTTTCAAATTTTATTTTAACATATTGTGCTGTAAATATTAGTTTTTATTACGTTTTATAATATTAGCCTCAGAGAGGCACTTATCCAAATATATTCTTGATCTCACATATATTTAATAAGAACCTATTCAAACTTTTCAAATAATAAATCTAGCTCATGTAAGTATAAATCATGACATTAAATACTACAGAAATGAGAGAAACAAGTGATACATGAGAATTGCTATACAACTTCACATAGAATAGAATTTTTTTTAATTTATTCAACTCTAATTTTAAAATTGTTTGCTTCTTAATAATGGAAGAGTCCTTGATGTATTACTTCAGTTCTTTCATATGCAAAATAAATTAGCTGGTCTGAGAAAATACTCTCCAACTTAAGTGATGTACCAATATTTTAATAAATATTTATTTACTTGCTATTCAATGGTAAAGATTTAATTTATCTTGTCAAGATATTCCTTACCTTTTAATTTTACTTTGACAATTAAAATGATACAGTTAAAATTGGAGTTTTATTTAAAAGCTATAAACAAACTCAATTTGACAATTTTCACCAGATGTTTAAGTTTATGCCATAACTTATAAAACAGAATAAGCAATCATAAAATAGTATTTAACATGCAAATTACCTGAAAAAACACATCTTCTTCTTTGTTCTCTATCTTTCATTACCAAATAAATACATTTGGAATCATTTCTATTAAACAATCAACAGAATTTATTGTTGAAGAAAATATTCTGAATATTAAGACAATATAAATATGTATTCAAAACATTTGAGTTGTTTTAGTTTATGTTTAGTTTACATAATGTTATGAGTAGTAAATGAAATAATTTCCTCAAATCTACTGTATAAAGACATTGAGAGCATGTTTTCATATTAATATTTTTTCTAATGTTATGGTTTTTTCATTCAAATTTATTAAAATCACCTTTCATATAAAGATATCAATTTTGTAATAATAGAGAATTTTATTTTGTGTCATGGGTTTAGAAATTTATACATGACTAGAAAACACAGCCCCTAGATAGTATTAAAAATGCAACTGAGGGCTTCCCTGGTGGCGCAGTGGTTGAGAGTCCGCCTGCCGATGCAGGGGACACGGGTTCATGCCCCGGTCCGGGAAGATCCCACATGCCGCAGAGCGGCTGGTCCCATGAGCCACGGCTGCTGAGCCTGCGCGTCCGGAGCCTATGCTCCGCAATGGGAGAGGCCACAACAGTGAGAGGCCCGTGTACTGCAAAAAAAAACAAAAACAAAAACAAACAAACAAAAAAAATGCAACTGATTGACTATTCCAGAGTATAATGAACACATTAATAATTTTTTAGATAAAATTATTCTATTACTGTTGTTTTGAATTTGAGAATGCTGATTTTTTATGCACTTAATCTGTTTCAGGCCCCATTATACTATTTATTTTTTGATCCATTTTGAAAACTAGTTATTGATTCCTGACATTTATTGACTGGAAATTTACACTTTGTTGTTTTTGGTCTTTCTGTGTCTGAATCCAGAGTTAAATTAATCCATTTCTATTTTGCCACTTAAATTATTTCTGAAATATGATGGAGTATAAACAAAACTAAATAAACATACTGCCATTTGTAAAAATGTTGAGAACATTTTTAAAAGACAGACTAACGGGTACAGAAAATCATATTTAGCATTAGACTGATAGTTTGCTTAACAGTCTTATGTTAATAAAAGTAAAATTTCCTAGCTAATTTAAAACTCAGCCTGCTCTTCATAATCAAGCTAAACAATAATAAATGAGAATAAAATGTGCATTGCTCTAATATGTATTCTCAATCTGAAATAAAGTAACCAGAAGTTACATTTACTAAAGGAAAGAGATGACCTCTCTTAGGCATTGAACTTTGTTTATCAATAATTAATTATAGCAATTTCTTGGGCCAAGTCATTTATTAAACCAAATGTTTAACACATCAGTAACTTTAATTATATATTAATTGTTTCTTTCCATTTTATTAGATTCAAGCTGTTTGTCTATTAACCATGTAATGATGATTCAACAATGATGATATGCTCTTTGAACACAATAAAAGGTTATTAACTTCTATTTATGGAAAATATGGGTAAAGCATTCTGTTTACTATAAAATCCTATTTTTAGTATCAAATTTTCAAAGAAAAATTTTGAAATTTATGACAGAGAAATTACTACAACATCCACATTTTGTTAGGAAATTCTGTTTTTTTCTACTAGGTCCTACTAATTGCAAAATTTATTTGATACAATTTTAGAAATAAAGATAAATTTAAGGAAGAGGTTGAGTTTGTCTTCAGTCTTAAAGAGACTGTTTACTATAAATTTGTTTGTGCATCCATAAATAAAATTATTCTATCTTTAGATGTTAAACTATAGTCAAAAGCATACTAGAACATTCTAATTAAGATTCTAAAGAAAAAAGATACCAGTTTACATCATATATACATAAGCTTTTGTTATGATTCAGACCAACACAATAAATATAACCAGAAATAGAATGTATAATTTGGGAAAATGAGATTATATATATATATCTTATTATTTGGAAACATTTTGATTATATACTCAAAATACAAGGAAATTAATTGAGAAATTATTTGAATGTATAGGAAATTCAGTAAACTTCTTCAATACAAGACAAATATTAAGTAAAGAAGCCTACTTAAAATCCTAGATAGAAAGACTAAATATTGTAAAGATGTAATGTTTATCTAGTTAATTTAAATGTATCACAATCATATTTAAGTGACCAAGTATATGTGATAAACTTAGGAAAAAACTAACAGTAATGGAAACCAAAAGGGTTTCTGGGATGTATCAGATATGAACTAACAGGAAAAGAAGACATATATATATATATATATATAATAAATCACAGTGCTCAGTCATTACCACAATATTTGGCTTAATAAAATTTTACTGCTATTATTATTGGCATAATTATCTTTATTATACAATTATCACAATATATTAGAAGCTCAATTCATGTTTAAAAGCAAAGACTCCAAAAACCAATTCCAGCTATGATAACAGTCCCAATGTAAAATAAACAATAAATGAGAAAATAGTTTAATAGAATATTTTCAGGAAAGCATGGTAAGAAACACTCTTTTTTAAGAGAAAATATATAAATATCATATCTTGTGACAAAATGATTAATAAATATGACTATTAAATTAATAAAACAACTTGTACTGTAAAATACAATGTAAAAAGTTTTTTAAAAAATCAACAATAGGAGACAATATTTTCATTGTCATAGCTAGCAAAGAATTAGTATCAAGGATAAACAATTTAAATCAATAAGGCAATGCAAATACCTATGTTTTACAGAGAGTACAGAGAAAAAAATGCCAATACGTGGCTGGTGACCTTAACTTGGTACAATCACTAAGGGTAGCTATCAGCAGTATTTGGTAAAATTGATGGTATCCATAGTTTCCTACCTGCTTCAGTCGGGGTAAACATATCCCCAGGTTTTGTGAAAGCTAGACCCTTCCAAAACTGCCTTTGAAAGTATTTTTCCTCAGGGGAGGTGGCAGGGAGGAGGGGTGGGGGAATGAATTGGGAGATGGAGATTGACATATACACTATTGATACTATGTATAAAATAGGTAACTAATGAGAACCTACTGTATAGCTCAGAGAACTCTACTCAGTGCTCTGTGGTGATCTAAATGGGAGGGAGATCTAAAAAATAGGGGATATATGTATACATATAGCTGATTCATTTTGCTGTACAGTAGAAATTAACACAATATTGTAAAGTAACTATACTCCAATAAAAAAAAATTTTAAAAAGAAAGAAAGAAAGTGTTCTTTCCTCCAGTGGGTCTCCCTCTATTGGCCAAACCTGAGTGTGTCCAGAGAGAAAAGGACCCTATGGATGAGTGATGAGGTCAGCCTCCGTGTGCACTGCAGGGCACAACAGGATCCAAAACAAGGACAGAGGGACACAGTGCAAATGTTTAGCCAATCCCCTAAAGACACGTTCACAGGTGAACCCTGGAAGACGGTAATCATTGGTGGACAATTTTTATAAAAGCAAAACATTGGAAGTAAAGCATACCAACAGAAGACTAAGAAACCAACTTGCCACAGTAACAAATGGGACATTCACTAGCAGCAAAATTATTGAACTAACACTACCTATATCAACATGGCTGCATCAGAGAGTTTTGAAACCTATAAAAATATTTTTATTTCTCTACCAGTATTTAGGAAAAATTGAAACAAACATGAAACTAAACAATAAACACCAGACTCAAAATAATGAAGATGAATGGGAACTGGGATTAGGGTAGGGATAGATTAGAAAGTAACATCTATATTTATAATGATCTAATTCTCTAAATATATTAGAAGCAAATATGTCATGAATATAATAATTGATAAGTGTCAACCAGCCATATATCCATTAGTATTTTCATATTGATACTAGAGTAGTCTCTAAAATTAAACGAAGAAAACGAAAAGAGCCTCAAGGAAACAATAATGGAATATAAACAGGGAAATGAAAGCTTCACATTTATCAAATTGAGAACAATTATTCTGATAAAATTAATATTGGCAAGGAATTTGGCATATGGGAATGCTCATGAGAATATACTTTGTTGAACAAAATTACTTTGAAGAGCAATGTGTAAATACCCAGTGAGTACGTATTATGCCACTAACAATTAGAGGTGGGCATCTGCTCTAACTGAACACCTGTTCATAATATGCACAAGAAAATCTTTCCCAGACTGCTTGTAACATTTAAAAGTGTTAACAGCATCTGAATAGCCATTATCCAGTCTTACTAGGGAATGTATTAACAAAGTGTTGCTTATTATTTTTGAAAAAGCAAATTATGCAACATTAAAAATAAATAAATTTGTTCTATATGCAATATTATACATGAAGTTCAAAAGCCCCAAATTAAATAATCGGAAGTTATAGCATAACCTATGTCAATGCAAATATTTAAACATATAAAACAATAACATATACATTTTTAGATATGTATCTTGGTAGTAAAAGTTTTCCAAGACTCATGTGAATTAATTATACCAATTTCAGAAGCTAAATTACCTGTAGTGATAAGGAGGAAGTATAGATAAGAATCAAAACTTAGCTACATATGTAACAATTTATTTCTTAATTTCTGAATCACTATATTTCAGCTAAATTTAGGGCTGAAATTTCAGCACTATAAGTATGTTTCATCTTAGTTGTACATACTTAGATGATTATTATTTTTTTCTATCTCTTCATCTATGAAACTTTTATAAAGAAAACAATTTTTAAAAATATTCTGAGGTTGGTTCCAAAGCTAGCATTGTAGAAAACAACTCAGGTTATCTCAGTCAGAAAGTTGATTGGGAGGCTGTTGAGTGCCTCCTAAAATTGACAAGAAAGCTAGAAGGAGGCTCACAGTGTCAACAGGAAGCATGACCAAGACCTAGCCTGAAATATGGTGCCTTTACCACTGATGGTGCCATTTGGTGTCCATGACTTAAGTACCGTGAATTTTAAATAGGATTCAAGCAGAATTATTTAAGCACAGTAGTTCTATTCTGTACAAAGCCTGATTTCTGCTCTGTTCTTTATCAACTCCTACTTGAAGAATAAGTAAACTGATGGCATTTGCTGTGTATTCAAGTAATCTTGACAGCTGTTTTCATCGCCATAGCATGCATTCTCTTGCGTTCTTTTGGAATAAATCCAAAATTTTTCCTTTCATCTTCATCAACACCATCTTCTAAGAAAATAATAATTTACAGTATTTTCTTCAGCAATACATCAAATGATATCAAGAAACACACTTCCACGCAAGCAAGGGAAAATGGAACTCCAGATTATGTTTCACAGTGAAGTTAGCCTCACTCATTGCATGTAATCAGGTATGCATTTTGATTATTCAGCTACAGCCTTATTAAGTCACAGCATTTAGCACTTGCTTGCCACACAGTGCTTGGCATACAACTTAGCAAAAAACATAAGCTGTTATTAAAAACTGTTTTAAAAAGTAGACAGCCATTAATATCATTATCAGAGCAAATGAGAGTGCAGGGGAAAATTATTTCAAAATCTCACCATAAACACTTTGACAGAGGTTTTCTGTGGTAACTGCAAATCATTCTGTTATACCTGATTTGGAGACAGAGTGTGTGAAAAGGTAATGCTCTGTTATTTTAATCCCGGTTAACTTTATTATGATCTAGAAAAGCATGGCTAAATCAAAGGTCTTCTTAAACAAATTCCAATTTTTTTCACCATTTACTTTTATTAAATCCAGCCTTGAAACTGCCCTTAAAATGTTAAGATAAGGGAAAAAAAGCGGGCAACTGGAATAAGCTGAAATGACACTTTTCCCATAATTTTGTGACCAGAATAGCCAAAAATGACAGCCTTCCTTAAATTGGTCATTGTGGCATCCAACAGAGGGAAGATGGCAGACTATATGGGAGAAGGCTTGACTGCAGCCATTTTTCTCCATGTCCCGCCCACTGTCCCAACCCTCTAAGAGTGGTATCAGCAAGTAAATTGGGAACATCTGATATGATTTTATAAAATTTAAAGAAAAATGCCAGAAAACTTGGACCATGCCTTCCCAAACCAAAGATCCATTAACTTTTTCTTAAGAGAAATAAAAAGGTAAGAAACCTGTACAGGTTCTACATGTCCCCAAACAGTTTTAAAACATTTTTAAATAGATAATTCAACATAAAACATTTAAAAGGAAAATAATGCAAGAGTGCAGACATGATGATTATTAGCTCCTTTTACAACAAGAACTAAGATGTGTGGTACATTTTACAATGTTGGGAGAATAGACTCATGCTGGTAATTGGTCAGGCAGAGATGACTCATTCCAGTCTGAGTTTTAGGTTTTGTTTTTGTTTGTTATCACTTTTTAAATGCACATTAACAAAATTTAAGTTCCTCTGCTTATCAAATTTGTAGATTTGTGTTGCTTTGTGTGTCTGAAATAATATATTATTTGTAACTTTCAAATAATTTTTCCCTTGGTAGTTTCATTAAACAACAGGGTATCAGCATTGTGCCATAGGGCTGTTGTACAGTGAACAATACAGACCTGGAATTTTCACTCCAGGGTGGGACAGAGTAAACCAAAGCACAGACATAAAGCTGAAAACTCTAGTCAATTCTATAAAAGAAAATAGGACTGCCATAAGAGTATATTAGAGTGAGACCCATTTCCTTCAGAGAACTTCCAGTAGGCTTTTCTGGAGAAATGACATTTTTGTTGAAATTTGAAGAATCATTAAGACTTGAGAGACTAAAAGTGGGAGGAAGAACATTCCAGGAAGTGGAAAAGGTTTGTGTCCCTTATGTGGAAACAGCTTGGTCTGTTGAAGACCTGGAAGAAGGTCATGAGGCAAGAGAGTGAGGTCAGTAGATAAGGTTGCAATGTTAGATGGGGCTCCCGCTGTTCAGGGTTTGTACAGAAATCAAGGCTGCTTTATTTAATCCTAGTGAAATGGGAAAACCTTTATCATGTTTAAGAAAGGCAATGACGTGATTATTTTGGATTCTAAAGCAATTGTTTGAATTGCTGAATGGATATTGGATTGTAGGCAGGCAAAAGAACAATGGAGACTCTGTTTCGAATTCCATTATAATAATTTAAGAAAAAGATGGTAACTTGAGCTAAGGATGTTACAATGGAAGAGTGAAGCATGAAGACTTGAGATGTACTCCCTCCCCTGGCTTTATTGCAATGTTATTAAATTTGCATTTAATAATATGCATACATTTCAAATGTAACTTTGATGAATTTTGGTAGTTATATAAAGTTCTGAAATCACAACACAATCAAGATATATAATGTTTCCATCACCCTAAAAAGTTCCCTCAGTCCTTTCTGCAAAAGATCCCGGTCCTTGGCAACCACTCAGTTTCTGCCACTATGCTTTGCCTTTTCTAAAATTACCTAAGAGTAGAATTATATATATATATTATTATATATATTATATATTATACATAATATAATATAGTCTGCATTTGATTTCTTTTTCTTAGTATTTTGTTTTTACAGATTCATCCATGTTATTAAGTGAATCAACATTCTAGTCTTTGTTATTGCTAAGTAGTATTATATAACATGGAAATAAAAGAATGTGTTTACCAAATCATTCATTGATTAACATGTGGTTTCTTTCTATGTTTGAGTTATTATTAATAATGGTACTTCGAATATTTGTTTGAAAGTATTTTGTGGATAGGGCTTCCCTGGTGGCGCAGTGGTTGAGAGTCCGCCTGCCGATGCAGCGGACACGGGTTCGTGCCCCAGTCCGGGAGGATCCCACATGCCGCGGAGCGGCTGGGGCCGTGAGCCATGGCCGCTGAGCCTGCACGTCCGGAGCCTGTGCTCCACAACAAGAGAGGCCACAACAGTGAGAGGTCTGCGTACCGCAAAAAAAAAAAAGTATTTTGTGGATATATGTTTTCATTTGCCTTGGATAAATTCTACACTCAAACTCATTTTTGGATAAATTTCCAGATATTTCTAATCTGTGGCTTGACTTTTTATTTTTCAGCTGCTTTTGAAAAGCAAACTTTGTTTTCTTTTATGGTTGGCACTTTGTGACATTTTGTGTGTGTGTAGTTTAAAAAAATGTGCTCTAACCTAATGTCACAAATAATTTCTTCTACATTTTCCTCAAGAAGTTTTAGCTCTAACTGTTAGGTTTATGAGATTTTGAGTTAGTTTTTGTGGATGGTGTGAAGTAAGAATGAGAGTTCATTTTTTCCCCCCTTTTCATGCAGATACCCATTTGTTCTAGAAAAATTTGTTGAAAAGACTATCCTTTCTACAGTGATCTTTGGCATCTTTGTAGAAAATATTTTTTTACCAAAAGTATGGGTCTATTTCTGAAATATCTTTTCTGACACATTGAGTTATTTATCTAACTTTTCATAAATAACCCACTGTTTTGATTACCATAGCTCTATACTAACTCTTTAAATCTATTAATTGGGATATACATTCTCCAAACTTGTTTTTTTACAAAAGTTTTTTACTATTTTATGTCTTCTGCCTTTCAATAAAAAATTTATAACTAGACAATTTATTAAAAAAGAACAAAAACAAAACCTTGCTAGTATTTTGATTGGGATCACATCCTGAGACATTGGTAAATCTACTTGTTAATTGTAGTAACCTTTTGTTCATTCATTAGGAATTTTTATGTATACAACCATATCACCTGAAGATAAGGATTTTTACTATTTCCTTTCCAAAATGTGTATCTTTTGTTTGTTTTATTTGCCCTACTGTATTGGTGAGAACCTCCAGTTACATAGAAGTACTGAGGGTGGATATTCTTGTCTTGTTCTGATCTTAGGTAGAAAGAATTGAATATTTCATAACTGAGTGCACATTTAACTGTATCTTTTTCACAACTGCTTTTAGTCAGAATGAGAAAGTTACTTCTTATACCTAAGTTTTCACAAATGAATTTTTAATGCCTTTTTTGCATCGATTGGAATGCTGATATTGTTTTCTCCTTCAGTCTATTTAATTGCTTAACTATATTTATTAATTTGAAAATGTTATATTAACCTTGCATTCCTAGATAAATAGCAATTGCTCTTCATGTATGATCTTTTTTATATATTGTTGGATTTTAGTTGATAAAACTTTGCTAAGAATTTTTTGTATCTATATTCATGCAGGATATTGATCTGTAGGTTTATTTCCTCTTGTGATATATTTTTCTAGTTTTATCATCAGGGCAATACTGACAGTATAAATATGAGGTTTCTGGAAATTTGTATATTATCTATTCAATTATTTTTATTCTGAAATATTATTTATTCTGAAAGCTTGTTTTTATTTATTAAATATATGATAGAATTTCCCAATTAAGTCATGGGCAGGGGGTATTGATTTTACACTTTCTGTTTCTTCTTGAGTCTGTTTTGGTAGTTTGTGTCTTCAAGGAATTTTGCCATTTCACCTAATTCTTCAAGTTTGATTAAGAGGGAAAACTGAATGCTAAACAATTAGCTTTTTTATGCAAACGGTGTTTTACTTTGAAAAAAATTACACTGATTATCATTGTGTCTATAAATCCCAGATCAATCTATTTAGAATTATTTCTACTGTTTTTGTTTTTCAAAAGTCACTAATTTTATATCATTAAAATTACCAGAATAAATTTATGTTTGTCCAAAACATAATTAGGGTTAAGAACAGTTCATGAGAATCAACTTAACATATCTTGTTCCCATACAAGTTGCTTTCTTCTAATCACTAAGACATGATTTCCCTTAATCACTAAGCCTTTGATGACTCTGAAAGTTACTGTCAGTCTCATGAGTTGTGTTTTTTTTTTTTTTTTAATGATTGGATCATTGTAGCTAAAACAAATGTGAATTATAAATACACAGGTGGATGGTATCTGTAGAATTCTTTTGCTGGCATCACTGTGTTTCTAAAGAGAAAAATTACAGGTTCTAATTTGCATTGTAAGTTCATAATATGATTTCATACATTTATTCTGAGAAATAGAAAAGCAGCCACTGGCAAGCAGGAATTGTTCTGGCTCTTACAACTAGGTCTCGATATTCTTCCATTGAACGCAACCAACCTTACATCAGAAAAGATTTGTCTCTGGCCTGGATGGATCAAGACAAAACAGTTTCACTCCATATCATGTTTTAACAAAGATACAAACATAAATACCGTACAAACCAAAAAATGATTAAATGTCCTTATCCTGGCTAACACAAGTGACTTCCACTTCTTAATTAGTTACAGCTTTAGTTTTCTTCGTTTCTCCCACCTTAAAGATAAAATTTATTAAGACACAAAAACATAGAATTGCCCCATTTCCTGACAGCATTCAATATCAGGCAAAAACCCTGATTTCTTGAACTCTTCCCCAAATTACCCAAATCCTATAATTAGTGCATTGTAATATCCTCTTATTGTGGTGACTACAGTTCCCCATAGTGTGATCTCCTTCATTGCAATGAGTTACAAACTCAGCTTCTGCAGCTACATGTGTGTACCTGGTAGTCTTTGAATGGACGGCGCTGACATATTCAATTAAACTTTCAAAGGAAATGATATTTCTATTAATTATAAGTAGTATATTCTACGGTGCTTTACTAATCTTGCTACCCCCTTCTTCAAATGCCAGTTGCTATGGTAGCAGTATATGATGTTTGACAATGAAAAGAAAATCAGGCTAACAATAATTTTGAAGAGTTATTTCAGCTCTCTCTGAGATAAGTCTATCTTTAACTTCTGTCTTTATTTTAGTAAATGTACCTGGTACTGTAGAACATATATAAATTCATATTTAACTGTGTTTATTTACTCCTGAAAGATTAATAGTCACCACATGATACATTAACATTGATTTCGTAGTACCCATTATAAATAAATAGGAGTCCTTGGTATATAAATATGTCTAGCAGGCTATTGATAGCAAGTTGTAATATTTCAGATGGGTATTGCATTCGCATTAAGTTAAATTTTATTTATTTTATTTTTTCTTGTTTTTTTTTTAACATATTCATTGGGGTACAATTGCTTTACAATGTTGTGTTAGTTTCTGCTGTATAACAAAGTGAATCAGCTATACATATACATATATCCCCATATCCCCTCCCTCTTGAGTCTCCACAGCACCCTCCCTATCCCACCCATCTAGGTGGACAAAAAGCACCGAGCTGATCTCCCTGTGTCATGCACCTGCTTCCCACTAGCTATCTATTTTCTATTTGGTAGTATATATATGTCAATGCTACTCTCTCACTTTGTCCCAGATTACCCTTATCCCTCCCCGTGTCTTCAAGTCCATTCTCTATGTCTGCGACTTTATTCCTGTCCTGCCCCTGGGTTTATCAGAACCATTTTTATTTTAGATTCCATATATATATATGTTAGCATACGGTATTTGTTTTTCTCTTTCTGACTTATTCAAGCCTGTATGATAGATGCTAAGTCAATCCACCTCACTACAAATAACTCAATTTCGTTACTTTTTGTGGCTGAGTAATATTCCATTGTATATATGTGCCATATCTTCTTTATCCATTCATCTGTCGATGGACACTTAGGTTGCTTCCATGTCCTGACTACTGTAAATAGAGCTGCAATGAACAATGCGTTACATGATTCTTTGTGAATTATGGTTTTCTCTGGGTGTATGCCCAGTAGTGGGAATACTGGGTCATATGGTAGTTCTGTTATTAGTTTTTGAAGGAACCTCCATACTGTTCTCCATAGTAGCTGTATTACTTTATATTCCCACCAACAGTGCAAGAGGGTTCCCTTCTCTCCACACCCTCTCCAGCATTTATTGTTGGTAGATTTTTTGATGATGGCCATCTGACTGGTTTGAGATCATACCTCATTGTAGTTTTGATTTGCATTTCTCTAATGATTAGTAATGTTGAGCATCCTTTCATGTGTTTGTTGGCAATCTGTATATCTTCTTTGGAGAAATGTCTATTTAGGTCTTCTGCCCATTTTTGGATTGGGTTGTTTTTTTTTTATATTGACCTGCATGAGCTGCTTGTAAATTTTGGAGATTAATCCTTTGTCAGCTCCTACATTAGTAAATATTTTCTCCCATTCTGAGGGTTGTCTTTTGGTCTTGTTTATGGTTTCCTTTGCTGTGCAAAAACTTTTAACTTTCATTAGGTCCCATTTGCTTATTTTTGTTTTTATTTCCATTTCTCTAGGAGGTGGGTCAAAAAGGATCTTGCTGTGATTAATGTCATAGAGTGTTCTGCCTATGCTTTCCTCTAAGAGTTTTATAGTGTCTGGCCTTACATTTAGGTCTTTAATCCATTTTCAGTTTATTTTTGTGTATGGTGTTAGGAAGTGTTCTAATTTCGTTCATTTACATGTAGCTGTCCAGTTTTCCTGTCACCAATTATTGAAGATGCTGTCTTTTCTCCATTGTATATTCTTGCCTCCTTTATCAAAGATAAGGTGATTATATGTGCATGGGTTTATCTCTGAGCTTTCTATCCTGTCCATTGATCTATATTTCTGTTTGTGTGCCAGTACCATACTGTCTTCAGTACTGTAGCTTTGTAGTATAGTCTGAAGTCAGGGAGCCTGATTCCTCCAGATCCATTTTGCTTTCTCAAGATTGCTTTGACTATTTGGCATCTTTTGTGTTTCCATACAAATTGTGAAAATTTTTGTTCCAATTCTGTGAAAAATGCCATTGGTAGTTTGATAGGGATTGCAGTGAATCTGTAAATTACTTTGGGTATTATAGTCATTTTCACAATGTTGATTCTTCCAATCCAAGAACATGGTATATCTCTCCATCTATTTGTATCATCTTTAATTTTTTTCATCAGTGTCTTTTAATTTTCTGCATACAGGTCTTTTGTCTCTTTAGGTAGGTTTATTCCTAGATATTTTATTCTTTTTGTTGCAGTGGTAAGTGGGAGGGTTTCCTTAATTTCTCTTTCAGATTTTTCATCATTAGTATATAAGAATGCAAGAGATTTCTGTGCATTAATTTTGTATCCTGCAACCTTACCAAATTCATTGATTAGCTCTTGTAGTTTCTGGTAGTGTCTTTAGGATTCTCTATGTATAGTATCATGTCATCTGCAATCAGTGATAGTTTTACTTCTTCTTTTCCAGTTTGGATTCCTTTTATTTCTTTTTCTTGTCTGATTACTGTGGCAAAAACTTCCAGAACTATGTTGAATAATAGTGGTGAGAGTGGGCAACCTTTTCTTGTTCCTGATCTTAGTGGAAATGGTTTCAGTTTTTCACCATTGAGGACGATGTTGGCTGTGGGTTTGTCATATATGGCCTTTATTATGTTGAGGAAAGTTCTCTCTATGCCTACTTTCTGCAGGGTTTTTATCATAAATGGGTGTTGAATTTTGTCAAAAGCTTTTCTGCATCTATTGAGATGATCATATGGTTTTTCTCCTTCAATTTGTTTATATGGTTTATCACATTGATTGATTTGCGTATATTGAAGAATCCTTGCATTCCTGGAATAAACCCCACTTGATCATGGTGTATGATCCTTTTAATGTGCTGTTGAGTTCTGTTTGCTAGTATTTTGTTGAGGATTTTTGCATCTATGTTCACCAGTGATATTGGCCTGTAGTTTTCTTTCTTTGTGATATCCTTGTCTGGTTTTAGTATCAGGGTGATGGTGGCCTCGTAGAATGAGTTTGGGAGTGTTCCTCCCTCTGCTATATTTTGGAAGAGTTTGAGAAGGATAGATGTTAGCTCTTCTCTAAATGTTTGATAGAATTCTCCTGTGAAGCCATCTGGTCCTGGGCTTTTGTTTGTTGGAAGATTTTTAATCACAGTTTCTATTTCAGTGCTTGTGATTGGTCTGTTCATATTTTCTATTTCTTCCTGGTTCAATCTCAGAAGGTTGTGTTTTTCTAAGAATTTGTCCATTTCTTCCAGGTTGTCCATTTTATTGGCATAGAGTTGCTTGTAGTAATCTCTCATATCCTTTGTATTTCTGCAGTGTCTGTTGTTACTTTTCCGTTTTCGAATTCCGAAATTTCCCTTTCCGAATTTTTAATTCTGTTGATTTGTGTCTTTTCCCATTTTTTCTGATGAGTCTGGCTAATGTTTTATCAATTTTGTTTATCTTCTCAAAGAACCAGCTTTTAGTTTTATTGATTTTTGCTATCATTTCCTTCATTAGTTTTCATTTATTTCTAATCTGGTGTTTATAATTTCTTTCCTTCTGCTAACTTTGGGGGTTTTTTGTTCTTCTTTCTCTTAATGCTTTAGGTGTAAGGGTAGGTTGTTTATTTGAGATGTTTGTTGTTTCTTGAGGTAGGATTGTATTGCTATAAACTTCCCTCTTAGAACTGCTTTTGCTGAATCCCATAGTTCTGAGTCATCGTGTTTTCACTGTCATTTGTTTCTAGGTATTTTTTTATTTCCCCTTTGATGTCTTCAGTGATTGCTTGGTTATTTAGTAATGTAATGTTTATCCTCCTTGTGTTTGTATTTTTTACAGTTTTTTTCCTGTAATTGATATCTAGTCTCATAGCATTGTGGTCAGAAAAGATATCTGATACGATTTCAATTTTTCTTAAATTTACAAGGATTGATTTGTGACCCAAGATATGGTCTATCTTGGAGAATATTCTATGAGCACTTGAGAAGAAAGTTTATTCTCTTGTTTTTGGATCTCATGCCCTATAAATATCAATTAAGTCCATCTCATTTAATATGTCATTTAAAGCTTGTGTTTCCTTATTTATTTTCTGTTTGGTTGATGTGTCCATTGGTGAAATTAAGGTGTTACAGTCCCCTGCTATAATTGTGTTACTGTCTATTTCCCCTTTTATGGCTGTTAGCATTTTTCTTATGTATAGTGGTGCTCCTATGTTGGGTGCATAAAGATTTACAATTAGTATATTTTCTTCTTGGATTGATCACTTGATCATTATGTAGTGTCCTTCTTTGTCTCTTGCAGTAGTCTTCATTTTAAAGTCTATTTTGTCTGATATGAGAATTGCTACTCCAGCTTTCTTTTGATTTCCATTTACATGGAATATCTTTTTCCATCCCCTCACTCTCAGTCTGTATGTGTCCTAGGTCTGAAGTGTGTCTCATGTAGACAGCATATATATGGGTCTTGTTTTTGTATCCATTCAGCAAGTCTGTGTCTTTTGGTTGGAGTATTTAGTCCATTTACATTTAAGGTAATTATCGATATGTATGTTCCTCTTACCATTTTCTTAATTGTTTTGGGTTTGTTATTATAGGTCTTTTCCTTCTCTTGTGTTTCCTGCCTAGAGAGTTCCTTTAACATTTGTTGTAAAGCTGGTTTGGTGGTGCTGAATTCTCTTAGCTTTTGCTTGTCTGTAAAGGTTTTAATTTCTCCATCAAATCTGAATGAGATCCTTGCTGGGTAAAGTTATTTTGGTTGTAGGTTTTTTCCCTTTCATGACTTTAAACTTGTCCTGCCACACCCTTCTGGCTTACAGAGTTTCTGCTGAAATATCAGCTGTTAACCTTATGGGGATTCCCTTGTATGCTAGTTGTTGCTTTTCCATTGTTGCTTTTAATATTTTTTCTTTGTATTTAATTTTTGATAGTTTGATTAATATGTGTCTTGGCATGTTTCTCTTTGGATTTATCCTGTATGGGACTCTCTGCGCTTCCTACACTTGATTGACTCTTTCCTTTCCCATATTAGGGAAATTTTCAACTATAATCCCTTCAAATATTTTCTCAGTCCCTTTTTTTCTCTTCTTCTTCTTGGACCCCTTTAATTCAAATGTTGGTGTATTTAATGTTGTCCCAGAGGTCTCTGAAACTGTCCTCAATTCTTTTCATTCTTTTTTCTTTATTCTGCTCTGTGGTTTTTATTTCTACTATTTTATCTTCCAGGTCACTTATCTGTTCTTCTGTCTCAGTTATTCTGCTATTGATTCCTTCTAGAGAAATTTTAATTTCATTTATTGCATTGTTCATCATTGGTTGTTTGCTCTTTAGTTCTTCTAAGTCCCTGTTAAACATTTCTTGTATTTTCTCCATTGTATTTCCAAGATTTTAGATCATCTTTACTATCATTAATCTGAATTCTTTTTCAGGTAGACTGCCTATTTCCTCTTCATTTGTTTGGTCTGATGGGTTTTTACTTTGCTCCTTCGTCTGCTGAATATTTCTCTGTCTTTTCATTTTGCTTAACTAACTGTATTTGGGGTCTACTTTTTGCAGGCTGCAGGGTCGTAGTTCCTATTGTTTTTGGTGTCTGCCCCCAGTGGGTAAGGTTGGTTCAGTGGGTTGTGTAGTCTTCCCCGTGGAGGGGACTGGTGCCTGTGTTCTGGTGGATGAGGCTGGACCTTGTCTTTCTGGTGGGCAGGACCGCATCAGGTGGTGTGTTTTGGTGTGTCTTTGAACTTATTATGGTTATCGGCAGCCTCTCTGCTAATGGGTGGGGCTGTGTTCCAGTCCTGCTAGTTGTTTGGCATGGGGTATCCAGCACTGGAGCTTGCTGGTCATTTAATGGAGCTGGGTCTTAGCATTGCGATGGAGATCTCTGGGAGAGTTCTCACCGATTGGTATTTGTGGGGCTCGGAGGTCTCTGGTGGTCCAATGTCCTGAAATCGGGGAGGTGTGGATAGTGACCTGTGCTTGCACACAGGATTATTGGTGGCTGCAGCAGCAGCCTTAGTGTCTCATGTGTCCACGCTGATAGCCGCAGCTCGTGCCCATCTCCGAAGCTTGTTTAGGCGGTATTCTGAATCTCCTCTCCTCGTTCACCAGTTTGGGAAGTCTGAGGTCTTCTGCCAGCGTTCAGTAGGTGTTCTGTAGGGGTTGTTCCATATGCAGATGTATTTTTGATGTATTTGTGGGGAGGAAGGTGATCTCCATGTCTTACTCCTATGCCATCTTGAAGGTCCTCCAAATTAGATATTAAAAAATGATTTGACTATCTATAGTACAGGCTACAGTAGAATCAGCCTTAAATAAATTATATTAAAGTCCAAGTGCATTTATGTATAATCATAATTCCACTCTACTATAGGGGTAAAAGAGAATCATAGGTAAATCAAACAGCCTGATAATGTAAGAAATAAAACATATCTATATATACCTGTGGAGAAAAGGGAACTCTAGTACACTGTGGTGGGATTTTAGATTGGTGCAGCCACCATAGAAAACAGAATGGAGATCCTCAAAATTTTAAATTTAATTACACTCAGGTCATTAGCAAAACCTATTGGCTGGATGTAGTTCTAGAATATAACAGCTCCAGTGTGGACTGAGATTGTTATTGGAAGAGTTAACTATTGGAGGAGGAATTCTGGAGTGCTATCAGTTGTCTATTTTTAATATGAATGATGATTACAAGAGTGCTAACACTATAATTATTGGTCAAATATATATTTATGTTTCATAGATTTTTCTGTATTTTATTATCACACACACACACATAAATGAAGTTGATAAAAAGAGTGAATAGGCAACAGCACACTAATTCTACTCTTCCATTAACCAAAGGAAACCAAAAGCTCTATAATTATAGTTTGGGTTTGTTGCCTTGGGAAAGACATAAAATGATTTTTAGACCAATGTGAACTGAAAGGGCTCAGCAATGTGTGTGGCTAAAGAGATTTTGATTCTGGCTTTTTTTTGTCTTTATGTGGGAATCAAATTTGCCCACAGCTGTCTCACTGACATCTAAATTACAAACTGCTATACGAGACTATTTACCCAGAAAACAGACAGTAAGGAAAAGACAAGGAAATAATGTTAACCAAAGTAACCACAAGTGGAAAAATATATTTTGGTGAAAAAGCCATTTATTAATAGAAAAGTATAGTGAAATCTGTTATTAAAGATTTTCTGCTTTCAGTTTGGTAGAAAGTCTTTAGAAAATTATTTTGCTTTTTGCCTTTATTTTCTTCCAACGTTTAATTTATTGCTCCAATATTCCTCTTTTGGAATAATAAACCTGAAAGTGTCCCAGGTTTTGAGTTACCTGTGGAGACAGCAAGACTATTCCCCTGCAAACACACATTGAGTCCACGCTCAGTCTGAGAAAACATCAACTCTCTTTCTTTCCTCCATGTAAAGCCGTAGTTTTGTAAGTCTTGGGATGTAAAAAGAAGGTGTTTCTGGAGATCATTTAATTCAATATGCAGATTATTGGTCAATGGAGATCAAAGTGATTAAACAGACCATTTTGTACCAAAATGTTTTGAATAGTCTAGACAAAAGTATTTTTTCAAATTTATTAAATTGAGTTAGATATTACTTTATCAGACACAAATGAAACTAAAGGAATGAACAATAATAACAACCACACAAAACTGCTTCAGTCTGCTCATAGCACATTAGAATTTCTTTCATTGTTCACCTACTAGATGATTTTGTAAAAATAGCTTTATTTACAAGACATGTTTTAACATTTACACTATAGAATTTATCACCTACCCCATGGCAGCTGGAAAATTTTTATTTTACCAGGTAAAATTCATATTCATATGCTCTGATGCCCAATTTGCTTTGCAACAATAACATGTGTTTCTGTATGTTATGAGTTGCGGTGCTGTCAACATAGTGCTTAATGGAATTAACCAGTGCTCTGAGATCAGCAATAGGATAACGCTCAAAAGCATCTTGCATTTGAATGCAATATTATCTGAAGTAAAGCGGTCAAGGTCCAAATTTGCTTTGGTTTTGTTTGATTGTCCTTCTTTGGCAAATCCGAAATCATTTTAATTAACGAAGTAATCACATTACTATGTGCAATGAGAATACTCTATAAAAAAATTCATTTAGTTTCAGAAGAGCTGTTCTGGCTTACACAAGTCGGTGCTATGAAAGTAAATTACCTAAATAAAAACAGGGAAAGTTCCTAGTTAGCAGGCTTTATGACAATGATTATGTGGTGTGTTTAATCTCTAGATCATATTGAGTATAATTCTCACTAGTAATGTAATAAAGTGAGATGAATAAAAAAGAAGAAAGAAAGAGAGATTACTTTCCACTAAAACAACTTATGCCATCTGAGCATCTCTATGATAAATATTGTAATTACTGCTTATGATATGAGGACTCAGTGATGTGTGAAGGCAATGCTAACTTAAATCGATGAGATGCAAAAGTCAATTTAATTGTCACATGGTATTTGCTATTACTAGCATATTGATGTGGCACACTTGCATAATAACTCCTTTAAGCAAAAGCACCTTTCTTTTTTAATGGAATGGAGTGACTTCATTATTTTCCTAACCTCTGTGGACTTTTAGAAGATGTACCTTTAGTTTGCATGGGAATAAGTTAGAAAGCTTGTTGCCTATGGTTGCTTTAAGCAGTTCAGGAGAAACCAGAAGAGTTTAATTTTTTTTTAATTCATTTACTTGTTTATTCAACAAATATGCTTCATTGTGCCAAGTGGTAGGGAAAGAGAAGTGAGCGAGACAATCTGGCTGATGAATTTATAAAGTTTATAATCTACTGGAGAAAAGAAGTATTAAGAAATACATACATATATACATATATGTATATTGTTGACTTAAAAAAATTCACAAAATTCACAATATGAGAGTTGCGAGTTAAGTTTTATTTGGGGCAAAATGAGGACTATAGCCCAGGAGACAGCATGGAGAAACTGCTCCAAAGAGGTGGGGGGGGAAAGTCAGTACAGATGTGATTTTGGTGAAGGGGGAGTCCATACAATGAAGCACACATTTTTTGCAGGTTTCTGCTAATCTCGTGAAGGTTACTGCTAGTCACGAGGAGCAGACGTCACCTTGAAGGATTTTAGTGCTTTCCTAGATATGAGGAGATGCAAGAATTGGGCTCATAAAATCAGCTCCTGAAAATATCTAACTATCTGAAGACCTGTTCTGCCAGTTTTTCCCAGAGCACAGAGTGCCTCATTTCTGCTCTCCACCCTGAACTCCTGTCAGGGGGTGTTGAAGGTCAGCAGCTGTAGCAGCACGTGATTTAATCCTCGTAGAGGCAGATGGCAAGTGTCCATGGCAAGTGCCAATTTGTAGTTGACAATATGTATACATATGTATATATACGTATTTATTTATACATAAATTTTCTAGTTAGAATTAGGTTTTAGGTTAAGTGCTACAACAGAGAACTACCAGGTGCAATGAACCCATGTGCAGGGAGACCTAAATTACTAGGAGGAGTTGGGGAGGTCTTTGAGGAAGTAATATTTAAAATGAGCCCTGAAAGATGAGCTAAAAAAGGAGTGGGTATCTGGATTGTGCTGAAGAAGAGAAATCAGTTGACACAAAAGATCTAAATTGACAGGAATGTGGCATATGTAAGGTACAGCTGAAGCTTAGGGATCAAGGGAGGAGCTGCATGGTGAGGACAGAGTGGAAGGCAGGGAAGGGATTCACACTTAATCAGTTACTTTCTTCCTGAACTTCCTTCTTTACTTGGCTCTAAAATCCCCACATCTCCCTCATCTTCCTCCTAATTTCCTTCTTCTCATTCTCTCTGCTTAGTCTTCCAGATGTTCCAGTTCCACGGGGCCTAACCCCCTGCCAGATTCCTTCTAAAAGTACTGTACTCCCTGGATGATATTCACTGTCCTGTCTTTAAATGTTGTCTACGTTACAATTACTCTAAAAGGTATGCCTGGGGCCATGACCTCTGCCCTGAATCCCAGACTGCTCAGAAGTCACCTGAATTTCAACACCTAAAAGGTAATTCAAAAGTACCATGTCCTAATGAGTAATACAGTTTGGCCCTCCCCTGGATTCATATTTTTATAAATAGTGCCACAATTCACCAATTGCTCAGATCATTTATCTTGCATTATTCCTCAACTCTCATGTCAACATAAAAATTCATGAGTACTATCAGTCATTTTGACCTCTAAAATATACCCCCAATGCATTACTACCACCTTGAAGGACAAATAAAAATAAAAAATGAGAGGATTAATTCTCCCTGTTAAAAATAATGAAAGACACACTCCTCCCTTTCCTTAGAGCATATCTTTTCTAAACTTGTAATTGTAAATTCTTTCTCTACCCCTTAGAGATTCACATAAATTTCCTTCTAAATAGCTTTTTGTCAGGTTTGCAACCCAGTACTGTCTTTCTTAAGAAACTGGAGTTGAATGTAAAATCAAGGGAGATAAGGAGGCGCTTATTCCAAGCGTGCAAGGCACGTTCAACGTTTGTAAGTCAACCAACATAATCCCACACATCAGGAAACTAAAATAAAAATCAATCGATACAGAAAAAGCACTTGACAAAATCCAACATCTGTTCATGATTAAGAAAAAAACAAACAAAAACAAAACAACTCTCAGCATACGAGGGATAAATGGGAATTTCTTCAACTTGATAAAGAACGTCTATAAAAACACCTACAACTATCATCATACTTGATGAGAAACTGGATGCATTCCCCCTAAGAGCAGGGATAGGGCAAGACTCTCTTCTCTCATTTCGTCTATCCAGCGTGATACTGGAGTACCTAATTAGTGCACTGATAGTAGAAAATGAAATAAAAGTCTCTTTGCCTCTGTGGTCTTTCTCCTAAAAGCCTGTAAACCCAGCTAACCATGAGAAAGTCTCCAGGAAAATCCTAATTGAGGCACATTCTACAACATATCTGAGCAGTACTCAAAACTGTCAGGGTCACTGAAAGCAAGGAATGTCAAAGAAACTGTTACAGCTGAGAGGAAAGAACCCCAGGAGACAGGGTTATTAAATGTAATGTGGGGACCTGGATGGGATCCTGGGGCAGGAAAAGCATTAAATAAAAACTAAGCAAATCTGAGTAAAGTCTGGACTTCAGGTATTTGTGCTGGTTTATTAATTGTAACTAATGTTCCAAACTAATGTAAGATGTTAATAATAGGGGACAATGGATGTGAGGTATACAGGAATTCTCTGCATTATCCTCACAATTTTTCTGTAAATCTAAAATTGTTCTAAATTTTAAAAAATATTTTAAAAAGGAAACAAGAATAACCATTGAAAAATATAAATCATATTTAATTCTCCTTTAATAAGAACTTTCCAGTGACATATCTTCTACATATCTTTCCATTCTCCGCCTATGGTTTTGCCCTTCTTCGTTCTGTTCCAATACGTTGCCCTCCATTTATCTCAAATTCAAAACCACATTGGATCTTTGCCTTATTCTCATCTCTCTGCCTGAAAAACACTGAATTTCATGGCTGTCTGTCAGTCTTCACTCAGTACACTGTTTAGGTGCCACCTTCTCTTCGAATCCTTCTTTGAAATAAATTAAATTGCATCTATCTCTTTATCTCCCCTTTTCCTTGAATAAATGGAGCAAGAAATTAGAAGTTCATTAAATATATCTAATTTTAGTTATTTTCAGTAAAATATTATAACTCATCAGCTGTGAGAGTTTGAAAGAATGAGATGACAGTTCTTATGCCAGTTTACTGACACAAGTAATTAACAATGAATAAGTCATGAAATATTGAGATGAAAAGTCTGGAAATTAATGGTGCTTAGATTATGGAGAAATCATGAGTACAGTTTTAACATATTCACTTAGATAATTATAAGTGGAAATGTCAAATTAATATTTGAGTATACAGATGTAGAGATAAAAATATATGATATTTGAAGCCATAGTGATGGAATGAAATAGTCTGTGGTTGGAGCATAGGTTAAGATGAGAAAAACGAAAGACCCAGGATCAAACTTGAGGAACATAAATGATTAAAGGCCCTACATAAAAGAAGACACCAAAAATAACTGAGATATAGAAGCTGAAAAGTCAGAGGGGAAAGGAAATGGGTGCCAAGTCCCAAAAAAGGATTTTCCCAGGATGCTGTGGTTGAGTCTGTTGGTACACAGACAGGTTAAACTAAAAAGAAAAGCGGTCTGAAAATTGCCATTGGAATTAAGAACTTTCATGAGATTTTAGCAAGAAAAGATTGATGATGCCTAAAATAGTAAAGACGAAATTCCTACAGACTGAAGAGTGGAGTGACAGGTGGCCAGAAAATGGAGGCAGAGTGTAAAGCAAATTGTTTTGTAAAACTTGGCCATTAAAAGCTTCAGTTGAGAAGAATGAGATCCAGAGGAAATATGTTTACTTTTTGAAATGGAAGAAACAAGAGTATATTCTCCACACTGATTGGAGAGATCTAATAAAATGGGAAGAGGTCTAGAAACAGGAAAAGAGGAATTTTTGGAGAAAGTATTGAACATAAGCATGAGGGGCTTAAAATTTTCTATTCACATTTTCAAACCTACATACCTGAGAGGGGTATGTCTTCCTCCACTTCCTCTTCTTCAGATTCAATCCTTCCCTCTTGAGAATGTTTGAGATGCTCTTTTCCTCTATTCACACCTTTGGATCTCAGGATATTTAAGGGAGAGATTCTCGGTATGTTGTCTATTTTTCAGATCCAATCTCTCCCTGGGCCAGGTTTTCACATGTACTAATCCTAGGACAGAAAATAGGCAAGCAAATTGTGGTCACTTCTAATTTGTATTTTTCAATATCACTTTATCATTACTAGAAGCTACTTTGAATTCTACCATTTAAATTCCAGAGTGTTGCATCTCAATTGTTATAGAATTTGAATTGGGCTTTAAGGCAGGAGTGATTAATCAACTTGAAACTATACATCATGTTGTCCCTTTCTATTTATTGCCTTATTACCAGATGTAAGAGTAAATATGTCTAGAAAATGAGTAGTAGATTGGTCTCTTCAATACTTCTAGCTTTAAAATTACTTGATTATTAATTTCATACAATGCTTGTGAATTTCATATCCAATGTATAAAAATACTTTGGCATAGTCATATCTATAAATAAAACTAACAATTAAAGTAGATGGTTTTATGTTCAGATTAAACCCTAATCAGCTATTACAGACTTTTTTTTATAGTTGTTTTTTGATTTGGGTTTTTTTTTTTTTTTGTAGGGACCACAAATGTAATAAGCAAAGCCATTTATTAGTGAGAGACTGTTGGATTACCCGTTTGTCCTTCTATGTTCATTCTCCAAACTTCTGTGCTGTGCATAACATTTGTCCAGGACCCTAATGGATATGGATGGCGTCAGAGGTCTCTTTTGCCCTAAGTCTTCCACTTGGGTTCAGCCAGTGGTCAGCACAAGCAGGAACTGGAAGAGAAGAAATGGAGTGAGGCTGAGGTGCTTATTCCTTCAGCTTATTTCTGTAGGATTGTTTTAGGATGGCCGAATCCCTAGACTGAAGGGCACAGCTCCTGCCAGATGGGTTTCCCTAAACAGCCTCCTTCTAGGTCCTAGTGATGGCTCCCTTACCTCACCAATTCACACCTGTTTACTAGCCTGTTACCCTTAATAGTTACAGGGTACTGTACTATTCATTGTAGATTCCTTGCACTTTGGTCACCTTGCTTGCTTGCTTTAAATAACGTCTTATATAAAATGTTATTTTTAAAAAGCTTTCGAATTACCAATTTTGTCATATTGGCAAAGCATAAGATATAGTTAAGCGCTCGATTTTAAGAAGAAAGTTTCAGGAGATTAACAGATCAATTTAGCAAATTGTGATTCTTGCTTGTTCATTTAATAAATATTATGGAAAAACTGCTGTACGTCAAGAGCTCTTCAGGCTGCTAGGTATACAACACTGAACAAAAAGGTCATGTAATATTTGCCCTCATGGAGCTTCTGTAATAGCTAGCAGTAATACTTGGCCAGAAACCTAGTACATCATCAAGTTTTAAATGTTGTTCTCTTTATAAAATGAACAAAATACTGAATTTGTTTATTTATTTTATAGATAATAAGTTGTAAATCTTTTACCAGACTATACCATTATTTTCTTCTAATAGCTATTTTTTATTCACAAACTTCTAAGGTTTACTATTTAATGTGATGAACAATTTAGGGTGTACTAACTGCTCTAGCAAGTAGTTCCAAAACTACATAGTATCTAAAATATAACAGAAGTTTGTTTTCCTCACACAGCAGTACCATGAAGTAAACAAGGCAACAGGGCAGCCCTGTAATCCATCTTTAACTCAGGGCTTCCACGTTTACTCTGGCAGCTGTCTTCAATCCAGCCAGCCAGAAAGGCAAAGGAGCACAGAGTTGGTTTCCATGGGCCATTCATGAATGTGTCATATGACACTTCTGCATATGTTCCAGGCAAGCACTCAGTCACATGAGCACTGCTAATCTCAAGGGAAACTAGGAAGTGTAGTCTAGCTGTGTGTCCAGGAAAGAGAAGAAAGTTTGGATTTCAATAATATAGCAGTCTCCATTGTATTGCATATTGCATAAACACATACCCATATACATTTGGGTTATACATTTATATACGAATATCAAAACATATATATGTGGAATATTTATGTTTGTATGGAGTAATTATCCTTATGTGCACTGTGACTGTTGTATCAGAAAAACATGACAATACTTTAGTTTCTTTTATTATCTATTTGAGATGATTGTGCTCTACAGTGTTATTATTACTCAAACTAAATGAAGCTAGAATTAATATTCATGGTACATCTAGACCTCAGGACTTTTGGAAGATTTATGAACCTTTTCAGTACCTACTTTGAGTAGAGATCAGAGCATAAGAGCATAATGCCCTATTCCTTGAGCCTCCGTAGTTAAACAGATGTTCTCGATTTTAATGTCAACTTTATGTTCTAGGTGACCTGTATTATGGTCAGGCTCATCTGAGCTGATTGAAGAGAAGAGAAATTCCCTCAAACATAGGATTTTATTGTGATAATACACCAGAGAAATGAACCATTGCTTGAAACAGCCTTGTCATCAAGCCTAGAGACCTCCAAGGTCTTTTAGAATATGGCAGCAGGATCCTGCTATCTCCTCAGGGGCAGGCTTTCATAGCACCTAATTCTGCAGTGGTGAAATTGAAATATTTAACCAGCAATAAGGCACATCCTCAATCAACCAGAATAAAGGCTCCAGGCTTTAACACCTTAGCTCCTGGAGGGAGGAGTAGCCAGGGCTGGTGGTGGTGAGGGGTAGACGTGCCGGAGCCTCAGAGAGGCAGCGATTTACCAAGCATTTTGAATTTATTTCAATGTTTAAGTGACAACATGGCCATGCCAGCCTGTGCCAGCTGAGTGGTAGCACTGCATTACTCACTGGACTGCTCTTGTGATGTGGCTTTTCTATTTCTCTTCTCTGTCTACATATGAAAACACTTTCAGTGGCTTCTCCTTACTATGCTTTTCCTACTTCAGGATATTTTGTGGTCACGGCTTCCATAACTTCATGGCTCTTATGGTTTTTCTTTATGCCTTTATATGTGTTTCTGTGTGTTTTGTGTTCAAGATCCCTGAAGATCAGATTGGTCTAATTAGTCTCAATCAAAATAGGGTGTCTCTTTTGGCCAGAGTTTCATACCACCTTATTTAGGCTGTTGAAAACTGCCCTTTAAAGACCTGTCACAGTTCCCTGTGACCCAGGCATCTGGTCTCATGATTTAAAGGAATGTATCCCAGGTGCAAATAATCCCTGGTGGCTACTTTTTTAGGAGGCACCTCGAACACATCAGGCAAGATGAGTATCAGAGTTTCTTCTCCAGATCAAACATGCTCCAGTGCTCTGCAGAGCTAAAAACCTCACATTCTTACAATATTATTTATCATTTTCCTTGTGAGAAGACAACTAGAAAAAGAAAATAATATGCAGGGATTTCAGCAAAAAAAACATTTTATTAAGTGCCCTCTAATTCCTTTCCCTAAATTATTACCACAACCATGTCTAGGCAAAAATGACTTTGGAGGGAGTGAGAAAAAACAACAACAACAACAAAAACAAGAATGTCACCTTCATAATGTTAAGCATGTAACTCTGTTAACCATTTTTAAATTAATTATTCACTTGGGAACCTACTGAAAAAATTAATTTACTTGTGAATATGACCAGTCATCACTGCTTTTACTGTAATTCAGACATATTCATCTTTGTCTACAATATCCAGCATTGTTGGAAAGCTAACAGACAAGAAGGCATTAAAACAAACCCCAAAGGATCAGTGAAATGAGTTTATAGTTTATGGCTTCATGCCTATATTTTCAGACTGTTGCTAATGGGACAATTACACTCTGATGACCTTCCACTAAGTGTAAGCCAAAAATATAATTCAGTTTTGTATAAATTAAAACAAACGAAATGGCTTTCAATTTAGCACTGCCGACATCTCTCTTCAAAGAACCATTTTTAGAGTAAAAATACTAAGATTAAGACTATTTAGGGGGAAATTACTTATTTTTTTCCTTAGCATAAAATGCAAAATTGTTAATATAGTCAACAAGATCTTACATCCTCTGTTCCTGCCCAACTTCCCTCCTCAGCATCGTATTGTACAACTCACAGCCTATCAGCCACCCTGACCTCCGTCCTGTTCCTTAAATAAACCAGCATCTTCCACCCTCATGAGTTTTGAACATGTTGTTTCTTCTTGAAAATTATTTTTCGCAGATCTTTGCTGCCTCGATTCTACTCAATTCCATGTCTCATAAATTTCACTCAATGAGACCTCCACTAGTTTTCATCTAATTTCAGTCCTGTTGAGTGTCTATTCTAAAATTTCCCTTCACAGTGTTCATTAACATTTTTTTTCCTAATTACCTAATTTTGTGGCTATGTAAAAGCACAAACAAAAACAAAACAAAACAAAAAACCTATACTTTCTCTTACTTTATTAGTTTCAGATATCAGGCGCTATTTTTTTGTTGTTGTTCATCATGGTATAAGCTCAGCAAGTGGTTCAGAACCTTGATTTATAAAAGGAGCTTAGTGACCGAAAAATGCATATTTATATGAATAAATAGATGGACATGTTTATGAAGTCTATTCTTATATAACTCAATAGTTATTTAAGACAAGATTTTAAACAGTTAAATAGGATGAGGGTCCATGGAAAAGATGGGACTTGAACCTTTTAGACATACAGTATCACAAGGCATTTTTTCATATGAATGTCAGTGATACCTTCCCCCCAAATACCTCTAAGTGTATTGTTGTAAAATATAAGCAACAAAGAACAAATGAAATATTAGAATATGTTTAGCTTATGCTTAACATTGTTTTTCTTTTCTGCAATCAAATGTATTATCATTACCCAAGTATTTCAAGTTTCATCACAATCTTAATTATTATTGTTAGAACACAGACAATATACAGCCCCTTGAAACAAGAAAGTGTCAAAAAAAAAAAACCTGTTTTCTTCCCTATTAGAATTTCTATTTTCAGATTCGCACGTTCTATATTCATTACTAACCCTTTAACGCATATGAAAGTTGTGCTTCCTAATTTTTATATATCAGAATTTACATTGTGAAAAATTATGGTTTAGAGGAAAAAAGAAGTACATAGGTATAGATAGCATAGGTATTGTTCTCCCCGCCCCAGACTCCTCCTCGACCCTTCGGGACAGTCATAGCATGGAGTTCGGCTAGGTTGCGGGGAGGGGCTTTGGCGCAAAGGCTGTCCAGGGGCGGAACTGCGCACGCGCGTGGCACAGTTCTGCAGCCTTCCGGAAGGCCCAGGTTAAGCTGTGCCGCTTTGTGGCGCAGAGTCTGGGGCCCCAGTGTGAGGTCCGCCGAGGTCCGAAGCCACAGCAGCCCTAGCAACCTTCCATCGCACAGCCTTGGGGCCAGTTGTCCCTCTGGGCAGCTATGAGGTATCTAGCACTCGTCCTGGCTTTTGCTTGAACAGCCCCAGGGCCCTGCTCTCCTCCTGACCCAGCCCAGCTACCCGCACCCTGCGAAGGGGAAGCTATGGCCTCCCGCAAACCGCTGCATCGGGAAACCACGGGGGACGACCAGGGCCCAGGGGCGAGGCCTGTGCAAGTGGGTGGAAGATGTGGAGTTTTCCAGAAAGGCAGACAGGGTGCGGTTGGAGCCCGCAGGTGGCTTGAATGTGGAGGGCAGTAAGTGTGGCTCCTAGTGGACGGGCCGGGGGAGGATGGGCGGGGATACGCGTCGGGCAGCTCCGTGAATCGCTGAATCTGGCGCCAGGCCCTGTTGCCGGCTACAGCTCTTCCCGGAGGCGGCCCAGTGTCAGGGTCTCGGGATATATAAAGGGGCCACAGGGGAGGCCTGGGGTCAGAAACACCTGGTACCACGGGTGCCGGCGGCCCCTCGCCATATCCTCGGCTGCGAGACTCACCAAGCAGACCCCAATCTCCTTCGCCATCCCTGCCCCCACCCCCAAGCCGTATGTATATCAATAAACTTGTCTGGTTAATAGACATAAAATATGCTTTAAATAATTAATAGTAAGATATATTAAAATTAAGACAATTAATAGTAAAATGATTTAGAGTTAAGCTTAGAACTTAAAACGAATTAAAATTTAAAGGCATAGCATGTTTCCATGTACTATAACAGAGGATACGTGTTTTATATTTGCTAGTAACAGGATGTTATAATACTGGCCTTACAAATTCTATTGTTCCATTCCATCTCATAAATGTCTTATGTATTTATTGAGTTCCTTCTGTGTACTCGTAGATCATGGGAACACTGAGACAAGTGCCTGCCCTTAAGTATATGCATAGAGAAAGTATTATTGATTGACACTTTAGGAAAGGAACTTGGCAGTATGTAGAATGAACTTTAAAAGTGGTCATAATAATTCCATTTGCAATAGTACATCCTGTGAAAGGATGTGAAAATAATTTAAACAAGTTGGTTATGCTCAAGAAAATAAATTAAAAATGGTTTATAAGGGAATGGGTTAGGGACATTTGATCAGATACTCTGCCAAAGCAATAATAGCAATTAATGGGGCTGCAAGCCAGATCATACACACCGTGAGGATAACTATGTAGGCATTATGATGTTTATGGACAATGTTAATTGTAGGAAAATGCTTATGAAGTAAATATATTTGATCCAGAATTAACACAAAAAATAAAATCTATATGAAAATGCCGGAAGGAAGCACAGCAGGATATCTCCTGATGTTAGAAGTGGGTGCTTTGTTTATTAGATTTTCTGTATTAAAGTAAGGCAAAATAACTGTTGGTTGGAATGTAAATTGATACAGCCACTATGGAGAACAGTATGGCCGTTCCTTAAAAAACTAAATGTAGAACTACCATACAACCCAGCAATCCCACTACTGGGCATATACCCTGAGAAAACCGTAATTCAAAAAGGGTCATGTACCACAATGTTCACTGCAGCTCTGTTTACAATAGCCAGGACATGGAAGCAACCTAAATGCCCATTGACAGATGAATGGATAAAGAGGATGTGGCACATATATACAATGGAATACTACTCAGCCATAAAAAGGGATGAAACTGAGTCATTTGTAGAGATGTGGATGGACCTAGAGACTGTCATGCAGAGTGAAGTAAGTCAGAAAGAGAAAAACAAATATTGTATATTAACGCATATATGTGCAACCTAGAAAAATGGTACAGATGAACCGGTTTGCAAGGCAGAAATATAGACACAGATATAGAGAACAAACGTATGGACACCAACGGGGGGAAGCAGCGGGAGGGTGGTGGTGGTGGTGTGATGAATTGGGAGATTGGGATTGACATGTATACACTGATGTGTATAAAATGGATGACTAATAAGAACCTGCTGTATAAAAAAATAAAAAGAAAAAAGAGAAAAAAGTAAAAAAATTATATTTACTTGAAACTTCATTGGAAATAAACTATTTGATCTTAAAAAAAAATAAAGTAAGGCAAAGTAGTATTTCTAAAATTCCTAACTTATAAAAGTAACATCTTGCTTTTATTTTCTGTTATGAGAATATGGAACATTTTTGTGTTCTAACAATTATTTTTCATTTAATAAAATCTTATTTGGATAATAAAATAGTAACAAAGCCAAGACAAAGAAATCAATTCATAAATAACAATTACATATGCACTGCATATAATGCCCAGTGTAAAACTTAAAGAATTAGGGATACTTTGAGTTGGTTTTATTAAGAAAGATTTTATAAACATAAACCTCACCCATCCTCAAAGCAACAGCTTAGTAAGGTACTTCAGAATTGGCTTTTGTTGTAAATATATACTTGCTCATTGTGTACCTGAAGTTAGTTTTAGGGAATATTAAAGAATTTTACAAGGACAGCATGAAATGTGATTTTTCATGAATAACCTTTTCTGGGAAATAAAAAAAAAGGCTGATATGCTGATTACTGTAATTTTTATGTCAATCACAGTAGTTTTATGTTTCTTGATTTTTGCTTCCATTTATTATTGGTCATAATTTAATTGACCATAATTTAATGACCATAATTTAATTGGTCATAACATTCTTAAGTGATGAAAGAATTTGTTTTCATCTTTAAACACACAAAACTAATGAATGTGTGTTAGAATATTCTACCTATTTTGTGTTTACACTTTTATGTTTTACTGAAAGCCCCATACTCCTTTTATAAACAGATATCAAAATTGTATAAGTCATCATTTCATGATACTCTTTTCATAATACACCCTAAATCTTGATCAAATAATACTTTACTTCCCTATTAAAAAGAGTTCCTAGACTGAAAGAATCTGAAAGCATCCAAGCTCCTGTAACGTCTAGATTCCCATAGTCTGAAATATTACTCATGGAGGTGCAGCCCAGTTACCCCGTGGTGGGCTCTGGCCAGTGCCTGTCCAGTACAATTCAGCAGGTCTTTATCCAGTGAGTCTAGCTGTGGTACTACTGGACCATGTGCCATATTTGTTCTGACTTCATAGATAATTTCATGTTATCTTGTCTTATCCCCACTTTTCCCTGCAGTTGTGATAACAACACCCTCCTTTGGGTTTTCTTTTATTTTTGTTGATAGAAAAATGCAGATACCTAGACCCCTGCCTGATAAACTGTGACAGACACCAAAGTTTGAAAGTCATTGCTTTAGCTTCACTCTGATTAAAGAAAATACAGTTGCCAAAATGACTGCATTCTCTTTTCAGTAAGGTAGGTAAATATTTTTGTGATTAAAATCTTACATCATTTCAGAGTTGATGTGATTGCCAATGAGCTGACCAGTAGAACATGATTTTTATGGAAAGATTTTTGTTTTTTTGAAAAATGTTTTGTATGCTGGTGTTCTAAAAGATAATTCAACAACAGAGATTTAATTACTGAAGTGCTCATTAGAGTAGTGAGGTTTATGCCCCAGAAATCAACATGAGGAAATAATGACTCAAAGTAGTAACAGAGGTTGTATTTTTAAACCACCTATATAGTCAGTAAAATTTAGCATACCATATATTAAAACATATTTCATGTACTAAAAATATTCTGCATTTTAACTAAACCACCTAAAACCTATGTAAAAATTATGCATTGAAGTTTAGTTACTGGGGCTAAGAAAATTAAATGCAGTAAAGATTCAGAACAAAGCATAGACCAGTATTTTCCCACACTGTGTAGGTAAACAGCAGTCGTGTAGTTCTTTCACACAGGGACTTGAATGACTCCTTTATGATTTTTTTAATTTGTATCAAATTAACCAATTATAAAACGATTCCAGAGTTGTTTGTTTACTAGATATTGGCTAAAATAATGATTCTTAAGTATTGTAATGATAAATCAATATTTTATAAGACAGATTTAATTAATGTGATCTAAACGTACTCATTAAATTTCCTTACTATAGTAACATTATTTTAATTTCCTTTATTGAAGTGATTCCAAAATTACCATCACAGATCAGAATGCAGCTAATAAAATAAAATTCTCAGAACCTAATATTTTAAAGATTAAAAGATACACAAGAAAGGGCAACACAAGAAAGTAATTGTTTAAAAGGATTACTAATGACAGCCAAATAAGACTAACAAAAAGCTTACATAATTGATTTCAGTGTTTATAGATCAGAATGAAATTTTATTTTCTTTTATGAATCAAACTAAATTATGCTATCCTTTTTATCATTCTGTGAATTGATATCAATTTTCTGCTGGATATTATACATATCTTTCTATAGTTTTTAGAAAGAAGACTCCTATAATTACTTTACTGAATAACATAAAACATGCTGCTTTCTTTACTTGGAGATAAAAAGATTACTATTTGTACAATTACTATTTTTCCTAATTTCTAAATAAGTTTCAAAAGTATTGGAAAGTCTTTGATTTCAAATTATTTTCTACTTACCATCCTCCTATAAAAAATATCTATATATGTGCATGTGGACACATTCTGAGTGATTTTCTGAGGTCAAATATAGGGAATATCGGATTCACTATATTTTTGTAGTCACTACAAAATTTTAATAAGAAATTTCAGTGTTTGAAAGTTTGAGATATAAGATGACATGATAAATTGTGTGACTGTGAATTTAAATATATGTGACATTTAATTAACTATATTTTGAGTTTGAGGTCAATGTTAATTTAGGGAATGAAGGTGTGGGAGAAAGTTCAAGGAATCATTTAATAAAAAACTAATTTTTTCATTGATATATATGAAATTATATATGTATAAAACTGTATATATATCAAAACTGTATTCAGTTATATATTTCAGTTATGTCTTATTATATTACTAAGTAACATAACAAAGAATTAACTTATACTCTATTTTATATATACTCTTACACTTAATCAAAATTAAAGTCACGGGGGCTTCCCTGGTGGCGCAGTGGTTGAGAGTCCGCCTGCCGATGCAGGGGACACGGGTTCATGCCCCGGTCCGGGAGGATCTCACATGCCGCTGAGCGGCTGTGCCCGTGAGCCATGGCCGCTGAACCTGCGCGTCCGGAGCCTGTGCTCTGCAACGGGAGAGGCCACAACAGTGAGAGGCCCGCGTACCGCAAAAAAAAAATTAAAGTCACGGGTATATATGATACAGTATAGGTTTTTGTTTAAGGGGGTTTCTAAACTTGAAGTAATTGCACTGACAAACTCTTTTTGGGGAGGTGTTATTGACCTCTTGTATTGATTCTTCTAAAGTGTACGTAGGATAATGTAACACATTCTCTAAAATCACCCAAACCTCAATGACTGCTAATCCATTAAACCACTGAAAATGCTGACGAAAACTAAGACTTTTTAAATCAATATTTATGTAGTATGACAGGTATTTAAAATCTATTTAGATATACTTTTAATAATTAAGGCTAAGATGAGTTTCTGGAGGGCTATTTTATTATTGAGAGTATACTTAACTGCTATCAGAAAACCCTGCTGCCTGTGAGATATTATTCACTGTGTCTCATTTATTGCTATCTGTTTTAATTATAATTTGAAGAAACCTAATCAAGCTTTTTCCCTAACTAAACAAACCACTTAGATCAAACTGCATTTATCCTTCTGAAAAATTTACTATTGTTCCAGAAGCTGCAAATGGGTATTTAAACTTCAAATAGAGTTTATATGGGAAGGTCGATGTTTATTGACTTACCCTATCTTCCAGAGAGTCCTCTTATTTACCAAATAGACTTCCTAAATTAGTAAAGATAGGGCTTAAACATTCTGTGAACTATCTGGAACGTGTGTATTTTAAAGTGAAAATCTGTGTAGTATGTTACAGAGAAAAATCAATTTGATCCAACTATATTTTAGTTTCCTTACACTAATTGGATCTAATCAGGAAGTTTTGTTTTTTGGGCATCTTTCAGACTACAATCAATAAGAATCCACCTACTCTGGACTTGAGAAATAAAAAATCTGAATGATTTTTTTTTTCCCCAGAGTTAGGTTGTGGTCAAAGACATTTTAAAGAATCTAGCATTGTTAACACTTTTTTTTTCCCTCTGAATACAGTTTTGTTCCCTTTAGACCTCTTCATTATGCCCAGTATCAGCTAGTATTTCGTATGGGAATTGCCTTTGCTTACGTATCTAGTTTGGTTTTGCTGTAATAAATACAGGAACGATGCTTTAGGAAAAATATCTGACTTATGTTGTTATATTAAAAAGTAATGAAGAGGACCCTTTGTGGGTTTCATTGTAATTTATCATTCTGCCATTGCTCTAGGAATTTACCGTTACCCTTGGATTATGTATAAATGCTCTACTTCCTCTACTGTTATTGCTCATCAGTTTACTTAAGATAATACTTTTTCCTTCACAAACTGTATCTCAGAACAGAAAGCCTGTAGCTAGTCCTGGGTGTTGAGACTTCACAGGGCTCTAGGGTCACAGTCTGATGCAGAGCCGCACCTCTGTGTGTGTTCAAAGAATGACTCACAGAAAGTCTGGAACCTGGAAAGGTCACTTAGTTTAGAAAATGATGAAATATTCCACCGTGACTCATTTAGGTCATAATAAAATTCTCTTTTCCCACGTATTTGGAGAACTTTAGAACTGCTATAGAAGAGTACACAGCCAATAAACTTGTGTGGTGCACAGCTTCTACAGAGTGCAAAAATGTTTTATACCTGAAAACCTTGCCCTGAAAATTGGAGGAGTATTTGGGATTCCCATGGCACCGAAACCACTAGAAACAGGTTGTTCAAAGAGTAAAACTTTCTCCACGTTTATGAAAGTGTGGTCTGGGTTTTAACTTGTGAGGAATGAAACGCAGACAATAAATTTTGAGACTGAGAATTCAGGAGATTGGAATATTTGGAAGTTACTTGGAACAGAAACTGAAAATTGGAAAACAAATGATGAGGCTAATGAAGATGATTCGCAGTGTATCTTTTTATTTTCCTTTTCACTCTTACGAATAAGAATTTGTTACCAAACCCTACTAATATGTGAAACTGAAGAAAGAGAGCATGCTTCTGAAAACTCATACAACAGGGTTTTAGGAAGAGCTGAAGGTGAAAAAGTCTGTTGACTGTGAAATAAACCAGAGAATAAGGATCAGTCATCTCATCAGAAAAAGAGACAAAGAAGGACAATTTCTTGTCTCCACATTCAACATAACTGACGCACAAAAAAGTTTTGGTATTAGGAGTCCTATTTCCAAATTCAGTTTTCCATTTAATATATTTGTTGTGTATGTCAGTCAAATCTTTCTATATACAATATAACAAAAGTTCATTCTAATTCAAGAGTTGAACATTACATTTCGATGTTCAAAGTGAATAATGTGTATGATGTGACAAACCTTATGTTTAAATTATGGTTAACGTGAGGGTAACCTGAGATTTCAAAGAATGGGTTTGAAAAGAGATTTCAAGAATGGGTCAGAAATAAAACTTTTTCATAAGTTTGAGAAATTCTATTTCAGTGTTTACTGCACAGAGACTATTTTTTAATGTTCAGTTTCTACAACTGTCATTTACAATGAGAAAACCGAATTCTTGAAATATAAACATTGATTTTCTATTAATAGTAGAACTCTTTGCATTCATCAAGTCTGTTGTTTTAGCACGTTCTTTCCAATACTGTTTCAACTTTCCTTAGCTCCCTGAAGGCTAATCCTTGTGATTATCTTTTAAATTTTCTGTTACCTATACTTTTTCCTCATAGATTATCCCATTTTTATTTACTGATGGCCTAAATGTTATCTCTTCTATTTGACTGTATCTTACTACCATCTACTAAAGAAACGACATGGCCTTTGGATTTCTCCAAATTCTCGTGTCTAAATTATTTATACCCATTGTTTCAAAATTGCAGTACTAACACTGATGTATAGTGTGGATTTTGCTTACATCCAATCACATACTTATAAGACAAAGTCAAAAGTTATGTTTGCTAACGTTTTAAAATATTTTATCATTTGTAATTATCTTATAAAATTCAATATACATAATAGAAATTACTCGTCTAGCTCTAGATTCTGTTATAGTTTTTTTTTTTTTTTTTAAATAGCCCTGTTCTGTTCAGGAAGGAGTAGATCACTAAAAAATAATTCTTCTCTCTTAATTATTGCAATAAAGAGTTAATAGTTCCTTAAATAATTGGTTTAAGAGCAGTAAGTATTTACTTTTAATCACTATGATTAAAGCACCTATGTGAAAAGAATAACTTTTGCATTTTTCTTAAAAACATTAAGTGGAACACAGTATTATTCAATGCTGGGAAGTTTTTATAATCACTATGTAGCCCTATACATAAAATATTAAGGAAGTTCAGGACTTTAAAACAACTATAAAATATGATCATGTACGTTGCTGTGAAGTTCCTTTCAACAAATCCACCCTAAAATTCATAATGTTTCTCAGAGAAGAAAAGAAACAGTTTACAATTAATTTCATCGTCTGTATTCTATTTGATATACTAATATAGATATCATATCTGCTTTTCAAATATGAGAATTAACTAATTTCTCATTTTTTATAGAGAAGGTATTTAATTACCTCTGTCTTTAATTAATCTGAAATTGAGAAATATTTTTCTATGAACTATGATAAGATAGAAATATCTATTTATGTAAATTAATTTTAAAAACCTGATTCTTAAATATAACATAATCTTTGGTTATTAATTATGACAAAGACTAAAATTCATAGTTATGTAGGCTTTGTATTAAATATATACTTAAAAATAAGTCAGTGGGTAGACCAAATGTTTGTGTCCCCCCCAAATTCATATGCTGAAACCAAAATCCCCAATGTGATGGTATTGGGAAATGGGGCCTTTGGGAGACGATTAGGTAATGAAAGTGTAGCCCTCATGAATGGGATTAGTGCCCTTACAAAAGAGACCCCAGAGAGTTCCCTTACCCCTTCTGCCATGTAGGGACACAGCATGAAGACAGCTGTCTGAGAACCCGGAGGCAGGCCCTCACCAAACACCAAATCGTCCTGCAACTTGATTTTGGACTTTCAGCCTCCAAAACTGTGAAAAATAGATTTCTGTTGTTTATAAGCCACCCAGTCTATGATATTCTGTTATAGCAGCCCAAACAGAGTAAAACAGTTAACTGATTTTAGTTCTCAACTTATCTCTATGACACTACTAGCTGAAAGGTGATATAATCAAGTTAGACTGGTTTTACCAATTGGAGATTCTACTGAACATATGAGGAAATGATTACAATGTCTACTGTGGGAAATTTTAGATATTTCTTTAATGATGACTTAGAGTTTTTCCAACAGCAGATTCCAAACATGGCCATGGGCACAAGTAGTATATTTGAGGGGTAATCCCTTAATGCAGCAAGCTGGGGGAGTGAGACAGAGAAGGAGGAACAGGCAATCGATGATTGTTGAACTGGTTGTCACTGAGCAACTAATGCTTCATATAATGTTCCTGAATTTTACTCCAAATGAACCTTGGAATTGTTTCTCCAGAGAGTGGAAGGCTGGAAATTTATTCACATTTTCCTTCCCCTCACTGTTTTGAGAATTGACCTAAGGGACATTAACTGCTGTGCACTTAATAACTGTTGAAAAAGTTTGTAAAAACTCTGTGGCAGAAAACCAAGTGATCCAGCAGGTACATGCTGTGGGAAGCAGCCTGTGTTTATAGGAAGCCTATAGCCCAGCTGTAGCTGAAATCCAACCTTGGTCATGGGATAGAGAGCTGCACACGGAAGTGGTCTGTTAGACTCAATTTTGGGCATGATTAAAGTAATGAAAAGATTACACTAAGGGGAAAAATCGATCATAGGTTTTAATATGTACTTCCTTGGGAATATCGGCTTTTTTATTATTCCTTACTAGAAAAAAGGAATATTCTACATATTACTTTTATCCTCGTTGTCTACCTTTAAAAAGGGCTTTATTTTATGCTTTAGAGTGTAGTCCTTTGTTTTAACAGTCACCTTTAATTTTTTTTTATGTACCTTATGTACTTTTGTAAAGTAATTCATATAAAAATGCTCAAATGAGTATTTTGTATATTGGTTAGTTATCTTTTTTTTAATTTAATTTTATTTATTTATTTTTATACAGCAGGTTCTTATTAGTTATCCATTTTATACACATTAGTGTATATATGTGAATCCCTATCTCCCAATTCATCACACCACCACCACCCCCCGCCCCGGCCACTTTCCCCCCTCGGTGTCCATACATTTGTTCTCTACATCTGTGTAATAGTCACCCTTAATTTTTTAATGTGGATTCTTCTTTATAGATTGTTTTAGTGAATTCAAAAGCTGTCTTCTCCCTCATGATGGTTATTGACAAGAATTTTATCATACAATTGCCCATTGAGCACTACCCCTCTCTTTATTATTATTGCAAAGTTTAACTTTGTTTTCAATAGTTATCATTGTGTTAGTCATTCATTGCTGCATTGAAAACACCCCAAAACTTTGCAGCTTAAAATTACAAATGTTTATTATCTCAGAGTTTCTGTGAGTCAAGAATATGGGTGTAATTTAGGTGGATACCTTTGGCCCAAGGTCTTTCAAGCTGTTATTCTTGGCTGTGGCCTCTTCTGAAGGCTTGATGGAGACTCATCTGCTTCCAAGCTCACTTACACGGTTGTTGGCAGATCTTGGTCCCTTGACACTTGGATCTGTACATGGTGCTGCCTTACAACACAAAAGCTGGCTTTTGCCTGTGTGAGATGCAAGGGAGAGCAAGAGAGAGAGTGTCAAAGCCAGCAGCCACAGTTGTTTCTGTAACCTAAGCTCAGAAGTGACATTTCATCACATCTGTCATATTAGAAATTAATTAAAAGTTCCAGCCCACACCAAAGGAGAGGTAGTGGCACAAAAACTTAAATACTAGGAGGGGGAGATTGTTAGGGGCTGTGTCAGGGGCTGCCTATCTCAATAATTTCAACTTGATATCATTTAAACTTTAATTAGCTCACAATTGCATCCCTTTTTCTTGTATTTTGTATGTTTTATCTAAGTACACATTGCTACTTTCTGAATATCCTTTTTAAATAGTTTATATCTGTGAGTAGTAAAACATTGTACCTTTATAGGTCGAGAAATAACTTTATCTATACTGTTGTTAACAGTTTGGTTAAGTTAAAATTATCTTCTTTTGAAAGTATTCTATCTACTGTCATGGAAGGGAAATCTGATGTCAATCTACCTGAAACTCTTTTTTTCAGGTCTTTTTGTCTTTTCTCTGATTATTTAAAAATATTTTCATTATCCCTGTGAATCTGTAATTTTATTGTGGTATGTTTAGTTTTTCACTTTTTTACTTAAGTTGTTTAGTACTAAGGAGTATTCTTTCATTAAGTCTTATATCTGTACATCTTCTGGAGAATATTTCAGAAATCATTCCTGCTTTTTTGTAGTATTTTGTTTCTCCTTCATAATCTCTCACCTTTTCAAACTGCACACATATGTTCAAAATGTATGTATTGAGGACTTATTCACTAGTTAGTGGGAACACCAAAATTAAAAACAAACAGAAAACACAGACATGATCCCTGCCCTTAGTTTAACTGAAGTTATTCTTTCATTAATTTCTTTGAACATCTTAAACATAGTTATTATAAAATTATTTAAAATTTTCCCTACAAACTTCATTTTCTCCGGAATGACTTCATGTTCACTAAAATGAAATTTTCAGGAAGGCTGATTCCTTGTGTGATGTTTTAACTCTGTTTTTATAGTTTCTGGAACAATCTCTCACACATTTAGAGACACAATAAATAATTGTTAATGAATGATTATTGATTTTGTTGATTCTCTTCCATACTAAGCTGTCTCTTCTTACATTCTGAAATTTGGGCTTGAAGGACCATTTTTTTTAAGATTTTTTCTTTAATTTTTTTATTACGTTTTAGAATTTTAAAAAATTATTCAAGTATAGCCGATTTTAATGTTGTGTTGATTTCCATTGTACAACCAAAAGATTCAGTTATACATGTATGTGTGTATATATATATATATATACATTCAGTTATACATGCATATACATACATAAATATATACACACGCACACTTTCTTTTTCGTTTGGTTTCCTTTCCACTATGGTTTATCCCAGGATATTGACTATAGTTCCCCATGCTCTGCAGTAGGGCCTTGTTGTTTAGCCATTCTGTAGGTAATGGTTTGCACCTGCCAACCCCACTCTCCCAGTCCATCCTTCCCGCCAGCCCCAGCAACCACAAGTCTTCTCTCTCTGTCTGTGAGTCTGTTTAGTAGATAAGTTCATTTGTGTCATATTTTAGATTTAACATATAAGTGATAATCATATGGTGTTTGTCTTTCTCTTTCTGACCTACTTCACTTAGTATGATAATCTCTGGATCTGTCCATGTTGCTGCAAATGGCATTATTTCATTTAAAGATTTTATTTTTTAAAGCAGTTTTAGGTTCACAGCAAAATTGAGGAGGTACAAAAATGTCCCCTATACCCCTCACCTTCGCACCCGAATAGCCTCCCCCATTGTCAACATCCTGCATCAGAGTGGCGCCTTTGTTTTAATTGATAAACCTACACTGATACACCATTGTAACCCAAAGTCCATAGTCTACATTATGATTCACTCTTGGTGCTATACACGCTATGAGCTTAGACAAATGCATAATGACACATTCATCATTGTAGTATCATACAGATGCTGCCATAAAAATCCTCTGTGCTCTACCTATTCATGCCTCTCACCACCTGCAGGATCAGTTTCCTTTGGAGAGTTTTTTGGGTTTTTTTTTTAATTTCCTTTATGTGTCCAGTTTCAAATATCCTTTCCTGCCAACTCGTTTAATGTTTTCTTCATTTAGCACCCCGAGGCTTCCTCTATAATAGCATCTTTGTCTTCTGTGCCAAAGTGATACTGGGGATGGTACAGATCCAGATGCCCAACTACATGTGGCTGGATTCAGTTCCTGATTGAGAGAACTAGCCTTTGTTCTCTCTCTGACTAGAATCATGGCTGATTATTAAACCAAATCCCAAGGAATTGGATAGTAGTAGGTTTTTCATCCCCATTTTAGCACATGCTTTCAAGGTGTGAGTCGGTCGGTTGTAGTTGCACTTCCGGAGAAGAGCAGCGCTCACTCTCAGGGCCGGAACTCCACTGCTGCCTGTGTCTTCACCAGAGGCCAGCGGCTTGAGCTGTGAATTTGCATTTCTTTGATTTTCTACAGCTCACATTCATATCTCCATCTTCTTCTGAGTTTGACCTTACATTTCTGGTTATTTCTTTTTTATAAATATATGTCACCCATTTTTGCAGTGTGTGTTAAATGGTTTGCCCAACTGTGACTCACTAGGTAGATGTGTTGTGAACCAAGCAAAGTGTATCCTGTGCAGCCTGTCACAGACTTTAATGACCTCAGCAGTTATTTCACGGAGAGTCATCCTGGGCTGTACCTATTTTTAAATGGCTGCTGTTAACAGACACCAAGGAGCTACTGATGGGTTATCGCCAGGTGACTCCCATAAGATGAGTATTCTATTGCAAACATAGAGATTAAAAAGGGAAAGAGTATTAGTAAGAAAACTTAGAGACTAGCACAGCAGATGATGAAGGCTTCAAGTCAGGCAGTGGTGGGGATAATACCCTTGGTTTGTGTCATGTTTGCTTTAGGTTCTGATGAGTTGGAAGATAACACCAGGTAGATTGGTGATATAAGTCTGTAAATATGGAAACTGACTAAAAAGTTGAGGAAAAAAATAGGAATTACTATTATTAAGAATTAAAGACATTAAAGTGAACTGCGTATTGAGTCATACAGTCATTCATTGAACTTGCTTGTATTAAGCAGCCATCATCTGTCAAATACCTTTTAGGTGCCGAGGTTACAGTAGTAACTGAAGTAGACCAAAATGTTTGCCCTAATAAGACTTTGATTTTAGTGGGGAAGACAGAAAATAAACATATAAAACAGTGCAATATCTACTTCAAGCGATGAAAATTGCTACTGAGAAAGATAAAGTGAGGAAAGATAGATGAATGCCGTTTGGGAGCTTGCTGTTTTTAGCATGGTTGTTTAGGAAAAGCTTGCTGATGCAATATGATTTGAGACTTTATGGAATTAAGGAGTCATGGTAATGAAGGATGCTCTGATATCCCTGGGATTCTTGCAGTAACTGACATAAAGAGGGATAAAAGGCATAGTGAGACTAGGCAAACAGGTGGCAAGGAAAAGTAGGACTCAGGGACAGAAGGAAAAGATTTTAAAAGGTATCTAATGCTGTACTGAAAATAGGCAATTTTGTTTAATAATTAAGTTTTACTTAGCAAATTTGAGTGTCCAGTTTCATAGCATTATGACGTTTGAAGACCAAATTGCAATGGGTATGTAATAACTTTCTAGAAGTGAATAAAGTTTGATTAGAGAAGGTTGACCAGATATAATAATATACTAATAAGCTATAATATTAAAAATGTGATACTGAAACAAGAAGGAGAAAAAATAAATAGACCCATAAAGAGGAATTTATTATGTAAGAAATAAGACATTTAAGATCACAGTTGAAAAGATGGAAGAGTCAACAAATAATTAAATTATTTAAATATAATAATTAAATATTAAAATAATTATTTGTTCCTTGGGAAAATATCCTAACAGATCCCAACACTGCACAATTCACAAATACGTATTTTATTTAAAATGGATAAAGAAGACAATACAGAGAGAATAATACAGTAAGTGCAACAATCTCCAAAAAATATTGGAAAGAAGGTAAGTGATTACTATTTAGCCCACTGGAGAAAGCTGAACAGTATTGTAGGAACAAGCATGTATTGAGGCATGAGAAATATAAGAGGCGTGGGAGACTGGTTCAGATCACCAGTTTTCAGAGAGATCCAGAAATAGTAATGTTACCTCAAACGTGGGATGTGATGGGGCTGAAACCAAAAGATTAGTTGAAAGTCTGTATAAGAAACTGATAAAAATATAAAATACATATAAAGTCACTAAGATCTCTCTCTACACACACACAGAGTAAACTCTGCTGAGCCATGTGTCTATAGCTACTCTAACCCTACTGAAGACTGCAGGACTATTTTGCAGAGAAACAAAAGCCATGAGACCCAACACTCAGTGACAAGAATCACAGCAAAGGACCCGGTAGAGAAGAACTACTGAAAACACTTCCAGGATGGAAAGCTGAAGTTAACACATTGAATGGTGAGCCCCTCCACTTCCATTGCCTGCCTTAGCTCCAAGAGTCCTGGCAGAAGAAGCTTGGAGTCTTCACCTTATGGAAAAGCACCAGCCTGGGAGAAAAGACCCCAGCAACTGGTAATGACCTGGTCAAGCCCATACCCTAAACAAGGATTTATAAACAAGGATTTATAAAAGACCCGAAACAAGGATTTATAAAAGACCCATAAGAAAGTACGTTATCTTCAAATTGCAAGAGACCTGAGATAAAGAGTCAATCTCCAAAGCTCCTAGATTAAAATACAGGCCATCATGAATCATTATAGATTAGATAACTTGGTACTACTCGACAACACCAGTGGAAGCATGAGGGCATTGGAACAATTAATTCATATTCTGAGGAAAAATTATTTCACCTTTGCATTATATACCCAAATCACTGTTGATATATCAGAATAGAATAAAGATATTTTTAAGTTAAGAAGTTCCCAAAAAATTACTTAACACTCACATCATCCGAAAGCCAGTGGAAGTTAGATGTAGCAAATTAAATGAAAGAAGAAGTCAAGAAGGAATAAGACAAAATGTGCTAGATTGCCATGCCCTTGGGAAGACTGTACTGCTTTCTCCACATGGGGGCTTTGTCATGTGACCTACTCAGGTTAGTGGCACGTGAGTAGAAGTGAAGTGTGTCACTTCCATAGGAACCTTTTAAAGCCACTCTTAGTGCTAAAGTTTATTTGGAATGAGAAATGCGTCTTCTGCTCTCTGGCAGTCTTCACTATTAGAAAAATAATCAGAAACTTTTTTTATTAGATCAAAACATTTTCTAAACTTTATAATTCTACAGTAAGTGAGTTTTTAGAGGGCATGAAGATACGGCAAGTAATTAGTCTAACTAGAGATTTTCATACTATTTTGGCTTAGCACTTGCTGTGCCTCGTCTTAGTCATCTTTAAAGCTATGGATTAACATAGAGGGGTTTCTATTTTACTTCAGCTTCAAATTCAGTTACAGAGTCTTATTATGTAGTAGAGGTTCTTTTGAAATATACTTCTCAATTCATGAACATGAACTCCAGAAATATATACTTTCTCATTTTTTATTCTGTACCTAATTATTTTCTGACTTAGATACTCATTATTTTATAATGAGCCAAACTTTGATACTGGTTTTAGGCAGCTGAAAACTAAACTGTAGTTATGATCATTGCCAATAACACATCTTATTGCACATCAAAAAAGTTTTCCTTTATTTATATTTTATTTTTGTGTGTGTGAGGCAATTGCAATTTCTTTTGATTTTTCTTTCCTTAAATGTAAAACTGTGATATCTACTCACCATGAAAAATAACATCTAAAGCATTAGATGGTAATTTTAAGATGAGAGAGGAGAAAGCAGAGTATAGTTTCAGTATTCTATTGAGAAGAATGTTGGAATTCAGATGAGATATTTCCTAACCTCAGAAGGCTTTTCTGTGAAATTTGCTATGTTCCTTCCCATTCAGTTTTACTGAGAGCGCTTTCGTAAAGCTTTGTGGCCTTTTCTTCTTATCTTCCCCGTTTTAAATCACCAGTAGATTGACATCCTCAAGTGCAGATCATTTGGATGCCGATCATTTAAAGAAATGTTTTTTAATCCAAATTTTTTCTCTATACCAGGTAAAAAAAATTCCTAAGTGTTATATTAAGACACTTATTGGTAGTAAGAGACCTTAGATTCTCAAAAGAGATTTTTTATGACGCTATTTTTAAAATTCACCAGGTAACAGCAGAAGCAAGCTTTAAAATGTCAATTCTAAAATGTTTGATTAATTTATCTTTTTACAATTGACTCTTTATATGATGTGTGAAGTAAAATTTGTGAAGGATGCCTCTTGCTACATTTTAATAGGGGTAAATCTTAACAGTGTTTGCCATACTTGAAAGTAGCAAACAGGTTTTCCCCCTACAAATGCTCCTTTGCTTATAGACTTGTTTTCTTAGAGTATAGTTATAAACATTTATTTTTTTCCTCAAGCATGTGGCTACATTGCCTAACAGAGTTAGTCAAATACCACTATAAGCTAAAGTTGTAAAGATGTTTGGACAGTACTGAAAAATTTTAGAATGTGTTAATAAGGAACGGTATGAACTGAAAACCACTTAGAAAACCTATCAAACTTTATAGCTGGGTATAATATATACATACGTATACATACATGTATACATACCTGTGTGTATGACCCACCAGAATATGCTTGTTGCAACTGTGAACCAATAAAATATGAAGCACAACAAAAATGTCCGGTTTCTCCAATTAGTAAAAAGGCCTGACCTGCTAGAAAACATCAGGCACTGACTCTGCATTTTTCTGGAGTGTCCTGAGATTTTTGCAGACCAGTGCTGGTTGAGTTAGGGCTTCAAGCCTCTTGTTCATACTGGAATGAAGACATCTGTACGTGGAGGCCATGGAGCAGGCCAGCGGAGAGTTAGTGATGGCTGAGCGTGTGAGTGAGGCGGGCTGAACCCTTGACAGGTCACCTGGGTCTCTCACCCTCCTTGTCGGCTTGCTTACAGTTGCCATTTCATTTGTTGAAGAAAATAAGTGACAATTGTTTAAGTGGTGATTGTGTGCCATTAGTTTTGTGTGTGTATTATTTACGTGTCAAAACCCAGCATCTGGGTTCTTGTTTTAACCTTAGGACAGAATTTGGGTCATTTAGCGATTCATTCATTGGAGGAATTTTGACCCTGTGACCTTCTGAACTCATCTGACTGAGTTTGTATACATTTTGTCAAAATCTAACAGATTAAGAAGTCCTAAAAATTATAGTCAGCTCTGGTTATATGAGCAAAGTGAATACTGAACTACATAGTCAACAAAACTAAATCTCTTATTACTACAAAACATGTAGTCAGGTTTTTTTCCCCATGTAAGTACACTCCTAGAGCTTGTGTGTCTTTACCACAACTCTAGTGTCCAACCTCCTGAAACAAAACAAAACAAAAATATAATAGAAGGTACATCACTTTTTACACTAGAATTGCTTAGCTTATTTCATCTGCAACGTCTCGTCCGTGTTCACATCACTGCTTAATGCATCAGAGAACACCTAATCATGGTGTTCTATAGGCTACTAAACGTTATAAATCATAAAAGTAAAAAAAAATCATGAAAGTTAATTCCTTCTCTACAGAGAAAAACTTTACAAAGGAAATGAGAAAATGACCTTACCACAAACCAATATAAAATTTAAAAATATCTTGAGTTAAATAAAAGTTTGAAGGACAAAGAACATGGTAAGCCACAAATTATTTGTAACGACTGAAAAACAAAAGGCCATGAGCTGAAGCTAAACCTAAGAAAAGACAGTGCCGCAAAGGAATTCATGAAAAATGTGCTCGGGTAGAGGGTGATTAGTGTGTGGAACAGTAAGCAATTAGAGGCAAAGAACATTGTTATAAAATCTGACCACTGCTCCTTACATGGATGGATGTAACTGGACAGCAGTCTTTAATTCTTAAACTCTTGTGTGCAAGCAGAAAAGCATAAAGAAGAGACACTTAAACTTTAATGTGTCAGTTGAATGATTAAGCTAATCTTAAGAGGGCAGGTGAGTGTATGGTTGTATATGTAGAGAATAGTAATTATGGAAGATTAAGGGGTCACTGTGATCAATACCATTTGGTATAACAGCACTAACACGGATCAAGTATGTCTAGAATAGAGGCTGAACAGATGTAGAGATTGGCATGAGGAATGCTTCCAGACCCTGGCATGCGGGGCAACCCCACTGTCCCCACACGAGACCTACAATATCAACATTAATTTCTAATCATTCAAATTAAGGTGATTTGACCATAGTAAAGTAATTATTTTACACATTATATTAAAGCAATATATTAGCTTTAAACAATGCTAAAATTTTCAGGAAAAAGCAGAGTCATGAAGAAATAAAATATAAGGAAACAAATTTTAAAGAGGGCATTTGGGATTTAAAGCATTAACTATGTGTCAGATATAAAACTTCTGCAGGGGTTTTTGGGCAGCCATGGAGAGTAGAAGGAATATGTGAAACATGGTTGATATACCTACAGGGGCGTCAGGATTTCTGGTGACAGCAGTTTCGCAATTCTGCATAAGACTATCTCTGAAAGGAACTTTCTAAATTTATAAAGTTCTGACGTTCTTACAAAAGTACTAAAATGTCTTTGTAGGAGTGGCTCTCTTTCCCTGATCCCTATGATCCCAGGAATAAGTTGATGATAAAAATGTCCATTATTTAAGTTGGCGTGGGATTCAGCTTCCACTAGTTCCTGGAATGCTGTGAATCCTAGAAAACCATGGGCAGCGTAGAAAGATGCATTCAGAACATTCACATATGGCAATTATAACACGTTAGACTCAGTCTTGCAGGCTAGGCTTAACTGGCTAGCTGCCCAGGATAAATGCAGGTGTTGAGTAAGAGTAACTCTAAAGCTTTTTTGTATTTATCAGTTATGATCTGAAAGAGAATTTTCCAGATCTATGAAAACAAAAAATGTTAAGAGAATAATGAAAATCCATTCTGAGGCAATTGGACAGGAACCATATACAGCATACTGGAGATAGAATGGTTGAAATGGAGGAAGGGTGGTTGTGCCTGGGGTAATTCCCTGAGCCAACTGAAAGAAAATACCCACCTCATTTTAATAAAAAAGGGTATTTCTTTAAGGCTAATATCCCCAGCCCAGACTCAGTGGGTGTACAGGAAATAATTTTATTCGATGCACCCTCTTCTCATAAAAGTTCTCTTCAAAAATTATTTGTACTTAATGTGTCCTCATCTATATAATGTTAATTAATGCATCTCTACTGTAATCCAGGTTCTCAACAGGACCCTGGGGACTCAATGCCTCATTGATCTTCACAGCTGAGAAATGGTACTAGTGTCCTAAGCAGGCTGATTCAGTTTTAACTGCTGTCCTAAAGGACAACCAGTGCACCTTAGCTTTTTGTTGTTTTTGTTATTTATACTTTTATTACTAAGTTGTTGGAGGAGTTGGTCAATTTACTTTGAGACTGGTGGACTCCATTTAAATAGGAGTAATGGCAAGCTACAGTTTGATGGCAAGGATTATAAGGATTATAGTTGAAAATGATCATCTGAAGAAGTGAGAATAATGATTTATAAAAGGGAAACAAGTGAAGCACAATCAAAGCCTTAGGAATGCTAACATGTGCGGAAGGCAGAATGGCCATTCTGTGATGCTTCAAAGAACAGTAAGAGGAACGTCAGGAGGAAATTATTGGGAAGCATACTTTATGTGAAAGTATTTTCTAACAATTGGTATTGATCAGAAGACAGACATTGCTGAAAATATTCAAGTAGAGTCAAAGGAATTATATATATACCCATATTAGGATTGGAGTTCATTTTAAAGAAGGCTTTTGTGTGTTTTTTTTTTTTTTTGAAGTTAAGAGCATAGGTTTTAGAGTTGGATAGATTTTGGATTTTGGATCAAATGCCAAACTTACTGCATAGTAGCTCTCTTATGTTGGGCAATTTACTAATCCTTCTAAGTGTCAGCTCAACCATTTGTGTAGCATAGATAACTATGTCTGTGTAGCCATGACAGTGGATGCTAACTAAGGTAAGAATTTAGAGCAGAGAATTTAGAGCAGTGTTTGGCATGTGGTAAATTTTGTTAAGATTGTGCACTGAGTACACATAAATTAGGGAATTACCTGGATTTCAAAACTATAACCCCCATTATTATTTATAATTCATAGCTATATATTTATTATTTGTTAAGGATAATATCAAAGAACACAACTTCTGATGATCTACTGTGAAATATTGGGAAAATTTTAGTCCCAAAGAAGAAAATCATTAAAAAATAAAATATTAAGTGTTATATATTTCTAAGAATTCTTGTCTCAGGATCTGTGATTGTTAAGTAATGATGAAATATTAATACATAATCCTTTATATCTCACAAATATTACTTGAGACAGACTGGAAAATATCAGGTGCAATTAAAGTGTAGATCTGTAAGACTTAGACAAAAGGTAAATAAGACATATGAATGAAGTTAAGTGATACGGAAAAAAATCACCACCATCTACACCATAAAATGCTTACAGTTGAATATTATAAATTTACAAGACAAATTCCAAATCTCAGTTTTTTACGCCCTATGGCAATATTTTCCACTGGAAATATGTCAAGTAATTCTCAGTACACCCAAATATCTTAGTTGCTAAGCAACTGCTAATGAGTTTTCCACCAAAAAGGTTTAAGACCAGACCTCTGAGATATCAAATAGTCACACAGCCCTTGATGCTTTTGCAAATGTCCCTCTACTGTGGCATGAAAAAGTTACTGTAAATAATAAGTATCTACTGATTATAGCATAGTATTGGGAAAAAAGCAAATAAAAATCATTTTAGTTTACTGTTCCTGAGTCTCTTTTATAACTTTTCCCCCTAAGAACATACAGATAATTTAACACCCATAAATGTATTTTGTAAAAAATTAATATACCCCAATGACTTCAAATTTCCAAATTTTATGATTAAAATTTTGAATTTGTGTTATTTTTATTTAATTAATTCAAGTAACTTAAATGTAATGATTTTATGTTTACTGTAATTGTGATTGTATCATTAAAAATACATATAATTTTTATACCTAATACCAAAAAAATCTTTCCTTACGGGAAATTCTGAATCATACAGAGGCACTGTGTGGGTTAATTGTTTCTCTGAAGTAGATTGTGTATGCACGGATTCTGGAAATGGAAAATTATGAAAGAACTTATGATTGCAGTTAGCACAATTTTTTGTTTTTCTCCAGCTACACGTGCAGGAATGGAGTAGTAAATTTTAGATTTATCCAGGGTTATGTATATGGAACTTAACGAATGTGAAGGAGAGGAAACAGCTCTCACTGGAAAAGGCTGCATGGGATACGGTGGTTTTTATGAAGAGCCAGATAAGAAAACAGAAGGTAAAGATTTAGATAAGAAGAGAGGTGCAGGATATAGAGGATTCACTGTTAACTGACTGTGGTAGATATTTTTCAACAGTGTTCCTATATTAGCCTTCAATTGCTATGTAGCAATTTACCATGCATTTAGTGACTTAAAGCAACACACTTTTGTTGTCTCATCATTTACATGAATTGGAAGTCTGAACATGGTTTGCTTAGGGTCACAGGTGACAATCAAGGTAGCAGCCAGCTGTTTTCTCATCTGGAGTCTCCATAGGGAAGAGAATGCTTCCAAGCTCATTCAGATTGTTGGAAGAATTCATTTCCTTGTGGTTGTGTGACTGAAAGTCCTGGTTTCTTACTGGATCCAGCCTCAGGTCTGGAGGTCCGCCACAGTTCCCTGCTCTGTGGCCCTTGACATAGGTGTTTTCTTGCAGAACAGCATGAAAATATTTCTCTTCAGTTGGAAAAAGCAGATTCTTATGACATAATCAAGGCAGTGACATACTATTGCCTCTGCCATATAATGTAAACTAATGAAAGGAGTGGCATTCTATCACCCTTTCCACATTCTGTTGGGTAGAAGCAAGTCACATATCTTTAGGTGGTGAATGGCACTGAGTGTGATTCACAGGGTTTCACTTAGGGTGTGTCAGCTGCAGGATCCAATTGGTTTTCATCTCTTTATCTGCTTTCTTGGGTTGATTCTGTCCTCCATCCTGTTACTTGCTTTGGCCAATGCAATAACAGCAAATGTAATGCAAGCAGAGACTTGAAAAGTGCTTGCATTTTAAGACTTGTTTTCTAGCCTCATCCACCAGAGGGCAGACAACAGAAGCAAGAAGAGCTACAATCCTGCAGCCTGTGGAACAAAAACCACATTCACAGAAAGACAGACAAAATGAAAAGGCAGAGGACTATGTACCAGATAAAGGATCAAGATGAAACCCAAGAAAAATAATTAAATGAAGCAGAGATAGGCAACATCCCAAGAAAAGAATTCAGAATAATGATAGTTAAGATGATCCAGGACCTCAAAAACAGAATGGAGGCAAAGATCAAGAAGATGCAAGAAATGATTTAAAAAGACCTAGAAGAAGTAAAGAACAAACACCTGAAAGAATTAAACAACAAACAAACAGAGATGAACAATACAATAACTGAAATGAAAAATACACTAGAATGCATCAATGGCACAATAACTGAGGCAGAAGAACGGATAAGTGACCTGGAAGACAGAATGGTGGAAATCACTGCCACAGAACAGAATAAAGAAAAAGGAATGAAGACAGCCTAAGAGACATCTGGGACAACATTAAACACACCAACATTCGCATTATAGGGGTCCCAGAAGTACAAGAGAGAGAAAGGACCCGAGGCAATATTTGAAGAGATTAGAGGTGAAAACTTCCCTAACATTAGAAAAGAAATAGTCACCCAAGTCCAGGAAGCACAGAGAGTCCCAGGCAGGATAAACCTAAGGAGAAACATGCCGAGACACACAGTAATCAAATTGACAAAAATTAAAGACAAAGAAAAATTATTAAAAGCAACAAGGGAAAAATGAAAACATACAAGGGAACTCCCATAAGGTTAACAGCTGATCTCTCAGCAGAAACTCTGCAAGCCAAAGAGAGTGGCGGGACATATTTAAAGTGATAAAAGGGAAAAACCTACAACCAAGATTACTCTACCCAGCAAGGATCTCATTCAGATTCGACGGAGAAATTAAAACCTTTACAGATAAGCAAAAGCTAAGAATTCAGCACCACCAAACCAGCTTTACAACAAATGCTAAAGGAAGTTCTCTATGCAGGAAACACAAGAGAAGGAAAAGACCTACAAAAAACAAACCCAAAACAATAAAGAAAATGGTCATAGGAAAATACATATCAATAATTATCTTAAATGTGACTGGATTAAATGCTCCAACAAAAAGACACAGGCTCGCTGAATGGATAAAAAAACAAGACCCATGTACATGAAGTCTACAAGAGACCCACTTCAGACCTAGAGACACGTACAGACTGTAAGTTAGGGGATGGAAAAAGGTATTCCATGCAAATGGAAATCAAAAGAAAGCTGGAGTAGCAATACTCATATCAGATAAAATAGATTTTAAAATAAAGGATGTTACAAGAGACAAAGAAGGACACTACATAATGATCAAGGGATCAATCCAAGAAGAAGATATAACAATTATAAATATATATGCACCCAACATAGGAGCACCTCAATACATAAGGCAACTGCTAACAGATATAAAAGAGGAAATCGAAAGTAACCCAATAATAGTAGGGGACTTTAACACCTCACTTACACCAATGGACAGATCATCCAGACAGAAAATTAATAAGGAAGCACAAGCTTTAAATGACACAATAGACCAGATAGATTTAATTGATATTTATAGAACATTCCTTCAGAAAACAGCAGATTACACTTTCTTCTCAAGTGCACACAGAACATTCTCCAGGATAGATCACATCTTGGGCCACAAATAAAGCCTTGGTAAATTTAAGAAAATTGAAAACATATCAAGCATTTTTTCCAACCACAACACTATGAGATTAGAAATCAATTACAGAGGAAAATAAAATAGAAAACACAAACACATGGAGGCTAAACAATGTGTAACTAAATAACCAAGAGTTCACTGAAGAAATCAAAGTGGAAATTACAAAATACCTAGAGACAAATGACAATGAAAACACGATGATCCCAAACCTATGGGACACAGCAAAAGCAGTTCTAAGAGGGAACTTTATAGCAATACAATCCTACCTCAAGAAACAAGAAAAATCTCAAATAAACAATCTAACCTTACACCTAAAGGAACTAGAGAAAGAAGAAAAAACAAAACCCAAAGTTAGTATAAGGAAATAAATCATAAAGATCAGGAGAGCATAAATAAATGAAGTAGAAACAAAGAAAACTATAGCAAAGATCAATAAAACTAAAAGCTGGTTCTTTAAGAAGATAAGCAAAATTCATAAACCTTTAGCCGACTTATCAAGAAAAAGAGGGAGAGAAATCAATAAAATTAGAAATGAAAAGGAAGTTAACAATGGACACCACAGAAATACAAGGCATCATAAGAGACTACTGTAAGCAACTCTATGCCAATAAAATGGACAACCTGGAAAAAATGGACAAATATTTAGAAATGTTTAACCTTCCAAGACTGAACCAGGAAGAAATAGAAAATATGAACAGACCAATCACAAGTAATGAAATTGAAACTGTGATTAAAAATCTTCCAACAAACAAAAGTCCAGGACCAGATGGCTTCACAGGTGAATTCTATCAAATGTTTAGAGAAGAGCTAACACCCATCCTTCTCAAACTCTTCCAAAAAACTGCAGAGGAAGGAAGACTCCCACACTCATTCTGCTTGGCCACAATCACACTGATATAAAAACCAGACAGAGATACTACAAAAAAAAAGGAAATTACAGACCAATATCACTGATGAATATAGATGTAAAAATCTTCAACAAAATACTAGCAAACAGAATCCAACAACAGATTAAAAGGATCATACACCATGATCAAGTGGGATTTATCCCAGGGATACAAGGTTTCTTCAATATACACAAATCAATCAATGTGATGCACCATATTAATAAATTGAAGAATGAAAACCATATTATCATCTCAGTAGATGCAGAAAAAGCTTTTGACAAAATTCAACACCATTTATGATAAAATAACTCCAGAAAATGGGCATTGAGGGGAATTACCTCAACATAATAAAGACCATATACAACAAACCCACAGCAAACATCATTCCCAATGGTAAAAAACTGAAACCAGTTCCTCTAAGATCAGAAACAAGACAAGGATGTTCACTGTCACCACTATTATTCAACATAGTTTTGGAAGTCCTAGCCACAGCAATCAGAGAAGAAAAAGAAAGAAAAGGAATACAAATCGGAAAAGAAGAAGTAAAACTGTCACTGTTTCCAGATGACATGATACTACGCATAGAGAATCCTTAAGGTGCTATCAGAAAACTACTAGAGCTAATCGATGAATTTGGTAAAGTAGCAGGATACAAAATTAATGAACAGAAATCTCTGGCATCCCTATACACTAATGATGAAAAATCTGAAAGAGAAATTAAGGAAACACTCCCACTTACCACTGCAACAAAAAGAATAAAATACCTAGGAATAAACCTATCTAAGGAGACAAAAGACATGTATGCAGAAAACTATAAGACACTGATGAAAGAAATTAAAGATGATAAAAACAGATGGAGAGATATACCATGTTATTGGATTGGAAGAATCAACATTGTGAAAATGACTGTACTACCCAAAGCAATCTACAGATTCAGTGCAGTCCCTATCAAATTACCAATGGCATGTTTTTACAGAGCTAGAACAAAAAAATCTTAAAATTTGTATGGAGACAAAAAGTTCCACATAGCCAAAGCAATCTTGAGGGAAAAAAATAACGGAGCTGGAGGAATCAGACTTCCTGACTTCAGACTATACTACAAAGCTATAGTAATCAAGACAATATAGTACTGGCACAAAAACAGAAATATAGGTCAATGGAACAGGATAGAAAGCCCAGAGATAAACCCACGCACCTATGGTCAACTATTCTATGACAAAGGGGGAAAGCATATACAGTGGAGAAAGGACAGTCTCTTCAACAAGTGGTGCTGGGAAAACTGGACAGCTACATGTAAAACAATGAAATTAGAACACTCCCTAACACCATACACAAACATAAACTCAAAATGGATTAAAGACCTAAATGTAAGACCGGACACTAAAAAAACTCTTAGAGGAAAACACAGGAAGAACACTCTTTGACATAAATCACAGCAAGATCTTTTTTGACCCACCTCTTAGAGAATGGAAATAAAAACAAAAATAAGCCAATGGGACCTAATGAAACTTAAAAGCTTTTGCACAGTAAAGGAAACCATAAACAAGAAGAAAAGCAACCCTCAGAATGGGAGAAAATGTTTGCAAACGAAGCAGTTGACAGAGGATTAATCTCCAAAATTTCCAAGCAGCTCATGCAGCCCAATATCAAAAAAACAAACAACCCAATCCAAAAATGGACAAAAGACCTAAACAGACACTTCTCCAAAGAAGATATACAGATTGCCAACAAACATATGAAAGGATGCTCAACATCACTAATCATTAGACAAATGCAAATCAAAACTACAATGAGGTATCACCTCACACCAGTTAGAATGGGCATCATCAGAAAATCTATAAGCAGCAAATGCTGGAGAGGGTGTGGAGAAAAGGGAACCCTCGTGCACTGTTGGTGGGAATGTAAAATGATACAGCCACTATGGGGAACAGTATGGAGGTTCCTTACAAAACTAAAAATAGAATTACCATGTGACCTAGCAATTCCACTACTGGCCATATACCCAGAGAAAACCGTAATTCGAAATGTCACATGCACCCCAATGTTCATTGCAGCACTGTTTACATTATCCAGGTCATGGAAGCAGCCTAAATGCCCATCAACAGACGAATGTATAAAGAAGATGTGGTACATAATATTACTCAGCATAAAAAGGAATGAAATTGGGTCATTTGTAGAGATGTGGATGGACCTAGAGACTGTCATACATAATAAATTAAGTCAGAAGGAGAAAAGTTTCCTATATTAACGCATATATGTGGAATCTAGAAAAATGGTACAGATCAACTGGTTTTTAAGGCAGAAATAGAGACACAGATGTAGAGAACAAATGTATGGACACCAAGGGGGGAAAGTGGGGCAGGGTGGGATGAATTGGGAGATTGGGATTGACTTTTCTATGCTAATATGTATAAAATAGATATCTAATGAGAACCTGCTGTATTAAAAAATAAAATAAAATTCAAAAAAAAAAAAAGCCTGCTTTTTCTTGGAACCCCATTACTATTGGAAGAAGCCAGGCTAGCATGCTCATGCAGGGTAGTGACAAAGTGTCACACCTGAGAGTGAGGCTGTCCTAGATAATGCAGCTCCAGCCACTGCATCAATTGATCACAAATGCATGAGTGCCCAGGAGAGATCAGCTGAGCCTTCCCAGAGCAGCTGGCTTGCCTCTGTGACTTTACAGCTCCACTTAGATTTTGTCTACGTACTCTCTGCATTCTTTCAATAAGATGGAATTTTATATTTTACCCCTGAAACTTAATATTTAGTTGTCTTCTGTATAATGGTATCTGTGTAGATACCTGTCATGGGTTGAACTGTGCCCTCCTCAAAAGATATGTTTAAGTCCTGACTCACAGAATCTCAGAACGGGACCTTATTTGGAAGTAGGGTTCTTGCAGGTGTGGTTGCCTATTTTTAATGCATTTATGTAAGCTTGGTATTAAGTCTTCTTTAAATATTTTATATAATTTACTAGTGAAGTCATTGCAGCCTATAACTTTCTCTGTGGGAAGGTTTTGCATTAGAAATTTAATTTCTTGAAGACATAGTGATACAGAATTTCTGTTTCTTCTTGTGCCAGTTTAAAAAGTTTGGCTACTTAAGGTAATTTTTCCATTTCCTCCAAGTTGTTGAAATTGTTACCTTAAAGCTATTTATTATTTTCTCTTACTAGGATTTAATGATTATAAGATGTTTAGTGATGTCCTCTTTTCTCTCTGAATATTGATATTATTTTTTAAATCCTCCATCAAGTTATTTATCGTATTTATCAATCTTTCTGTAGAAACAGCTTTCGAGTACATTAATTCTTTCTATGTTTTTCTTCTCCACTTTATGGATTTATATTCCTTTAATGTCTATTCCTTTTATCCTCTACTTTGTACTTTGAGTTTAATTTTCTCGTTTGCTTAACTTCTAAGGTAAAATTTTAGATAATAAATTTCTGCGGTTTCTTCTTTTCAAACGTAAGCATTGGATTGGCCAATTTCCCTGCAAACACTACTGAACTGCATTCCATGGATTTTGCTGTGTTGTATTTCTACTTTCATTTGATTAAAATATTTCTAATTTACTGAGTGATTTCCTCTTTTATTCATGTGTTATTTAAAGTTATAATATTTAATTTTTAGCTATTCGGTTATTTTTAAATGTTTTGTTATTTATTTCTAATTAATTCCATTTTGTCAAAGACCTTACTCTAAATGATTTTAATATGTTTAAGTATATTGAGACTTAGTTTTCACAGCATACGTTCTACCTATGAATAGCATGTGTGACTATTCTATGTGCATTTGAAAATTTATAATTTGAAAACTCATTTGAGTTCCCACAGCTTGCCTCTGATTTTCTAGTATCTGTTTTTTCAGTTCACTCACCAAGCATATATACAGACCATTTCAAACCTTCCCTAATCTCCTCAAATTTATAAACTTTCTCATCTATTTTTCACAGAAAATGACCTCACTTCTCACTGCATAGCGAAAATAGATGGTCCAGACAGGAGTGCTCTCACTTTCTGATACCAAATATAGAAACCTATTTTCCTTTTCACCTGATAAAGTAGTGGAGTTTTTCTTCCTATCAAAGACTAATCCCTTTGCTCAGAAACTTGTATCTCTCTCTCTTTCATAAACCTTACCCCAAAGTATATCCCTTATCTCTCATATAGTTTAAGCCTTTCAAGTAGTTCTTTCCCACTTGTTATTAAATTTGCTGCAACTAAGGAAGAATAAAAAGCAACCCGACAACTAAACCCCTTTCTTAACTGCTCATCCTCCTGGTATTACCATCAGATCTGCTTTCTCTCCCTCATGGCAAAATTTCTCAAACATTTTTTTCTATACTCTGTTCCCTCGCCTTCTGTTCATTCCTCTCCATACAGAAATTTTACATTTTCCTTTCAGATAACATTAGTTACTCTGATACATTGACTAGAATCATCTGTCTTTTCATTAACACATGGCATTTATTTCTCCCAGGTGAGAAGGGGTAATCTCAGACTAGGGTCAAGGACCATACAAAGCACTTGTAATCATATACTGCAAGGAACAGACTCGTGGATACAGGCTGTTTAGTCTGAGCTGACGTCACCATTCCAGTAGATGGTGGTCAGAATTCTTCTAGGGACAGAGTGAGGATTTCCATGATTCCTTTTTCATCCTAAATAGAAAACATAATGAGAGCTGACTGAATCCAAGTTCTTACCAAAAATAAATAAATAAATAAAAATAACATAGATTATAATAATAATAATGAGAGAATATAATTTTGGTTATCTGTTTTGAAATATTGCCGTTATTGTGCTAACATCTATATTCTGATAGCATAGGCGGCAATCTTTTACATTCTTTCTAATCTACTTCTAATTTTAATACACTATGCTTACATAAACTGAAGTGAAACACTGCTAGATTGACATCTTGTTATCACTGACCCCACAGAAATACGTCTAGGAAGTAACTTTGCTTTTCATGGCAGTATAGTTATTTGCATGCATTCAAAAAGAACGTTCTCTTTTTTGCCAGGTTATAATTATACAAATCCATTGCACAATAAAGATTATATTTTGAGGATTATGTATGAAAATAACCCTTATTTGGAAAGCGAACTATTGTGCAACATTATTGTAAATCCTTTGTGGGACAAGTGCCTTCCTGGGAAACTGGTATAGTATCTCCTCTGTGGCTTGAAGCATTCACAGTAGGGAAAGTCACTTTCTGGCATGTCAGAAACCTTAGCAAATTTGAGAAAATGCAAAAAGAGAATAACCTACCCACGTTAAAATTTCTGTAGTCAAAACTTGGTGAAGATGAATTTCTTGGTTTTGATTTCCTAGCCTTGGAATATACACATAACTATGCAAAATAGAAACTATTAAAAATGCAACACTACTGCCCTTAAATAATATCTAATGTGAAATCTTAGTATGGTTCACCAAGTATTTTCATTAGGGTTATATTTTTAACAGTTTTAGGATTATTCTCTGTCAGCTTATCTGATTGGAATTAATGATAGAGATCAGTGCCTTGACTATAATTCTCTTAACCAGATTAGTCTCTGGGAACAGGCTAGCTTCCAGAAAGAAAAAAAGGCAACTATAAAGAACCTGATTCAGGAAAGGATAGGGCATGATCTAGAAGCATATTTCACCAGAAAATTTACTATATGCAAATGATAAATTATACAGTTAAAAAAGTAACAAACTCAATAATTAAACATAAAAATGAGCAGATCTCAAAAATTTAATGCCAAGTAAAAAAAATGTAAAATCAGCGCAAAGTGTAATATATAGGGGGTGTGTGTTAGATTAGTGCCAAAAAGAGAATGGGTTATGAAAGCAGGGAATAGAAAATAAAATATAACAAAATCAATTCAAAATGGTGACATGTATATAGCCAGGACTATGATTTGCTGTAAAGGAGAATGATGATCAAAATGAGTGAAAGAGGCAAGAGATGAAGTTGAAAATTTATGTAGAGACCAGGTTGTGCAGGGCTTTATAAGCCATAAGAAAAGTTTAAGCAGACTAGAGACATCAGCTGATTCATATTTCAAATTGATGACTTGTATTGCTGTGTAGACTGGATGGAAAGGGGATAAAAGAGGTCATTGTGAGTCCATTGCAGTAGTTCAGGTGCAAGTGTGGGAGCAGTGAGGGATCAGAGATGAGATAGCAGATTGGAGTAGGAAAGGGGCAGTGCAGGAGGGAATAAGTGATTGGATTCAAATAAATTTTGGAGTTAAATCACCAAGCTTCCTGATTTTCTGCAGTGGACACTGGAATGTGTGAGGATGTGGAGAAGAACAGAGCTCAATTCTGACTTTCAACAAAGTGGAACAGATCTATTAAACAATTGATAATTTTTAAAATTTAGATTGGGTTAAAATTATGAATGGCTATTTATGTATACAAATTATATCAGTGTATATATATACAGATTGCCTTTCATCTTCCTGGCTAGTGTTGGTCCTGCTACACAAACAAACGATGTGTTAGACCCACTCTAGCAAGATGAAAAATAGATACTGACATTCAGAGGAGTATAAACTAATAGGTCTGAATTTCTATGGTAGAAGTGGGGAAAAGTATTAAGTGAATCTATTTAGAGCTAAATAGTCTCTAAAATATGTAAATCAACCATATATAAACAGAATGTCATCCTCTTTTAAGGGACTCAAAGATGGACCTAGTAAAAAGATATTGTTAAAATTGAGTATTCATTTCTGAATAAACAAGGAAAGAGCTCTTAATTTCCTATAAAAGGAAAGATATTTTCTCAACTTGCTGAAAAATATCTACCAGAAATTGCTATAAACAAAATACTTAATGATGAAATGTTAGAAGAAATTTCATTAAAGTCAAGAATAATTATTATACACACCATCACTATAATTATCCAACACACTAGTAGCATACTGGAATAAATTATCTCTCACATCAGCAAAACTCATGCAGACAACAAAATAAGCAGAATTCATCACACAGACACTCCCTGAGAACATTCAGATTAAAGAAATATAGAGAGCTTCTTAAGTGGATGGCATGAAGGAACCTTCTGATTAATAATAGGAGTACTTGAAACATATATACCACTTACTAGACACAGTTCTTATTTTTTCAAACATATATTAACATTTCTAAAGCCCTCTCAACAACCTTATGAAATTGGTACAATTATTATCCCTGTTTTATAGATTTAGTAAAATGATATATGGAGATATTAAGTTGTCCAGAATCAACTTACTAGCAGAGATCCAAACACAGGCAGTCTGGCTCAAAAGCCTGTAGGTTTTAATCACTAAACTTTCTCACTGGCTTGACATATTTACTTTAACACTTATTCCCATCGTGAGCAATTCTTTGTTCTACTGCCTAATCATTCCGTGCTTTTGATTTCTTAGACAACTCTAAGTAAGTTTTATGATTATTGTAATGCAACGTAAAAGATATCCCCCCAAATATTTCTTGCTATATTATTGTATATATTTAAAAGTGTGTCAATCTAATGGTCAGTCAACTAAGAAAATATTAGAAAATCATCCCCTACAGGCACAGATTTTAGGACTCTTGTCCTTACAGCTTCCCTGATATAAACTCTTCCAATTATGCCCCCTCCATTTGTTTAGAATACTTATTTTCATCATTAAACTAGAGCATATGGTCAGACTCAAGGAAATCTGTATACTCTTTATATAATTGTTTATTTTCGTTAATAAATGATACTCTTAAGAATGTCAGGAAGAGTGGTACTTGGGAATAACAGTGCCTTGAATATCATGTCCTTTCTAGTGGAGCAATTGATTACCCTCATCAGTGTGTACAGACTGGAAAGTATTCATTGTTAACTCTGAATGGGGTATCCATGTCCAAAACAAGCATTGATAATAATGAACTTACAGTTAAATTCAGTTGCATTAAATTTTAGGACTGAGTTTCTAATAGTGTTATTTTCAGGCTAACACAATAATTAGAAAAATATATATATCTTTAGTACAAAGTGTTAATGAATTTCTTGGTATTGATTGGTTTTTAAGCAAACAACAAAGAACTTTGCCAAGTACAAGATTTTTCAAAGACAGTGAAAAGAAATAAGATAATTCACCTAAGATCACAACTATTGCTTTCTTGATAAATAAGGTTAAGAATATTTTATAATATGAGCAAAAACCTAAATAAGAAAAAATTAGGTGAGATACACCCGTTATTTGTATTCTATTTTTTAAGCTTTATTGAGATATATGACAAATAAAATTGGAATATGTTTAAAGTATACAATGTGATACACAGTCAATTTAATTAACACATCAGTTACCTCGTAGATTTACCTACCTCAGAAAACAATTAGCAAAATAGCAATAGTATATCCATAACTATCAAAAATTAAGTGTAAATGGACTAAATTCTCCCATCAAAGACCAGAGTGGCTGAGTGGATTAAAAACTAAAAACAGACCCAACTATATGCTATTTATAAGAGACTCCATTCAGCTTTAAGGGAGACATAGGCTGAAAATGAAGGCATAGAAAAAGATATTTGTGTCATAATTTTATCAATCTAAGGAAGAAGTGTATCTAAAAGAATTTTTTTAAATGAAAAAGTATTCCTAATTACTTTTCCCTACAAAAACCATTGTGCATATGTTTTAAGGAAAGTGATACATACTATAAAAATACAAAAATTATTAGTAATTAATTTTATTAGTATTAGTAGGTGCCAACTCTGTAACTCTATAGCATTATAAAACATATATACTTTGTTACATGCTAAGTATATCTTGAAAGTAACTACTTTCCCACTTCCTCTCCTTACTCCTTCCAGTGCCTTCTTTACATACCGACAAAAGAGATCTTAAACCCACGTGAAGCATTACTGCTCTCTTGCTAAAGTTCTTGCATGACTATTCATTACTTTTAGAATTAAGTCCAAACTACTTAAATTACCTACGTGAGTCTACGTATTTCTTTTTCTAGTCAATCTCTTTGACCTCTTATGCATCCATGTGCACTATTCAATACAGTCAAGTCACGTTGGTCTCCTTTAAAATCCTCAGTAAAGAATTCCCCCTCGCATATTATTTGTCAGACCCTTGTTTTTTTCTTCACGTTATTTTATTCATTTGTGTTTACCTCTTTCTGTCTGAGTCCTCTACTAGAACATACATTCTGTGAAGGCAGGAAGTCTGTCTTGTTCAATATTCTTAGCTCCTGGCCAAGCAGGTGAACTATAAATATTGGTTGAATGAGTAAAGCAGTGATGACTAATTGGAAAATAGCATTTTTTGTAAAACAAATCTGAGAAATGACAGATGAAAAAGAGTGGCATTCGCATGGCACAGGGATATTGGCTCGGTGCTTTGTGACAGCCTGGAGGGGTGGGATAGGGAGGGTGGGAGGGAGGGAGACGCAAGAGGGAAGACATATGGGAACATATGTTTATGTATGACTGATTCACTTTGTTATAAAGCAGAAACTAACACACCATTGTAAAGCAATTATACCCCAATAAAGATGTTAAAAAAAAAAAAAAGATGTGGCACATATATACAATGGAATATTACTCAGCCATAAAAAGAAACGAAATTGAGCTATTTGTAATGAGGTGGATAGACCTAGAGTCTGTCATACAGAGTGAAGTAAGTCAGAAAGAAAAAGACAAATACCGTATGCTAACACATATATATGGAATTTAAGAAAAAAAAAATGTCATGCAGAACCTAGGGGTAAGGCAGGAATAAAGATGCAGACCTCCTAGAGAACGGACTTGAGGTTATGGGGAGGGGGAACGGTGAGCTGTGACAGGGCAAGAGAGAGTCATGTACATATACACACTAACAAACGTAGTAAGGTAGATAGCTAGTGGGAAGCAGCCGCATGGCACAGGGATATTGGCTCGGTGCTTTGTGACAGCCTGGAGGGGTGGGATGGGGAGGGTGGGAGGGAGGGAGACGCAAGAGGGAAGAGATATGGGAACATATGTATATGTATAACTGATTCACTTTGTTATAAAGCAGAAACTAACACACCATTGTAAAGCAATTATACCCCAATAAAGATGTTAAAAAAAAAAAAAAAAGAAAGAAAAAGAGTGGCATTATATTGTATTCCTATAAGCTGTATAGCTTTAGGTCTAAAACCTTTTCTTTTAATTTAGGAGTGAGAATTTGATTGATAATAATATTGAAATTCTTCACTCTAATGAATTTTCTTGAGATTACATTTTAAAGCCTATTTGCTTATTCTGTAAATCTTTTTTCCCACATACCTTTTCTCAGTTTGGTATATATTAGTCATGTCATATTCGCTCTGTGTAAATTATAACTCATAATTCCACCCTCTCATCCAGGTCTATTTATCTCCTAGTTTTTCTATTTTAGTAAAAGACTCCACAATCCACAGAACCCACAAGTCTTCTTTAATCGTACTCTTTTCTTCACCCCTTAGAGCCAGTCTGTCAGCAGGTCCTGAAATCCCAACTCTAAAACATATCATGACTCACCCTGCTTCATTTCAGCTGTACACTTTCCACCTTAGATCAAGAGGTTAGCAAGTGCCAAGGCTTTTGCTAGAATGACTGCCTTTATTGTCTGATGGTGTGGAAGTCACTATGCAAAAGGAGCAGAACCATGGTGACAAGAATGAGAAGAGATGTTTATATGCATACTGAGTGGTGTTTAAGAGATATTCTGTTCTGAAACCCTAGAAGGACTGTCATAATGACTGAAATGTATGTACATATAAGGAGAAATGTGTGGGAGGGTGAAGAAGTTACGTGAATGAGTAGCATCATTGAAACAGCATCACAGAAACAAATGACATTAGATGGCAGAGGGGTTGTCTTTCAGGCCCGTGTATATTGTATCAATTAGATTCTCAGTGTGCTTGGGTCTATGACACAGGTTCAAGTTCTTCTATGTATCTCTCTTAGTATCTTGGGCACCTAGACCATTAGTACAGTGATATTATCTTAATTATTTTCTGTGTTTTACAGACTAGAAAATTCAACATCAGATAAGGTAAACAACTAGGTTACAAGAAAAAGTAACCCTCAATTTGAAACAAATGTTTTCTGACTTTGAAGTCTGTACCCTTTACACTGTACCACAATGATTGGCCCGTGTCTTATTCATACTCATATCAACAGTGCTAGCATTGCATCTAATACTTATTGGAGCTGTTTCATTTAACTTATAAACTGATACCACTTCAGTATGAAGAACGTTCATTTTATTTTTACAAAGATATTTATATTTCTCACTGAGTAAGGACTAATTTAGTCGATTGATCAACATTTGGCAGTGAATTACTGAGCTAATGTTTTAGCCAAAGCTCAGCAGGGCTTCCATAACATCCCCACAAAGGCTCATGGTTCATACATGATTCACTTGTACTTAGTCTGCTTCCCGTAAAAATAATCTAAAATCATTTTTTTCATCAAATTAAAAAGACTTCCATTCATATACTTTGATGGCTACTAAATTACACTGTCAGCATACAGATGTGAAACTGAACTATATTTAGAGAAATGGCAACACTCTGAAATAAATGAGTTCAGGTGAATAATTACTTTCTATCTCTAAGACTGGGAATTTCTAATATATCATCTGCCTGTTCCAACAATGCTGAACGGAAGAGTTAGTTCTTTGTGAATTGTTAATTATAACCCTTAATAACTGATTGCAAACTCTCACTAGAGTGTATATTACTTCATTATAAATTGCACTCTGGAAACATGACATTTTAAGGAAATACAGTGAGAGATTTGCTTGTAAAAGATATTCTACCTAGATATTAATCTATAATTATTTTAAAAATTCTGCAGTTAGGTCCACAATATCTACATAGGTACCTGCAATATCATTAATGAGAATTTCAGTGAAACTGACTTCAAATCTCCTTATACTTCTACCTAGTAAATATTTGCGTGCAATTCCTGTACATTATTCTCTACAAAGTTTATTATGGAGGACTACTCCTCCAGACATTAATTATTATAGAGCACAACACCAACAATTTTCATTTGACTATTCAGAGAAGCCTTATGTGGTTCTAAGAAAATGTCCAGGGAGGTAGGAGTGAGCATCAAAGCTGTTAGTTTCCTGGCGTGGCAGATCTTCCTCCTGGTGTTCAAGACAGACTAACTTGTGCCTATACGTGATCTTTCAAGGTTATCTCTGTCAGAGTATGGCTCAGTATTTGAGGGATACAGATGGCTTACATCTAAGCTAGCTGTGTATTACTCCTGCAAGACAACTCTAACTTTAGAACTAGATCAAAGACAATAATTTATATATACTTTTAGGACATTTCCCAGATAACATGTTCTGAGTTATTACTGTTGTATCTGATACTGTACTCAATATTTTAACTGTGCTATGTTAATACCTTCAAAGGTTGTATAAGGAAAGTACTATGATTATCTTTATTTGTAGAGGGGAAACCACGGTTCAAGGAGGCTTTGTCACTTGGTCTAGGACATGTACTATGTGAAAGCCGTGATGACTTTGTTCTCGACTGTGTTCTAGGAGGGGGCTGATTTTTTGTTCAACAGATTTATGTGCCTTATTCGCTGTTATAATTTACCTGCATTAAATTATACATGCCATTTTAAGAGTTGTACTTTCAGCATTCAATTATTTTAATTTGCTTTAAATATAAAATGTTTAGAACTAGTGAACTAAGTCATCTGTATTTGAAACCATAGAAAGCTTTAAACATATAGAGTTCATCTTATTGTTGCAGCAGTTAAGTGGGTTCAAGTGGAAGTACAAAAAGGGTATTAGTCCCTCATTATACTTTAGGAATATTATCCTTGTTGTACCAGTTTGTCTAAAATGCAGCTGATAAACTATTTAAATATGAAATGTGTTTTAGCTGATAAAATATCAGTAAAACTAAAAATGAATGAATGCCGTGTAAAAGCCAGGTTAATTAGGAAATGATCCCTCGAATACCTTCTGGAATATAGTGGAATTAGTGATTTCAGCACTTTATGTTGATGCAAAGCCAAGGAGCCATGAAGAGAGAGTTTTATTCCGTTAATTAGAGAAAGCAGTGTTCCGAGGCACTGGGAAGTTATGAGGTCAGGCTCTCTTTTATGTTTGAATCAGCTCCAAAATACCATTTACTAGTACTATGCAGCTCATTTTTGAAGATTTTGAAGATATTACTATCATTCAGTACCTCATGAATCCTGAGTTTTAGGGATATTTTTCTTTTTGTTCTAGAAACATCCTTACATCAAGCTGAGTCTGTATCCATAAGAGAACAATTATGAGAATTGAGTATTTTTAAGTATTTGAAAGTGCTTTGTAAATATTAATGCACTTTATCGTGCTCACTTTTACTTGACAATTTAAGTAGGCATATATATGTATATGTGTATATAAAACATGTATTCCAAATATTCTATTAATATGTGGTTAAATATTGTAAACTACTCAATTTTTTAAAATGGGATAAATATGTATATATTCTATATAAATATATCACCATACAAATATTATTTGTAACTGACATATAAAGAGAGTGTCTGTAAACCCTTCTTCCTTTCCTCTTTTCATTACAGTATTATTTACTCTTTTCCCTGTAGCCCCTCTTCCTTATTAATTTTACTAGTCTGTGTTCAACTTTTACTTACATATAACTAATATGTTATTCCAAACCTCATTATTTTTCTGAAGATCCCATCTTAATACTCAGCACCTCACTCACAGGAAGTCTTGCTCCTATATCATTGGAAAACATGAAAGAGGCAGAGTTATTTATGATACAGCATGGGCTCTATTCATCTTATCCAGTAACTAAAAACATTTCCAGTGAATCTGTACATTTTTCAATACCCTCTGTGGTGTGATCCTATGGTCAAACTGTCTCAGAGCTTATTTTAAAAAAAACACATTCTTTAAAAACTCAGGAAAAAAATAGTCATAACTATAATCTGGATTGTTACACAGTTTACTAGAGTGAATGCAAACCTGAAATTGCACATGGTCACTAGGAAGACAATTCTTACTAAAAAAAAAAAAAAGGGAGAGTGAGTCGCCGCCTGAGGTCATTACCCAAGTTTGATCAAAACCATATTTCCTAAAAATGTAAGAATCTTGGATGGTATTGGGCATGAGTGATATAATAATATCCAAATTATCAAAACCATGATAATTGACTAAGATTTTTTTAAAAAACTTAAATAAAACTGACTTATTGTCACATGGATGACTTCAAGTGAGGAAAAAAATAAGAAAGAAAACAAACAGAAAGGGCTAATGTATCACTATGGGAGAAACACTTAAGGGTTTATTTAATCTCACACTATATAAAAAAGTAAGCTCAAAATGGATTAAAGGCTGAAATATAGGAACTGAAATTATACAACTACTGGAAGATAACATGGGATAAAACTTCTTGACGTTGGTCTGAATGAGGAATTTTTAGATATGACACTGAAAGCACAGACAACAAAGCAAAAATACATTAAACTAAAAAGTCTGCACAGGGCTTCCCTGGTGACGCAGTGGTTGGGAGTCTGCCTGCCGATGCGGGGGACACCGGTTCATGCCCCGGTCTGGGAAGATCCCACATGCCGCGGAGCGGCTGGGCCTGTGACCCATGGCTGCTGGGCCTGCGCGTCTGGAGCCTGTGCTCCGCAATGGGAGAGGCCCGTGTACTGCAAAAAAAAAAAAAAAAAAAAAAAAGTCTGCACAGCAAAGGAAACAATCAACAGAGAGAAGGGTAACCTATAGAATAGGAGAAAATATTTGCAAATCATATATCTGATAAAGGGTTAATATCCAAAATATGTAAGAAACTCATACAACTGAAAAGCAAAAAAACTAGTAACGCATTTAAAAATGGGCAAAGGACCTAAATTGATAGTTCTCAAAAGAACAGATACAAATGACCAAAAATATGTAAAAAGGTACTCAACATCACTTATCATCAGGAAAATGCAAATCAAAACCACACTGAGATATCATCTCACATCTGTTAAAATGGCTATCATCAAAAAGATAAAAAATAAGTATTGGTGAGAATGTTGAAAAAAGGGAACCCTCCTACACTGTTGGTGGAAATGTAAATTGGTACAGCCATTATGGAAAACAGTAAGGAGGTTCCCCCCGCCAAACTTAAAATAGAGCTACCATAAGATTCAGCAATCCCACTTCTGGGATATCTGGGGATATCCAAAGGCAATGAAATCAGTATCTCAAAGAGATACCTGCGCCCTCATGTTCATTACAGAATTATTTACAATAGCCAACACATGGAAACATGTGTCCATCGACAGATGAATGGATAAAGAAAATGCGGTATATAGATATACAGTGGAACATTACTCAGCCATAAAAAGAAACGAAATCCTGCCACTTGCAACAACGTGGATGAACCTGGAGTGCATTGTGCTAAGTGAAATAAGGCAGACAGACAAATATTGGATGATCTCAGTTATATGTGGAATCTAAAGTAGTCAGACTCATAAAAGTAGAGAGTAGAATGATGGTTGCCAGAGTCTGGAGGAGGAGGGAAATGGGGAGAAAGTGGTCAAAAGGTACAGATCTCTTTAGTTCTCCAAGATGAATACGCTCTGGAGACCTAATGTCCAGCAATGTGACTGGACATAATAACAGTGCAATAATAACAGTGCAAATCTAATTCAGTTGATTTATACGGTTGCTAGGACACCTCCTGGTAAATTCCTCAGAGTTCGTTCATTTTTGGAGCCAAGCCATATACAGCCAAACCTGTTGAAGTGGATGGAGCAATGGAAACTGGGCTGGTAAAAGGGTGTGACTTCCAGAGGCAGATGAAAGGTCTGAGATTCCGTAGGGAGCAGTGGTTCAGTGTGTAGGAACTTTCATAAATCCATCCTCCAAAAGAATTCACACCAAACTCTCTGACTTTTCAATTCCCAAGATGCCTTCTGTGTGGAGCAGGTCAGGGAAGAAGGAGGTCATTTACCTGCCTATATGGTGAAAGAAAGGCAAGCGTAAGCAAGGAGAACAAAGGATGACAAACATTTGTTCCCTGAGAGCAAGGACTGGGGCTGCTTTGCCCAACATTTTATTTCACATTTTCTCACACAGTTTTTTGACACTTCGGTGATCCTCTATACACGTGAGATAAATGAACATTGATAATAGGAGTAGGACTTTGTGTAGCAATCCAGAGACCAACAGGAAACTTGTTAGAGAACTTGTTAGCAGGAAACTTGGTAGAGGACTAATATTTAATATATTTAGAGGGTCAAGATTTCAAATGTGTAAGGTTAAACAAAAATAATTCTTACCATTTTCCTTTTGAAAAACTAAGTGTATCTCAATGGTTTTATAACAGTTAATGATATAAATATGGTAGCCAATGTTTCCATGATCCTTCATCTCTTTGTATGTAGAAACAAGATGTTAACCATTAGACTCTAATGCCCTAGCTCAGTGGCTCCCAATTATGAAATGCACAGACCCCAAACATGCCCACGGGTGTAAACTGGAGAAAATAGTTTCTGTATGACAAAATTGTAGTTGAAATACTTATCAAAACAATATAGACTTTGATGTCAATATGTCGATATATACATACAGAAATATATAATTGTACAATATGTATTTCAAAACCTGGAGAAAAGTAACTCTGTATCAAATTGGGACTGTCACACTCTATTTTAAGCAATGATGAACTGATAAGAGGTATCTGAAAGCAGATTTCAGCGATATTTGTAAGGTAGCTGAAGTCAGGATTGGTGCAATTTATGCTACGTAGGCATAAAAGGCAACCCATTGCCTGCTTCTCTGGAATAATAATTCCAAAAACGGTTACTTTGAGGGAATAAAACTTTTTAAACATACGCCTTCCAACCTCTGCAGATAATACTGCAGAAGCCTTCAGTTAAGATGCCTCCCTCCTTTTAAGTGAGTGTCACTGATGTCTGTCACGTGGGCTCCCAACATCGCCTGAAAGTTTGTTTCACTCAGATTGGCTCAAATTTTAAGGGCAGTCACAACATGATCAAAATAAATGTCTTTATTTTTTTAATACAGCAACTATTCCCCAAATCTTATTTTACTCAGTACTTATGTACATGTTTCTGTGTGTCTTTATCAATAAAGCAAATCTTCATCTTAAAACCAAGAATAACACCATGAAAGTCAAATCCTTTCACCTATCAAAATTGGCAGAAAATTTTCTGACAAAGTAATAATTGCCACGGATGCTTCAACAGCTCTGCTGCAGTTATTATAGATTTTATAGATTTGGTGACAGTGAAGCTTTCTGACATTACATTACGTAAATTAGGGTATAATGTGTTAAATTACTGCCCAAGCAAGGAGATGCAGGTCTGAAAGAAGAAACACTCAGAATCTTGAGTATCAGATAATCAGAAAAGATAAATTATTAGAGGTCAGTTAGTCCATTATGTATTTATTTCCTTGATAAATGCCATATAAAATAGATATTTTGCATTCTAATTGAAAGATTTTAAAATATAAATGCTAAATAAAATTGCAGTGAATTGACTCACCCTTAGACTGACTATAATTATCTCTGATTTCTTAGCACATTTAGCTGACAACAAAAAAATCCAACAGAGAACATTGGGGTCACTATTTCCTTTGGCAAAAGGAGATATATTTCATTTGTAATGTTGCTGATATTAAAAGCGGATATATTTTCTGACTTAAACACTGTTGGATTTACTGGCACTTTAAGAATAAGCAAGAAGAGCTTAAGAAGTTTTCTGTAATTGGAGAAATGCTTCCTCTGGAATTCTTGGAACCAAGTTTCCCAAATTGTTTTGCATTTTTTGCATTTTGGCTTCTGACCAGATCAAAATATTTTGTATTTGTGAAGGCCCCGCTGAGACTGTACAAATCTGGTTGGAGTAATTGGGTATGTTGGACTGTATTGTACTGATTATTCAGAAAGAGAGTACTTAAGTGACATGGACCATCTTCTCTAGTTTTTGTAATAGAAACTAATTTCTTACGTTAAGTACATGCTTCCTTTGTATATTAAGGAGCTTTAGAAACCTGCTCTTTTGGTTGGCTTGGGAATTTGAGAGTGAACTTCTTGGCAGTAGAACACCATCAAGAATCCAGAATCCAGAGTTAGTGGAGAGATAACATATACCCAAAGGCAGACACCAACAGAATCTAGAAACGTTGCAGTAGATATTTCTACTCTAAGTTGTGATATATGCACTGTGTGTGTGTACGGCAAAATGTTGTTAGCCTACTGAATATCGTATTAGTGTCCGTCTTGAATGTAGTTTGTCTCTGCCACAGAGCTGGGCAGAGAATTCCAGCTCTGATTCTTTTCCTTGGAGACTGGCACCAGTTCATGTTTTCACAGTCAAGCACACTGACAGAGAAAGATCTTCCTGGGACTTTCCGAAGCTAGAAGGCAAAATATTTATGTGAACTCAGTTGATATTTCTTAAAACAGCTGTTTTGGGAAAATGACACAGAGTCTGATAAAAGTATGTCAGCTTTTTTTAATGTCAGAAAAATCCCTTTGAGACAAAGCAAGGTCTGTTTTTCCATGGCTCATTGTAAAACCTGAAATGATGTTGGAAAAGGACTATTCTGAGTAAATAATGTCTTTAACTTTGAATTTGTAAATATTTTTACAGTTTGAAAGGATAAGTTAAATGTCAATAAAACAGAAGACTTTATATCAGTGATGAAATTGCTTTAAAAATAATCTTAAAACTATTTGTTTTATTTTCAGTGTAAAAGCCTTCAATTTACAAAGTGGTACTAGATTAATTTCTAGTTTAATATGATAACCGCTTGTTTTTTAACCTTTGTGATCTATTTTTAAATTAATTTTTAAAGCAGTATTTGCAATGAAGTTTTTATCAAATACATAGCACAACTGAGAGTTGTCATATTTTTTTCCATATAACTGATTTAGTCTATTCTTTGAATACATAAAAGTGATTAAAAATGTCACTTACACACAATAGGAAAGTGTGTTCATTACCATGATAGAATATTGTCTGAAATCTACGGTGCCTAGTAGCTTTTCTTCTGCACTATTCAGGTTTCTCCCCCTTTGATACTGCTGTCTGCAAGGACTCTGCCCAATCTTCTGTAAAGGGCTTGCCCTACTGGAGATCTTCCACATCTGTCAGTAGGGACTCTTATATCTTCATATTCCTTCTTCCCAAGGTTAAATGAATGGCCTATATCAAATCTCATGACCTAATGTCCACATGTGTCATCCTTAAATGAATACAACTACTCAATATTTCCATAGCTATTGAGTTTTACTGAATCATACAAATCAGGTCCTCTATAAAAATAGACAGCAAATTCAGTTTAGCCTTTTATTCTCCCACACGACCTACTATGTTTTCTAACCAGCCTCTCTCCCATTCTCCATTTGCATAGGTTTAAAACAAATGTACTCTTTTCAGATATTCTCCACCTCGCTGCAAATCACGTCAATTGTGACCTCACTTTCCTGTAACAATTCTCTAAATGAACATTCCTTTTCACCCACTGGTTTCCTTTCCCTTCCTGGTACAAAGGGTCCCATCCCTTTCCTTTTTATATTCTGTGGTAATTCATCTTTGTTGTTTATCTACTTATAGTCCATTTTCTTTTAAACATGCTTGAACCCAACATAAAAAAATAAGAACAAATTAAAACTCTCTTCCATCATTCATTCTCCTCCTCTTCTTCAGCTCTAGTGCCCACTTTTCTGCTGTAATCGTTAACAAACTTTTCTGTGCATACTCTTTCCCTTTTGCTCCTTCTGTTTGCTCTGAAATACCCTTAATATTAACCAGATGTCCAAGTAACAAGTAGGGTGCATAATCATAGCTAATTCAGAATTATGACACATGGATGTTCTTAGAGAAGACAGGGAGGAGTGATTGCTGACCTGGAGTAGCTGAGCAATTCTTAATGTATCCGTTGCGCTAATTTAGAAGTACATCCTTGGCTGTGTAATAACTGCCAGTCTAGTCTCACAATGTAAATTATAATCTTCTTGAAAATTGATACTATCTGTTAGATTTATGTATTACTTTACTCCATAAATAGAAGTGCTTAGTCACTATTTTATGGGAAATGAGAGAAAGTGTACACATAAATGCAAGTGTAAATAGAGTCCCTAAGCACAGCACCTTACAGACTTCTGAGAAGCTCAGAAATATCACCATAAGTGCACATTGTTCTTTTCTAGGGTGATTCACCCCCAGCATATCTGGGTCATAGAACTTGTGCTGACAGAAGGCAGGATCATAATGAAAAACCATTGCATTGCCTAAGGAATGTTAATGAGAACTATATATTTTAAAAACTTTTTAATGTACTAATAATTTTCTTCTTTCAAAATAGCTTTGGATTTTAGAAAAGTCAAGTATTATCACTACTAATCTACAGATGAAAGAACTGACACCTAAGAAAGTTAAATAACATTGTAGGTGATATCAAGTTGTGTGTTCTATTCAGTTATGAATTGGAAGTTGGCTTTGGGCTTTGAATATTGCTTTCTTTCTATCTCATTAGTCACAGTGGCTCCCTGACAGGTGGTTTACTTCTTCTAGTCAATATGCCAACTTCAGAAGCTCCAGAAGAGAGCCTGAGAGAATTTATGGCCCAGGCAAAGATGCATCTATAAGGGGGCAACAGAGGATGGCAGTCAGCCCAGGGCTCTGGAAGGTGGAGAAGAATGGGCAGGCCTTAAAGAGAAGGAACATCACCAGCCTTTCCCCAACCCAGCATCTGAAAAGCTGACCAAATTGACCAGCCTCACCTTTCATGAATAATCAATGGTGTGACTACCTCAGATCCAGACCTATATTTCTCGGCTGCCCAGGGGGCCAGGAAAAGAGCCCTCCTCTAACACTGATTGTTGAAGCCGGGCTCGTTCCCAGGCTGGTGGAGTTCCTGAAGACATCACCGCTGTTCGTAGCTAGAGGCAGCCTGGGCTCTGACCCATTTCGCTTCAGGGACTTGGGAGCAGACCCTAGCCAGCCACTGGGGAAGGGCGGGGGCATCCAGCCCTTGACTGAGCTCTTGCCTTCCTCTCGTAACTGTGTGTGAACAGGCAGGGGGGGCTCTTGGTAACAGAGCAGGTGACGGCCCACAGTTGAGACATCATCTGGAGCAGTGCCATCCCACACCTGCTGGCCCTGGTGTCATCAACCAGTCCAGTCTCAATGCTACGGAACATCACGTGGACCTTGGCCAAGCCGTGCTGAAACAGGAGCCCCTGCTCTCAGAAAAAGCAGTGAAGTAGATGTGGCCCATCCTCTCCTACCTCCTGCACCTCCAGGACAGCGAGGTTCTCTCGGACACCCACTGAGCCCTGTCCTACCTCAGCGAGGGCTGCAGCAAGTGCATCAGCCTCGTGATGGACGCAGGAGTCCCGCCCAGTCTGGTCCAGCTCTTGTCCAGCTCAGAACTCAATGTCTTAACCCCCTCTCTCCACACTGAGGGGTCATCGTCCCTGGAGCAGGCCACAGACCCAGGTGGCATTGACACAGGCATGCTGAGCGTGCCCCCGCAGCATGGATAGGGCCCATGTCCTCCATCCAGAGGAGGCAGCCGGGACCCTACCAGCTCCTCCAGCAGCTGGTTGCTTGTGGCATGATGCTCCCTTGGCGGCTCCGCTGAAAAGTGGAAAGTTTAATGGCCAGAAGGAGGCTATCTGGACGACGGCTAACTTCACAGCTCGGGGCACTGTGCACTGGCTGATCCCGCCTGTCCACTCTGGGGTCTTGGAGCCACTGATGGACCTGCTCACCGTGTAAGCCATCCTGGACACCATCTGTTACACCCTCCAGATAGCAGAGAAGCTTGCTTGCTTTCTTTCTTGTTTTCACGACAATTTTATTTATTTTATTTATTTTTTAAAATTTATTTATTTATTTTTGGCTGCATTGGGCCTTCGTTGCTGCGTGTGGGCTTTCTCTAGATGAGGCGAGCGGGGGCTGCTCTTCACTGTGTTGCGTGGGCTTCTTATTGCGGTGGCTTCTCTCATTGTGGATCACGGGCTCTGGGCGCACGGGCTTCAGTAGTTGTAGCACACGGGCTCAGTAGTTGTGGCTCACGGGCTCTAGAGCGCAGGCTCAGTAGTTGTGGCGCACGGGCTTAGTTGCTCCGCAGCATGTGGGATCTTCCCGGACCAGGGCTCAAACCCGTGTCGCCTGCATTGGCGGGCAGATTCTTAACCACTAGGTCATCAGGGAAGCCCAGCAGAAACCTTTCTGAGAAGGAAACCTGTGTCTTTTCATAGAAGAACCCCAAAAGGTAACTTCTTTAAGAAACAGCACTCCTGTATCTTATTATATCATGGGTGTAAAGCTTTTTAAACTGAATGTTAATAAAGTTGAAGCTTTCACCCCATCTATCAAAAATATATATCACTGTAACTACACACTTCCACACATACAGGCCCTTGCCCCCAAACCCAAAAGACCTGTACCTGAAATTGAGTGAGGCATTGTAAAGTATGACAATTTCAGTGATTTTCTGCTGTGCAAAAGCATGAACTTGAGGTTTTCACACACTGAAGTTGCCCAAACCGGGGAATCCTAGAAAGAAAAACCCACACTGGAGTTCCCAGGAAATGGAAAGGAAAGTTTTAAATGCATCACCTTTAGTTTATGGGAGGAATCATAACCAAGAGACTCATTTAAAAAAAAGAAAAAAAACAGAAACAGGTAGAAAATATAAAAGAACAAAGTCCATCTCATTACTTTTATAAGATAAAATGATTTAAAAGTGTAGATCAAGAGAGGTGGTACCTGGCAGTTCCTCACAGGTTGAACTGAACCATTTGTCATAACTTTTGTTATACCTGACAAACTCAGGTTTTCACATAAATTATGAAGTTACAGAATTGCCATCCTGTTTTATTCATGGCAGGTTTTCCTCTCAAAAGCCTTGGAACAACTTTAGGATACTACAGTAAAGCCCCTGAGTATCATGTGATAATTTAAAGATATTAACGTATCTACAGACACTTATTCAATACTTTTTGGTGGAATGAAGTGTTATTTTATATCTGGTTAGTGAGAGAAATCTTGTTAAGTGAGATTCTGGAGACTTGAAAAAATTGGGGGAGAAAGAATGAAATATATTTTATCAAACAAATGCTTTTTTTAAAAGCATGTAAATATTTCTTGATATAATGGAAGCATCCATGAAATAGAGAACCTTTTTATTAGCATATAGATAATGTAAACAGATCTAATCTGTTCTTCAGGTTGTTTTCTGATACCTTAATAACTTAATAATTAGAATGTGTTAGGCTAAATTTTTTAAGTTTCTCCTAGATAAATTGTGCACAGAGAGAAGATAATTGTGCTTGGAGAGAAGTAGTGTACATGAATTATCACTACTTTCAAATAATACAGCATCAGAGTAATTTAAGAATGACCCTAGTCTTAAGCACTGATGGTGTCACTGACTGCATCATTCTGATGTGTATATTAAAGACTTTTCCATGGCTACATCTTTTATTAGATTAACTTCAATGAATTAGACATCAGTTAAATAGATTAAACATTAATGTTAATTTTAATAATAAAGCTAAGGACACATTTGTTTCTTGTGGCCTTTCTATGTGAGGCTGGTTATGTTTAACCTTTGTTATGTTCCTGGCTCACTTCTTATGAATCAGTCAGAAGGGTGCCTGATTGAGGCTGCAGGTGGCATAAATCAGTATTTGATGAAATCTGTGTTTAAATGGGAATAAACAGAGTAATTGGCACTTAATTAACATCAGCGATAAGATGAAGTAACAAGCCTATCTTTGAGTGCATATGGATTTTTGTAAAAGTCTACTGCTGTTTGCTTCCAATCCAAGTACTCTTGAATAAAGCTTTATGATATATTTAGCTTCTATTGACGTATTGGTTTATTACCCAGATTCTAACGTTGTGTTTACCAAAATCTATGATATTGCTTAGATAAACAAATTGTTATCTTCAACTGTTACACTGTTTACCTGAAATTATGTTCACTGTGCATATACATATACGCATAATTATATTATGTATAATTCTATGTAACTACTCTACCTCAAATTTTATTGACAAAATATGCTCATTAAGATTAGAAGTAGTGGGCTTCTGTGGTGGCGCAGTGGTTGAGAGTCCGCCTGCCGATGCAGGGGACGCGGTTTCGTGCCCTGGTCCGGGAAGATCCCACATGCCGCGGAGCGGCTGGGCCCATGAGCCATGGCCGCTGAGCCTGTGCGTCCGGAGCCTGTGCTCCGCAACGGGAGAGGCCACAACAGTGAGAGGCCCGTGTATCGCAAAAACAAAAACAAAAACAAACATTAAAAGTAGTTACACATACACATATATAAGCGAATCACTTTGCTGTACACCAGAAACTAACACAACATTGTAAATCAACTATACTTCAATAAAATAAATAAAATTTTAAAAGCAAAACAAAAAAAGGTTAAAAGTAGTGATGAATTTTTTTCTTTGTTACTAATGTTTTGCCAAACTCCCATAATTTAATTTTTTTCTGATGTTTTCTCACCTGGAACACCAAGCAATAACTCTGGATCATGAATATTTCTTTTTAGTTAATACCAGTTATTTTATGATACCTGAACCTGCACCTCAGCTTCTCAATATATAAAACAAATAAAACTACTTCTATTGTCAATAGTACAATTTTTAATATAAAAGCAATACATGCTTAACTTAAGGGAAAAATATTTGCAGATCAAGAAATAGAATGATGGAAAAGCCTCTGCATATAATCTGTCTCCAAAGAAATCATATTCCTTTTTGTCAACAACTAACTATAATGGCCTTGGGCTCCTTACTTAATTCTAGACTCCCTCCATGTCCTTGCCTCCAAAGTGGACAGTTGAACCACATGATAGTTTAGGTTGCTTCTTGTCTGAAATTGTGGTCTAGACATGCTTATTTTCCCCAAAATACAGCACTTTGAGTCCTGAGCGTCACTCCCTCTTCACCAGTTCACGCCACTTGTGCTGCTTGAAATACAGTCCCCACCTCAAGCCCACTCCTCCAGTGCCTGAAATGGACATTTCCTCTCTGATTTAGGGTACTTGAAATATATTTAGCTGATGAGAGCTCATAATCTAGAATATGTGATTTTATTTCAGTAGGTGGATAATTTACTAAGATTTTCTGTTTGATTTGCTAAATTAGAGAATAGTCTGTGAGGTAGACATTTATAAATTGCACTCTTTCGAGTCAGATGCCTGAAAATAAATCCATGTATCCAGGAGATAAACAGTATTCAGCCACGGCCTTTTCAGCACTCACCCCATGACCAGTGGGGAGATATATCTAGAAAAAGATTACTTCAGAACAGCATGAATACATTCAGATATCTGCTAAATGCCCAAATATTATTTAACCATGATGGCATTAGATATTTTATTAGATATTTTATTATCATAAGTAGAAAATAATACTGTACCCGCGACTTACTCTTAATCATTCTTAGTAAGTTTTTAAAAACAATTTCCTATTTTAAAACTGTGAATCTGTAGAAATAATGAAGGCACTGATGTATATTAACTATATGAGCAAGTCTATTTCTGATTTAGGTCTCAATTTTAAGGGAATTGTTCATTGTATTGAACGTTCTTTTAAGCAAATGGTAAATTTGCTCACATGAGGAGTTAATAATGACACTGAAGGAAGAAAAGTTGCTTTTACAATAACAAAGAATTTTGAGTAAGTCATCAACATTAATCTAGAAATTGCTACCTGCGTAATAGTTACCATTTTAGGACATACTGTGGATTTTCTACTGTGACCTTTAATTGTTTAAATACAGACATTCCTTGACTTAGGATGGTGGTTTGGCCTACAGTTCTTTTGACTTTAAGATGATGGGAAAGTGACACACATTCAGTAGAAACTACTTCAAAATTTGAATTTTGAGCCTTTCCCAGGGTAGTGATATGCGGTTCGATCCTCTCTCCTGTTGCTGGGCAGTGGTAGCTCCCAGTCAGCCGCGCAGTCACCAGGGTAAACAGCTGAGACACTTGAACAATTCTGTACTCAGACAACCATCCTGCTTTTCACTTTCCATACAGTATCCAATACATTATGTGAGCTATTCAACACTTTATTATAAAACAGGCTTTGGGTTAGGTGATTTTGCCCAACTGTAGGCTAATGTAGGTGTACTGAGCTCATTTCATGTAGGCCAGGCGAAACTATTATGTTTGGTGGGTTAACTTTATTAAATGAATTTTTTTTTTTCGTTACACGGGCCTCTCACTGCTGTGGCCTCTCCCGTTGCGGAGCACAGGCTCCGGACGCGCAGGCTCAGCGGCCATGGCTCACGGGCCCAGCCGCTCCGCCGCATGTGGGATCTTCCCGGACCGGGGCACAAACCCGCGTCCCCTGCATCGGCAGGCGGACTCTCAACCACTGCGCCACCAGGGAAGCCCTAAATGCATTTTTGACTTATTATATTTTCAGCTTAGAATGGGGTTATTGGGACATAACCTCACTGTAAGGTGAGGAAGATTGGTATATTATTAAATTAAATGTTCCAGCGTATTCGGTCTTCCCTATTTTATTACCTTTGAGATATTAAGAGTACAGTGGAGTACTCTGACTACCAGGTTCTTATTTCTTTCTGGACTGGAGAGATCTCTTCCACCACCAAGCACTTTGACCCCTCTCCCCTCTTAAAAATAAGAACCTATGGTTTAGGAAACAGGAAGCAGCTAAGGGACATGTGACTTCCTCTTTCTCTGCCTGGCAGTCTCATCCTAACTCTGCTCATTTTGACTTTCCAGGGGAAGGAACATAACAGCCCTCAGTCTACCAAGAAGAACAACAGGAAAAGGTGACAAGCTCTATTTTTCATGACTTTATATCATAATTCACTTAGATTAAAAAAACTATGGATTTCTAAATTTTCATCCAGGAAAGAGATTTTCTGTATCAAAGATCAACTGAGACATGAATATGCTACAGGTTCACTCCTTCCGTAGCAAGGTGGTTGCCGGGCAACCGAGAGCCGTCAAGGACTCTTAGTTTTTACAAATCTCCGATGGCTGGAGAGGACCATTGCTCTCCTCCTTGATGCACTGACAGGACTGTTGAATTGTGTTATTAGTTTTTGTGTGTTACTTGTTTGAGACGGCAATAGCAGCAGCAGATATTCCACATCAGGGAGTAGGATGTATGCTGTTTGGAATAGAGTAACAGGTCTTAGAGTTGAATTAGTAAAATAAGTATTTCAAGGCTGAAATGAGCAACAGAAAATGCACTTATCTCTGCTTTCATGTGCATCTCAGACCTGAAACTGTCTAAACTCTGAATAAGAGTTTGAATTAGCCATGCTATTGAACACAATTTACAGAGTGAAAATGATTACTATGATTAAAATTCTCAAGTTACATGTCTCTGGTTGAGAATGATAGTATATTATATTAGTAGTTGTGACAGAGGTCCTCTCAGAAAAAAAAGTGTTTGCTAAGAAGCATAATTTAATAATGGCTTTGGGTTGAATTTGAGCATCTGTCGGTTCTTTTGTGGTTTGTACCATTGAGAGGAGACAGTTTTCTAGATAATTGAGGTGGGAGAGTATAGAGTCCCAGCCTGGAGGGAGATGATTAAAAGTGGGGAGGCAGGAAAAAGTTACGGAAGGAAGAAGTCCCATAAACATTGCTATAAAAAGCAGACTTTCTTCATGACCATTAAAAAATGCTCTGTGTAAAGTTTATAAAATCCCAAAATGCTTCATATGAGTGATTTTTGTAGCTAATAGGGAAGTTGATTAGGGACTAAGATTCATACTGTTTCACTGTAGATATAGCAAAGAAAAGGCATCCCAAGAAATCAAGAAGCAGAGAGGGGCAGAACATCACACAATGGAGGCTTAATTCTAATATAATAAGCAGGGCAGGGTGGAGAAAGCTCTTGACGTAGGTTGTGGTGGCCACGAAGGTTCTCCACTCAAATCTCATTCAAAGAACCTGCTTCTGGGAGCATAGCTGACTGATGGTCTCCAGTTAAAGTTGGAGCCTGGCCTCTTCCCAGCCAGTAATGGATCATGGCAGGGGGATTGGTGGGAGACACTCCTTCCCAACATTGGACTTTTTCATGGGGAAACTGTTCAGGTTGCTCCCCAGAGGCCTGGCAGAGACTGTCCAGGAGCTGTGCTGTGGTCTGAAGCTTTCTAACCGACGCTTCCTTCCCTCTTTCTTTTCAAGGAGCGGTAGTCTGAGGTTTCCCTTGACTGTCCATCCGTACTGTTCACCTTTCACAGGCGTTTCCCCAATAAATCTCTGGTATAACTGTTCCCACCTTAACATCCACTTCTCAAAGTAACACAGAGTTTAGCCTTGAGTCGAGAGGTTGGCAGCTGCTGTAAATAATCTACAGAGCCAGTATTTTTTTTTAATGTAACCTGTATTCTTCACTAGGATTAGGCAAGTAATAAAAAAAATCATACCCACAAATGGCCAGGCTCCGTCCAAGAGGATATGCCTGCATACATGGTAAGATTTGGGGGAATGAGATTAGAGGTAAGACAATAGTGCTATTCCTTTCTCCTTTCTGCCCACACGCCCAAGTCAAAGGGACATTTTCCCTATCTTCTTCATGTCTGGTATTCAATTGTTAAGACAGTTGAAACACATAAGTAGCCTAGGCAACATTTAAATAAATGATTTTCTTATTATTCAGTTTTTCCCATAAGCTATTTTGTAACAGTGCTAACATACATTTCTCTCAGGGGAGAAATCCCACCAGATTGTAGTTTCCACTCAGAGTTCAAATACATCTTTCTAAGATAATCTCAGCCTCAATATATTTCCCAAGGTCTGCTATCCAGTCTTATTCGTTTCTACCTTATTATAAAGGTATGAAACAGATGGGGGAATATTTTTCTCATTCTACTCAGTACATTGAGTTTACTTCTTTTGAAGTACTCCTGGCAAACGTTCCCATTTTATTTTTGCATTAAAATATAAACTATATGATACAATCTCATTAAAAGTTCAAAACTGAATATATATTTATGAATAATTGAATAGAGAACACTTTATACTCCAAAATTCCTATTTGAGAGAAAACTACGGTTTCGGAAGAAATATTGTGACAAAGTGCTTTGGTTGTGTATAATACCACAAGACTGATACAATACTAATGGCCTCTCAACTGCCTTCTAGAAGAAGCTAGAAGCACCTTTGGTGTTTCTGATCAAATATTGCTAAAAAAGTGTTGGGATTGGGAACTGAGTAAGAACTGAATGGTTCTAAATGTAAAAGAGAAGAACGTGAAGTATTTAAATGGAAAAGCTGGGACAGAGCTAAGAATATACAAGAAAGGCCACAATTTGTATTTTTGTATTTTATTCCTTCTTTTTCTTCTACCAGTTGACTAAAACTTTCTTTGTATTTTTAATTTTACATTTTTTTGAGACGGAGAGGATCTGATAACATTTGCTAATAGTCACTATCATGTAAGGCAGATATTTTGAAACCAGATCACCTTACAATTTGTTGTCTCAAGAGATGAGGGCCTATGGTAGAGAGTATGACCAACTGAAACTCCAACCTTTATAGAGAATTTGAGGCATGACAGTTTACCTTAAATGAGGAATATGGGGATACATGGTAGCATTATTGAAGAGAAGGCATTGCTCAGTACCGTACTGAACTGATAGGAATGAGACAGTCTTGGGACATCAAGGTAGTGTCTTTTCCTGAAGCAAAATATGGCCATGCTTACTGACCAGTAAAATAAATAACAATAGTCTTCTTCTGGAGCAAAGGGCAGTCAGGCTTAATGTCCATTAAAAACGATTCAGGGTTCTTTTTCTGTAACACACCCCGCTGTGTGTGTAGGTGTCACCTGGCCCTCTTCCTGCCACCCTCTGGGAATCTGAGAACTGGCACAATAAAATACTAATACTTTGGTATGACTGTTGGTGTGAGTAATAAAGTCCTCTGTCTCTGACCCAGGAGTGTCTTGTCTCCTGCGGACTTTCATGGAACTGCAGCAGCGTCGTGTGTTCGTCTGCAGGTAGACTAGAATCTCTGTCCCTTCATAGTTTTTAACAGTTTTGGTGATGAGGGTAGGATGCTGAGAGGAGCGTGGACTTCTGGAAGAGGACGGGCAAGAACCTCATGGGTTAATTAACATAATTTGAGGGAAGTCCGTGAAAGTTGGTAAAATGTATCGTCAGTCAGGTAACAAACTGTCCTCCTTTTAATGGATACCTACTAAGAAGTAGTTTCCAAGACAACTGCCTGACTTGTTGCTGACTCCCTTTGAGGGGAGAGTAGTTTCTCACCAATCGTTCAGGCAGCCTCAGGTTTAACTGCTCTAACAACAGTACTAACATTCAGCTAGTACTCTCGGAACTGATACAAGGAGGTAAAGTACTAACTCATTTCAGAAAAAAAAAAAAAAAAATTAAACAGATGAGTACCAACACTGAGTTGAGAACTGATAGAAACTTGTAGCCACTATGGGCAGTAAACAGGCACATTATTAGAACTTCGGCTCATTCCATTGAGAGATGAGAGAGTGAGGGACTTAATGCCTTTTACAGAAGAATTGGCACCAGATACGCCATTGCTCAGCCCCTCCTGCTGTCTGTCAGCCAACCTTGGATCTATTCGCCCCTTAGAGTAAAATGTCTCAGATTTTTTTGAAGTGAATCCTGGGGCTATAAGGTGACTTTGACTGTCTCAGGAAGATTTTCCAGAAGCAGGCAAATTCCCATATAAATTCATCCATGACTGGCTACTGACTAGTATTCCAGCTTTTAGGGCTTCGGATTGCTTACAGCCCTGATGAAGGCAACCCACTGGCCGAGGAAAAATTAAATCCCCAAATATCCAGATAAATTCTTGCAGTAAACCTGACCACTCTGGAAAATTCCCCAGCCCTCAAATTGAAACCAGGCATGGCTTTAGGAAATATTATCATGCTAATGAGACAGCAGATGTTTAAAGTTCATATGCTCCTGTGCGCTTCCCAAACTCAGGATAGCAAAGGGGAGCAAACCCCAGGGTCCTAGAGGAAAGCGCTGTGTCTTTGGCTGTGACTGTTGAGTCGAGGGGCTCCTAGAGGTGAAATACACGGTGTCCAGAATGATGACGTTACTGTCCCCCCATCCAATATGTGGATTTTGAAGCAGTAAATATATTAGAATGTTGCTGGCTGAGCTGCAAGCAACCACCAGGTTACTCACTGGACAGAGCTGCTCTCTGTGCCCAGTCACACGTCCCTCCTGCTGCACTCCTGCCTCAGCTGCTTTCTGAGGAAAGATGATTGAAGGTGAGTCCAGGGTCTCTCTGTGCCCGTGAGACACTGAAGGCCATATACAGTCATTCCCCTAAGCCAGGGGACTTAGGAGAGGGGAAGAACTAAAACTCTTATGGCTTTGATAGAAACAGGTATGAGTCTTCATCCCACCTGAACCTGCTAAAAGTGAGATCACTCATATTCAGTTTCCTAGGGTTTGGCAAGTGTCATAATGGGGAAGGGAAGCCAATATGAGAGTCATTGCTTCTACATCTAATTGTATAGTAGGAATTGATACATTGTGTGCTTGTACTTCCCCATCCCATAAGTTAGATGTAAGACTAGATTTTGTGATCTAGAAATCATTTATCTATCTTATTATGCAAACCATTCTTTGGAAAAGGTCTAGCTTATTTGAAAGAGGGAATATATACATATACTCTCCAAAATGTCAGATTCAGTATGGAAATCGAACAAATAAAAGTCAGATTAGCTTAAAGTATCTTGTTAACTAGATGGCTGGCCTTTTTTTTCAATAGCAAAATAGATATTTTTCAAAACAAAACAAACAAAAGCCAACCCCTCGAATCTGTTGTACAACAAAGGTGTTCAAATTTCCTGCTAATTTATAATATAGCCAATTAGGTTGTCAGAATACAGTTGATCAATCAATAAACAATCAATAATTATAAAATAATGAAAGGATTCCTAAGGGATAATTTATTTAGGGAGTTGCTATGCCGGCAAAGCTCATGATCACTCTGTAAATCTAGCATCTCTTCCTGCGGGAAGCTTTCCTTCACACACCATGGATGTTAGTACCCTTCCCCAGTGCTCACATATGCTCCTGTTTAAGAATGTATTCCTTATTGAGCCTGTGCTCTAGAGCCCATGCTCCTCAACAAGAGAAGCCACCGCAATGAGAAGCCGGCACACCACAACAAAGAGTAGCAGCTCTCACTCGCTGCAACTAGAGAAAGCCCGCACGCAGCAACAAAGATCCAACACAGCCAAAAATAAATTAACAAACAAATAAATAAATCTATTTTTTAAAAAAAGAATGTATTACTGGCCTTGTGATGGCATTTCTCTTTAAACAGAAAGTTAGCTTCTTAAAGGCAGGAACTTCATCATATTACATTATATTTTGCCACACATTTATACAAAGCTTAACACATACCAAGTGATTCTTTTATTCTTTTGGGGGAGTGGGGATACATAATAAACAATATATGTTAGGAAGAATATATTCTAAACCACCTTGAAAAATAATTATTTGCCAAAGTAGTAGAACTACCGTTTCCTCACAGTCTATTAAATCAGTGTTAGATGGGTTCCTATATCTAGGCAAATATCTCATATATATGTTAATACAGAATAACAGCTATATCCCAAAAGGATATTAACAGTAAGTTTGACTTTTTGAAAGTAAATATAATAAAAATGCAAGAGGTTTGTTTGGATTTGCCTCTGTGGGAAAAAAGTCTGTTTTGCTGTCAGTAAAAATGGTGTCCTGCACATCTTTGTGGGCCACATGGCTGAGACTTTTCTTGTTACATTTTGAAGTAGAAAGATTTCTCCTTGTCACCTTCAATTTGACATTTTACAGGAACTAGAAGCATAAGTCAGGTAGGGAGACATGTTACATATTGTCTTTTCCCCTCTGACTACCAGTAATCTTAAAAGTCAACAATGTCGGATTTCAGTTTTGTTCACAGAATTACCACACTGTGCATTGAAAAAAACAATCGTTACTGCTTTCATTATTCTAAATCTTTCCTATGGGATGATTAAAAGGAGAGAAAAAAAAAAAAAAAAAACTTGACTTGCCTGACAACTGGTTTTATTTTACCTTGCTTAAACATAGTACTTTAAACTTCTTAGTGAATTGGGCACATGGAGCAGTTGCCTGCCTAATACAATATGTATAAACTAAGAAGGAAATCAGTTCTGTCAACTGGCCTTGAGCATTTATTCAACGATTTTTGTTGTCATTGTTAGGTGCCTACTATGTGAAATGTACTATATGAGGTTTGGATTGGTTACAAAAATGAATGACACAAATATCTCTTTGGAAGACTTTTAATGGACTCCACATTTGGGGAAATAGTTGCTATATTATTGTTCATGGTAGAAAAAATAATAATAATTTCTTCCCCCAAACCTGTTGATTTCTACTGCAGGAGCTTATTTCTATTTATAAAATCATAAAACAAAATACAGGATGTCTTTTTTCATACATTTAATTTGTAAGCTTTACCTTAATCATATGTGGATCAAATCATTAATATCAACAGCAGTGACTTAGTAAATCTCTATAAAAGTTCACATGTTGTATTCAGTTAACTAAAATGCATAGATTTAGATGTGCTGTAATGCCTTGCTGATTCATTGAAGCAGAATTGGTAAATTCTCTAGAGAGATTATTGTGGGCCAAGCCCCCCTACCCAGAACTTTTGCCTGTATTTCATTGTATCACCATCAGGTAGCAGTAGAGTCCTGATAAAGAGTACTCAACAGAGAACAAGAGATATAGCATCGTTTGGAAAAAAACGAAATCTTGTGCTGAGTATAGTAGTTAGTTATAGAAATAGCTAGATTAACAAATTAAGAACCAAACTACTAAACTGCTTTACAAAGTAATCAGTTTTAAAATAGAAAACTATTCTGAAAGTATTTCATTCATTTAGTTTTTCAGTAAATATGTATTGAACACCTGATAGGTTTTCAGGCAACTCCCAAGGGTCTGGGGAGAAGAAAGGACAAAACAGAGATGGTTCTTGTTCTCCTTGTGCTTCAGTGTGTGGGGGTCATTAATTTATGATTAGTAAAATAATTTGTAATTGCAAGTAATACAGCAAGGAAAAAAAACAGAGTACTCTGTTAGAACATAGAACATAGCAGTGAGGAGGGGATCTAATCTCTCTGGGTGATATTTAATTTGAGACCTCATTTTAAAAAAAGAAGAGGAACAGACAACCAGAAAAGGATGATGGGAAGAACATCTCACCAAGAATGTTTCATGAAAAAAAAAGCAACAGGCCTTGTACTCAAAAAGTAATATATTTATTAAGAGAGTTACTTTCTTTGCAAGAACATGATCAATTTTCCATTATGAAACTACCTCTAACCAATCTTAGCCTTTAGACAGTTTCTCTACAACGGCAACAAAAAGTAGTTTCAAAATTGATAGTAGAGGGTGTAACAATGATTTATTCAGTATTGGGTATGATGTTTTGGTTGTCCTTGCCTCTTGAGAATATATAATTAGCACATGCCCTTAGCAAGGGGCCATCCTGTCACCAGTTGTTTCAGAGTCCACAAATGTCACTGTGAAATCCCATCAAGTATGACGAGCTGCTTCACCACTTAAAATAGTCATATTTATATGTCACTGCTATCCTATTGCTCAACCAAACACAATACATAAAAACGATGGTAGTTAGTTTCTCTTTGAATTAAATGTTTCCTTTTCCTACTTGAGAATTTATTGACTGTCACGCACAGCTGAGAGAGGCATTTCTCCAGAACTGGTGTTGAGGCATCTCAACATCAGAACTCCCCTGTTTCTCTTGCACTGCAGCAATCAAGCATTGCTTGATAACTTCAATATGTTGTGTTTTTTCACTAAAGTATTAAAAAGCAGCAAGTGCTAAATGTTCCATTTTAGGTTAAAAATAAAATTTTATACACTATGTATTTTACTACTAGATGACAGTACCAAAATAAGAAAACTTAATTAGAAATAAAAATAAAGGGAGAAAAAAGTAAAGGAAAATGAAAGTGTATATTAATTCATGAGATAAAAGCTTTATAGTCAACAGAGTATAGATTACCAAAAAACTCTGTGATTTGTCTCACTTGTTCATTGCTTTGTCACCTGTGTACATATATGTTTCCATGGTATTAGCATCCATGTGAGTTAAAATATCATCATTTTCATGCCACCACACAGTCCGTTGAGGCCTTGGAGAGATCAAGGTGGGACTAATATAATTCGGCTTAAGAGCTATCCCACAGGGCATCTGAAGATACAGGTAGACAAGTCCTAGGTGTGCCATTTATCCCTGAGTTTGCTGGAGACATTATCATCAGGGAGGGGAGAAATGTGTGTATGTATATATGTTTTCCCTAACCAATCTACATATTGATTGAATTGAACATTTTTATTCCCAAGATCTGATCAAGAAAAAGGATCCTAGTTTTAAAAAAGAACAAAAAAAGAACTAGTGACACCAACTGCCCAGACTTTTAGTTTTCTGCCTTGGTTCCATTTCAGTGTATACTTCACTGTAAATGCTAGTGTAACATCTCCAGGACCAAAGCTCTGATGATTATTCAAAGTGGAAAAGATAAATAGTCTAGTTAGTTCTCAGTCTCATACAAACAAGCAGGGTGGTCATGGCAGCAGATGTCACTTTATGTGTTAAGTTCCACCCACATACGGTATCATCCACCATCCCCACCCCAATTCTATTTTCAGAGGCACCTGCTAAACCTCACTGTTACATCTCCAAGTGGTTCTACAACAGAAACAGGTGTACAAGTTCTTATTGACTTGTTTACTCCTAAAAGCCTCGTTTTAGAAACACGACACTAATTAGGCTCAACAGTAGTGTCTCCCCTAGAGAGATGAAGTTTAATAACATTGAGAACAAAACAATTTGTGATGAGCTCCTAAATAATTTGTACTGGACTCTTAACTATTCCTTTTCCATCATAATTGAAATGCAGGTTCAGATTCTAATTTATCCTTTTATTTGAATAATATTAAAGTTACCATACTGAAAAGAGAAAGCTGACCAGGCAGGTCACAGAAAGGCCAGGAATAAAAGAATTATTCTAGATTTACATTTGGCATAAGGAACAATTTCTAACAAACAATAGGTAATTAATTCCTTCAGCATGGCATCATTATGGATTAGCTTTTAGTTCTTGAATCATTAAGCTGATGACATAAATTCGAGAAAGATAATCTAATCAACATTTCTGCCAAAATTTAAAGTAATGTGGCAGAAGTATTCATGAAGAAAAACGGAGGTATTAACCAAGATGAGAATGAAAAAAATCAATATAACTGCCTGTGCTTAACTGAAGTCAATGCTTTACCTTATTGTTACAAAATTTTTTTTAACATCTTTATTGGAGTATAATTGCTTTACAATCGTGTGTTAGTTTCTGCTTTATAACAAAGTGAATCAGTTATAGATATACATATGTCCCCGTATCTCTTCCCTCTTGCATCTCCCTCCCTCCCACCCTCCCTATCGCACCCCTCTAGGTGGTCACAAAGCACTGAGCTGATCTCCCTGTGCTATGTGGCTGCTTCCCACTAGCTATCTATTTTACATTTGGTAGTGTATGTATGTCCATGCCACTCTCTCACTTCGTCCCAGCTTTACCTTCCCCCTCCCCATATCCTCAAGTCCATTCTCTAGTAGGTCTGCATCATTATTCCTGTTTTGCCCCTAGGTTCCTCATGACCATTTGTTTTTAGATTCCATATATATGTGTTAGCATATGGTATTTGTTTTTCTCTTTCTGACTTACTTCACTCTGTATGACAGTCTCTATGTCCATCCACCTCACTACAAATAACTCAGTTTTGTTCCTTTTTATGGCTGAGTAATATTCCATTGTATATATGTGCCACATCTTCTTTATCCATTCATCTGTTGAAGGACACTTAGGTTGCTTCCATGTCCTGGCTATTGTAACTAGAGCTGCAATGAACATTTTCGTACATGACACTTTTTGAATTATGATTTTCTCAGGGTATATGCCAAGTAGTGGGATTGCTGTGTCGTATGGTAGTTCTATTTTTAGTTTTTTAAGGAACGTCCATACTGTTCTCCATAGTGGCTGTATCAACTTACATTCCCACCAACAGTGCAAGAGGGTTCCCTTTTCTCCACACCTTCTGCAGCATTTATTGTTTGTAGATTTTTTGGTGATGGCCATTCTAACTGGTGTGAGATGATATCTCATTGTAGTTTTGATTTGCATTTCTCTAATGATTAACGATGTTGAGCATTGTTTCATGTGTTTGTTGGCAATCTGTATATCTTCTTCGGAGAAATGTCTGTTTAGGTCTTCTGCCCATTTTTGGATTGGGTTGTTTGTTTTTTCAATATTGAGCTGCATGAGCTGCTTGTAAATTTTGGAGATTAATCCTTTGTCAGTTGCTTCATTTGCAAATATTTTCTCGCATTCTGAGTGTTGTCTTTTCGTCTTGTTTATGGTTTCCTTTGCTGTGAAAAAGCTCTTAAGTTTCATTGGGTCCCATTTGTTTCTTTTTGTTTTTACTTCCATTTCTCTAGGAGGTGGGTCAAAAAGGATCCTGTTGTGATTTATGTCATAGAGTGTTCTGCCTATGGTTTCTTCTAAAGTTTGATGGTGTCTGGCCTTACATTTAGGTCTTTAATCCATTTTGAGTTTATGTTTGTTTATGGTGTTAGGGAGTGTTCTAATTTCATTCTTTTACATGTAGCTGTCCAGTTTTCCCAGCACCACTTATTGAAGAGGCTTTTATTCACTGTATATTCTTGCCTCCTTTATCAAAGATAAGGTGACCATATGTGCATGGGTTTATCTCTGGGCTTTCTATCCTGTTCCATTGATCTATATTTTGGTTTCATGCCAGTACCATACTGTCTTGATTACTGTAGCTTTGTAGTATAGGCTGAAGTCAGGGAGCCTGATTCCTCCAGCTCCGTTTTTCTTTCTCAAGATTGCTTTGGGTATTCGGGCTCTTTTGAGTTTCCATACAAATCGTAAAATTTTTTGTTCTAATTCTGTGAAAAATGTGATTGGTAGTTTGATAGGGATTGCACTGAATCTGTAGATTGCTTTGGGTAGTATAGTCATTTTCACAATGTTGATTCTTCCAATCCAAGAACATGGTATATCTCTCCATCTATTTGTATCATCTTTAATTTCTTTCATCAGTGTCTTATAATTTTCTGCATACAGGTCTTTTGTCTCCTTATGTAGGTTTATTCCTAGATATTTTATTCTTTTTGTTGCAATAGTAAATGGGATTGTTTTCTTAATTTCACTTTCAAATTTTTCATCATTAGTGTATAGGAATGAAAGAGATTTCTGTGCAATAATTTTATATCCTGCTACTTTACCAAATTCATTGATTAGCTCTAGTAGTTTTCTGGCAGCATCTATTGGATTCTCTATATATAGTATCATGTCATCAGCAAACAGTGACAGCTTTACTTCTTCTTTTCCCATTTGGATTCCTTTTATTTCTTTTTCTTCTCTGATTGCTGTGGCTAAAACTTCCAAAACTATGTTGAATAATACTGGTGAGAGTGGGCAACCTTGTCTTGTTCCTGATCTTAGTGGAAATGGTTTCAGTTTTTCACCACTGAGGACGTTGTTGGCTGTGGGTTTGTCATACATGGCCTTTATTATGTTGAGGAAAGTTCCCTCTATGCCTACTTTCTGCAGGGGTTTTATCATGAGTTGGTGTTGAATTTTGTCGAAAGCTCTCTCTGCATCTATTGAGGTGATCATATGGTTTTTCTCCTTCAATTTGTTAATATGGTGTATCACATTGATTGATTGCATATATTGAAGAATCCTTGCATTCCTGGGATAAACCACACTTGATCATGGTGTATGATCCTTTTAACGTGCTGTTGGATTCTGTTTGCTAGTATTTTGTTGAGGATTTTTGCGTCTATGTTCATCAGTGATATTGGCCTGTAGTTTTCTTTCTTTGTGACATCCTTGTCTGGTTTTGGTATCAGGGTGATGGTGGCCTCGTAGAATGAGTTTGGGAGTGTTCCTCCCTCTGCTATATTTTGGAAGAGTTTGAGAAGGATAGGTATTAGCTCTTCTCTAAATGTTTGATAGAATTTGCGTGTAAAGCCATCTGGTCTTGGGCTTTTGTTTGTTGGAAGATTATAATCACAGTTTCAATTTCAGTGCTTGTGGTGGTCTGTTCATATTTTCTATGTTTTCCTGGTTCAGTCTTGGAAGGTTGTGCATTTCTAAGCATTTGTCCATTTCTTCCAGGTTTTCCATTTTCTTGGTATAGAGTTGTTTGTAGTAATCTCTCATGGTCCTTTGTACTTCTGCAGTGTCAGTTGTTACTTCTCCTTTTTCATTTCTAATTCTATTGACTTGAGTCTTCTCCCTGTTTTTCTTGATGAGTCTGGCTAATGGTTTATCAATTTTGTTTATCTTCTCAAAGAACCAGCTTTTAGTTTTATTGATCTTTGCTATCATTTCCTTCATTTCTTTTTCATTTATTTCTGATCTGATCTTTATAATTTCTTTCCTTCTGCTAACTTTGGGAGTTTTTCTTCTTTCTCTAACTGCTTTAGGTGTAAGGTTAGGTTGTTTATTTGAGATGTTTCTTGTTTCTTAAGGTAGGATCGTATTGCTATAAACTTCCCTCTTCGAACTGCTTTTTCTGCATCCCATAGGTTTTGGGTCATTGTGTTTTCATTGTCATTTGTTTCCAGGTAACATTTGGTTTCCTCTTTGATTTTTTCAGTGACCTCTTGGTTATTAAGTAATGTGTTGTTTAGCCTCCATGTGTTTGTATTTTTTACAGATTTTTTCCTGTAATTGATATCTAGTCTCATAGTGTTGTGGTCGGAAAAGACACTTGATAAGATTTCAATTTTCTTAATTTTACCAAGGCTTGATTCGTGACCCAAGATATGATCTATCCTGGAAAATGTTCCATGAGCACTTGAGAAAAATCTACAAACAATAAATGCTGCAGAAGGTGTGGAGAAAAGGGAACCCTCTTGCACTGTTGGTGGGAATGTAAGTTGATACAGCCACTATGGAGAACAGTATGGACGTGATTTGTGACCCAGGATGTGATCTGTCCTGGGGAATGTTCCATGAACCCTTGAGAAGAATGCATATTCTGTTGTTTATGAATGGAATGTCCTATAAATATCAATAAGTCCATCTTGTTTAATATATCATTTAAAGCTTGTGTTTCCTTATTTATTTTCATTTTGGATGATCTGTCCATTCGTGAAATTGGGGTGTTAAAGTCCCCTACTATGATTGTGTTATTGTTGATTTCCCCTTTTATGGCTGTTAGTATTTGCCTTATGTATTGAGGTGCTCCTATGTTGGGTGCATAAATATTTACAATTGTTATATCTTCTTCTTGGATTGATCCCTTGATCATTATGTAGTGTCCTTCTTTCTCTTGTAATAGTCTTTGTTTTAAAGTGTATTTTGTCTGATATGAGAATTGCTACTCCAGCTTTCTTTTCATTTCTATTTGCATGGAGTACCTTTTTCCATCTCCTCACTTTCAGTCTTTATGTGTCCCTAGGTCTGAAGTGGGTCTCATGTAGACAGCATATATACGGGTATTGTTTTTGTATCCATTCAGCCAGTCTTTTGGTTGGAGCATTTAATCCATTTACATTTAAGGTAATTATCAATATATATGTTCCTATTCCCATTTTCTTAATTGTTTTGGGTTTGTTATTGTAGGTCTTTTCCTTCTCTTGTGTTTCTTGCGTAGAGAAATTCCTTTAGCATTTGTTGTAAAGCTGGTTTGGTGGTGCTGAATTGTCTTAGCTTTTGCTTGTCTGTAAAGTTTTTAATTTCTCCATCAAATCTGAATGAGATCCTTGCTGGGTAGAGTAATTTTGGTTGTAGGTTTTTCTCCTTCATCACTTTAAATATGTCCTGCCACTCCCTTCTGGCTTGCAGAGTTTCAGCTGAAAGATCAGGTGTTAACTTTATGGGATTCCCTTATGTGTTATTTTTCCCTTGCTGCTTTTAATATTTATTCTTTGTATTTAATTTTTCATAGTTTGATTAATATGTGTCTTGGCGTGTTTCTCCTTGGATTTGTCCTGTATGGGACTCTCTGTGCTTCCTGGACTTGATTAACTATTTCCTTTCCCACGTTAGGGAAGTTTTCAACTATAATCTCCTCAAATATTTTCTCAGTCCCTTTCTTTTTCTCTTCTTCTTCTGAGACCCCTATAAATCAAATGTTGGTGCATTTAATGTTGTCCTAGAAGTCTCTGAGACTGTCCTCAATTGTTTTCATTCTTTTTTCTTTATTCTGCTCTGCGGTAGTTATTTCCACTATTTTATCTTACAGGTCACTTATCCGTTCTTCTGCCTCAGTTATTCTGCTATTGATTCCTTCTGGAGAATTTTTAGTTTCATTTATTGTGTTGTTCATCACTGTTTGTTTGCTCTTTAGTTCTTCTAGGTCTTTGTTAAATGTTTCTTGCATTTTCAACGTTCTATTTCCAAGATTTTGGATCATCTTTACTATCATTATTCTGAAATCTTTTTCAGGTAGACTGCCTATTTTCTCTTCATTTGTTAGGTCTGGTGGGTTTTTACCTTGTTCCTTCATCTGCTGTGTGTTTCTCTGTCTTCTCATTTTGCTTAACTTACTGTGTTTGGGGTCTCCTTTTCATAGGCTGCAGGTTGGTAGTTCCTGTTGTTTTTGGTTTCTGTCCCCAGTGGCTAAGGTTGGTTCAGTGGGTTGTGTAGGCTTCCTGGTGGAGGGGACTAGTGCCTGTGTTTTGGTGGATGAGGCTGGATCTTGTCTTTCTTGTGGGCAGGTCCATGTCTGGTGGTGTGTTTTGGGGGTGTCTGTGGCCTTATTATGAGCTTAGGCAGCCTCTCTGCTAATGGGTGGGGTTGTGTTCCTGTCTTGCTAGTTGTTTGGCATAGGGTGTCCAACACTGTAGCTTGCTGGTCGTTGAGTGGAGCTGTGTCCTGGCGTTGAGATGGAGATCTCTGGGAGATTGTCGTTGTTTGATATTATGTGGAGCTGGGAGGTCTCTTGTGGACCAGTGTCCTGAACTTGGCTCTCCCACCTCAGAGGCTCAGCTCTGATGCCTGGCTCGAGCACCAGAAGCCTGTCCTCCACACGGCTCAGAATAAAAGGGAGGAAAAACAGAAATAAAGGAAGAATAAGATAAAATAAAATAAAGTAAAATAAAATGAAGTTATTAAAATAAAAAAATAATTATTAAGAATAAAAAAAATTAATTTAAAAAAAAACGGACGGACAGAACCCTAGGACAAATGGTGAAAGCAAAGCTATACAGACAAAATGTCACAGAGAAGCGTACACACACACACTCACAAAAAGAGGAAAAGGGAAAAAATAATCTCTGTTGCTCCCAAAGTCCACCTCCTCAATTTGGGATGATTCGTTGTCTATTCACGTATTCCACAGATGCAGGGTATATCAAGTTGATTGTGGAGCTTTAATCCGCTGCTCCTGAGGCTGCTGGGAGAGATTTCCCTTTCTCTTCTTTGTTCGCACAGCTCACAGGTGCTCAGCTTTGGAATTGGCCCCGCCTCTGCGTGTAGGTTGCTGGAGGGCGTCTGTTCTTTGCTCAGACAGGACGGGGTTAAAGGAGCCGCTGATTCGGGGGCTCTGGCTCACTCAGGCCGGCGGGGAGGGAGGGGCACGATGCGGGGCGGGCCTGCGACGGCAGAGGCCGGCGTGACGTTGCACCAGCCTGAGGCGCACCGTGAGTTCTCCCGGGTAAGTTGTCCCTGGATCCCGGGACCCTGGCAGTGGCGGGCTGCACAGGCTCCGGGAGGGGAGGTGTGGAGAGTGACCTGTGCTCGCACACAGGCTTCTTGGTGGCGGCAGCAGCAGCCTTAGCGTCTCATGCCCGTCTCTGGGGTCCGCGCTGTTAGCCGCTGCTCGCGCCCCTTTCTGGAGCTCCTTTAAGCAGCGCTCTGAATCCCCTCTCCTCGCTCACCAGGAAACAAAGAGGCAAGAAAAAGTCTCTTCCCTCTTCGGTAGCTCCAGACTTTTCCCAGACTCCCTCCTGGCTAGCCGTGGTGCACTAACCCCCTGCAGGGTGTGTTCACGCCGCCAACCCCAGTCCTCTCCCTGCGCTCCGACCGAAGCCCGAACCTCAGCTCGCAGCCCCGCCCGCCCCGGCGGGTGAGCAGACAAGCCTCTCGGGCTGGTGAGTGCCGGTCCGCACCGACCCTCTGTGCGGGAATCTCCCTGCTTTGCCCTCCACACCCCGTTGCTGTGCTCTCTTCCGCGGCTCCGAAGCTTTCCCCCTCCGCCACCCGCAGTCTCCGCCCGCGGAGGGGCTTCCTAGTGTGTTGAAACCTTTCCTCCTTCACAGCTCCCTCCCACTGGTGCAGGTCCCGTCCCTATCCTTTTGTCTCTGTTTATTCTTTATTCTTTTGCCCTACCCAGGTACGTGGGGGGTTTCTTGCCTTTTGGGAGGTCTGAGGTCTTCTGCCAGAGTTCAGTAGGTGTTCTGTAGGAGTTGTACCACATGTAGATGTATTTCTGATGTATCTGTGGGGAGGAAGGTGATCTCCACGTCTTACTCTTTTGCTATCTTAAAGCTCCTCTGTTACAACTTTTAAAACAGTTGTGTCCTGAACCTTAATGTTTAAATATGCCCCTTTGGTAAATATTTTAAATTTAAATGGTAAATTTTAAATGGGAAAAAAGAAAGCAATTTATGTGTACTCTATTTTTTAAACGTATAATACAATACTAGTTATAGTAGTTAGGATTCAATAGACATTTTCACAACCAAATTCAAGAATATTGGGAATTGAGAACCTATGCCCTGTTGTCAAAAGCTGTGAAGGGTCTGAGATGTTTCCCTACTTGTGAGCTAACTAATCAGGTGCCACATGTCCACGCATGCTGACAGAAGTTACGGAATGCTAGTGTCAGAGGTGAAGGATAGTATTATACTCACAGCAGTAGAAGTAGCCAGAACATAAGCATTTGCACTACTTCCCAGAGTTTCACTTCTGACAAAGTGAAACAGACATGGCCAGACTATGCTCCACACACACAGTGAGTTGTGCTACAAGACAAGAACCCAGGGCTTCCCTGGTGGCGCAGTGGTTGAGAGTCCACCTGCCGATGCAGGGGACACGGGTTTGTGCCCAGATCCGGGAAGATCCCACATGCCACGGAGCGGCTGGGCCCGTGAGCCATGGCTGCTGAGCCTGTTCGTCCGGAGCCTGTGCTCTGCAACGGGAGAGACCACAGCAGTGAGAGGCCCGCGTGCCGAAAAAAAAAGAGACAAAAACCCAGAGCTTAGAGAACTCAAATCTTTTATAATCAACAGTGAGCCTGCCTGACCTTCACCATGGAGAGGAACAGCATCTTTATGATGCTGGATAGCAAACAAGCCTGCCCTTTACTCCAGAGGGGGACACTCTCTCTCATTTCCAAAGCTGTTTGCTGTACAAATAATCCTTGAAAAGGCAATCCAGAACAAAGGCAGTCAATGCTTCTGTTTGCAAGATGTGCAGAAACTTAAGACACCCACAGAGAAGTTTCCTGACGTACATTCCCCCAAACTTCTCCAGTCTTCAAAGCATTACCTTCCTGCGGTATCCCAGTCAAGTAAATCTTGTAGACTGTGTTGGAATTTTCTGTTTAGTCTTGTTACCTACAGCTGTCACTGATATCTGTCCCCCTTATTTTCAGCAAAAACCTAACAAAGTGGCCCTAGTAAATATGTTTTTAACAAGTTAATTAAAAAATGAGTGATAGATTAATATATGACAAAAAAAGAGGAAACAATGTATACAATTTTCATTCTCCACTGCGGATGAGGGAAAGAATAATTTTTTAAAAATAAATCCAGGTTACTAATGAGAAATTTAAACTATGAATTGTGTATAGTCTCAATATCTTTAAGAGAAAGTTTTCAGTGATGAAAGACAACCAACATTTTCAATCTCTTTTGATTACAAATATATTAGCAAGGGCTATGTTCAAAGATGCAAAAGTCTGCAAAGGCTAACTCCAACTTCAAAGAAGCATCCAGTGCATGCATAAAGGATGTTTTCTTTAAGAGTTTTTCAAGTCCTGGATGAATTTCGCAATGTAAAGTCAGTCTTTTAAAGTCAGTGAATAAAAAAGACAAAGTCTTAGAAGAGAATATGGGCTTTGAAATGCCCACAGCAGTATCATAATGCAATACTAGTAAAGTACAAAATAGGACATTCCTGCAAATTTTTGTCAAATAAAAAATATTGAATGATTGGATGAAGGTTAGAAATATCATTTTCCCCTTCTTTTTATTTTTTTAAACACCCCAGCGGAAATAACAAGGCAACTAACACCAACAGTTTCTATACTATAAGACTTTGTTAGCAGTTGCCACTGATTTACCAAACCAAGAGTTTTCGCATATGCCCCAGAGGATAAGAGCAAACTAAGTCACATGTTTGTGAGTAAAAATGACCATCACTATATTAGCCCACTTTTGAAGATTAATTTTATAGGGTCCAACATATCCATCCCATACAGTACTTTATTTCCTTATCATGGCACTTATGGGAATGCCACCCACATGTGATTAAAGATGGATCAATGGCTTTGGCCTGGGAGAGGGGAGTTCTTTTCCAGTGTCAACTGCTATTGGACTGTATAATAATTGGGCATAATAATTTAAAGAAGGATATTCATAAAACTGCATCCTCTAATGTACAGTAGAGAAAACAAAGCTGAGACGTAAACCTCTAAGCAGAGGCAGCTACTCGTCTGGTGTTAGTGCCCCTGAGAGGAGATGTGAGGACTACTCTGGGAGCGTGAATAAAAACCTGGACATGAACTACTTGCTACTAATCAGCCCGTGCTCCTGAGAACGAGGCTGGGGAAGAGAGCTGCTGGAGAATTACGCAGAGAAAAGCAAGTGTAGCAGCAGGAACAAGTCCATCTGCGTCCTCCTGCCTTGCTGCCCCCCACCAGCATCCCCTGTTGACACATCCTAACAGGGAGTCTGGCTGGCCTTTGCAGAGTCCCAGCACCAGTATCATGATAAAGAAGTAGAGAATCTAGAAAAGTGGGTATCTTAAAGTGGGCATCTTTTTAATGTAAAATAATCTGTGGTCTTGATGGAAGAAGGAAAATTTTCATGCTGTAGCCCGTCACCAAGGATTTTTGCTCCTCTTAATTTCCTTTATAAGTCTATGTGCCATGATTGATTCTAAGTACTTATCTGAGAAATAAAGCACACACAGAAAAACATGCACTAGAGTGAGATTGGTAAATGTAGAAACAAAAACATTCTGAGCAAGCAGCATAGTCTACAGTGGCTGGGACTGGCTTCAGAGAAAGCAAATTCCATATGAACTAGCAACTACCATGATGTTGTTAGAAACAGAAACGATTGGGATTTCTGGGGTAGAATTTCTAATAGTTATACACAGTATGCTTCATATTTTAATATTGCTTCATATTTTAAAAATAATTTATTCAAATCTAAAATGCCATTGTTTATTGAATAGGGAACGCTAATTTTTGACAGTAAAGAAGTTTGACAATTTGACAACAGAGAATAAAAATCACTGTAGTATCTTTTTTAACATGTTAACGATTTTTCACATGATCTTAATGTATTTAACCCAGTGGAGGCAAAGACAGTTATAACTGGCTTCGACTTTCCCAAACTTATGGTTGATTACAATTCAACATCAAACATTATTTTTATGTACACTTTAGTTTTTATAAATAGATCAACATACATAAAGTTTATTATGTAAATGGGCTGTCTACCTCTTTCGTATTCTCAGCTCAGGAAATTTTGAAGTATTTCAATTAATTTGGAAGTCTCTTCCACTCTGTCATGTTTTTCTATGGAATTATGCCTTACTAAATAAAAAAGGTAGTCATAAAATTGAACAGTTTTTTAACCAGAGAATACTGCACCCCCAGACTCTCTTCAATGAAGTAATGTATATTAAACAAAAAAGTAACACTAGGTGGTGAAGAGAACTAAAAGTACATTATAATCATTTTAAGCAGCAATAACCAATAATATATTAAGCGTTACTTTCAATTCTTAGACCTGAATTTTTGCTATTTTAAATTCCTCTGTGAGTTATTCTCATCTACTTATTAGGGGGATGTGTCTCATTCTAGTACTGAGTAAATAATGAACCCACATTCTGAAGAATAAGGTTGTATTCCTTGATCTGCTCCCATTGACTTTTCCCATCAGCAGCTATCAGCAAAACAACTGAGACAGAAAGCTGGGAAGAGAGAGAGCCAGAAATAAATGAACAACATGTGTCAGTTCATATTATGGGAAAACTACTATCCTAGGAGTTTAAAGGAATAGAAAAAATGTTTTAATATATTTAATATATATTATCCTTTCTGCTGAAGCCCTTTGTCAGGTGGAGAAATGTGATATATACATAAGGAGGATGAACATGACATGACCATTGAATCAGTAAACAGCACTTACCCACCTCATAGTGGTCAGATTTGGTAGTTGATTCAAGCAGAGACAAGTCTGTATCTAGGTGTCCACTTACACTATTTAATATAAAACTGAATACAGATGGTGGCACCTCTCACCAGCCTGTGCCCAGTGATATATCTGTGAATTCCATTCTAACTTTAAGGCTAACCAAGTGGGCGTAGAGAAACATTATCTTTTACCACTTGGTATCAATGTTGAGTTTTGTGTGGGGACTGCACCCCCTTAATCCAGTGATCAATCATATATCCAAATGCAAAGCTGCACTGCTTTTTTCCAGGACCCTGAGTACACACCATGGCAGACTAGACTCTTCTTCAGAGTGATACACTAGGGTGTCGCACAGCTGGAAAAATTACTTTAATTACCAGAAAATCAATCAGCAGTTACAGTGTTGCTATCTTTTACAATCAGTGGGAGAAATTAAAACCTCATGCTTAAGCATCAGCAGCTTGGCAAATCATCTTCCCTCCCTGGGCCTCCTTCCTCATCTCTAAAATCAGAGATATACTATTCAGAGGGTTATTGGATTAGTTAAATCAGTTAAAACATCAAATGTACACTGTGTCAGGTGACCTAAGAAGTACTCAGGTATGTTGTTTATACTACATTTGATCTTAGCCCAAAGGCTGAGAGGTGATTTATATCTTATTTATAAATAACTGTTATGAAATCATTAGGAATTTGCAAGGATTGCACATTGATTTCAGTGTATCAAAATGCCACTGTCATTAATGGTATTGAGCTTGTATGTCCATGTCCTGTGGGTATCCATGTGTCATGCTCATCGTGAGATGAGCACAGGACCACACAAAAGAGAACATGCCTTGTATCATTCAGCAGATCCTCATGGAAAACAAAAGAAAGGTGCAGACATTTTTTAGGTGTCTCTGACATGCCCAGTGTGAGCTAGAAATTTTGTATGGATTATGTCCTTTAAACTTAACAACATTCTCATGAGTATATAATTATCACTATTTTAGTATCAATGTAAAATGAGTAAGATTAAATAATTGGTTCAAGACCAATGTAAACTACCTTTAATTAGACTCCAAAATTTCATACCTTTCTCATGATTATATTGAATCCCACAATTTACCAAGAAAAGTGTATGTAATATCTACTTCCAGAGCCATAAATCATTATTTAAAATAATAATAGCAATTTGTCACATTAACATGACATTTAAAAATATGCATTATGGCCAAGCTATAGAAACAGCCTAAGTGTCCACCAACAGATGAATGGATAAAGAAGATGTGGTATGTGTGTGTGTGGGTGTGTATATATATATATATATGTGTATATATATATACACACACATATATATTCAGCCATGAGAAAAAATGGAATCCTACCATTTGTGACAACATAGGTAGACCTGGGGCATCATGTTAAGTGATTAAATCAGACAGAGAAAGACAAATACTGTGTGATATCACTTATATGTGGAATCTTTTTTTAATAGTCTAATTCACAGAAACAGAGAGTAGAAATGTGGTTGCCAGAGGCTTGGTGTTGGGGGTAGGAAATGAGGAGATGTTGGTCAGAGTACAAACTTCAGTTAGAATATGAATAAATTCTGGGAATCTCATGCACAGCATTGCTATTATAGATAACAATAACAATGCTGTACGATATACTTAAAAGTTGCTAAGAGAATAGGTCTTAAATGTTTTCATAGCACACACAAAAATAGTAATTATGTAATGTGATAAAGATGTTGGCTAACTCTAACACGGTAATCGTATTGCAATATATGAGAATCAAATCAATATTTTGTATACCTTAAGCTTAAACAATGTCATATATCAATTAGATTTCAGTAAAGCTGGGGGAAGTATGCATTAGCTCATTTGGTTTGCATGAATACCTAACTTTAGAGATTCTAGATAATATGCTACCATTGATTAAGCAAGCTATAAAATATCCAGAAAAAAAGCAGGATAGCAAATAGGTTGTATATTTATGTTATTTCCCTACTCCTCATAGGTTTTTTAAAAAAATCATCCAGGAAATATGATATTATTTCATAAATCTATATATCATTTGTATGTTTTCCAGGGGTAGATAAAGGGAGATTTTAGTGTTGAAAGGCATTGAAATGCGAGGTCTATCGGGAAAGTTCTTCTTCAAAATGTGCCTGTTCAGGTCTGTACTGGGAGCACGATTGCTCTCAAGGACACTTCACCTGTAAGCTTTGAATTGGTGTCAGGAGCTTAGCTTGGTGTGCTCCCAGAGCTGTGAATAACCTCTGATTACCAGATCACAGATCTTCCACATTGATATGGGAGCATTTTTTCTTTTGTGTTTTTTTTTTCTTTTTTGTGGGGAGTCTTGGCTGCTCCCAAGTGACAGTCTTAGGGTAGAACTGAGGATATCGACCCATGTGATTCACTGTGAAGAATCAAACTAGACCCCAAACTTTTATCATTTCTTGCACTCAAGTGGTTGCTGGCTAATAATCTTACACATGGACTCAGAATCTAATGAAGGATTTGGTGCTAGACATAAATGCTTTTAATGGAAATACTGTTTCCTATGTAAGAATAAGAATGAGTAAGAAAAGTTAAGAAGAAATAATTCTTCATTTCCTTTTGTTTATTTTGTTTTCTGTGTCTTTAAACTAGAATACACACAATATACCTAACATTTTTCTTGGAGAATCTGCTGTTGGAAGAGATTGAAGAAAAATAAAATTTGTGCTTCAGTTTCACCAGAGGCATAATGAGATTTTTCTGAAATAAGAGACATACCTTTTGGGGTGAAAATTAGAAACTAAGACCTAGGAATCTATAAACACGTTACATAAAACTGTAAATTTCTCTCGAAATGCGATTTGAACATAAGTAAACCAGAAATGATAGATGTTTTAATAAAAGACACTACAGCCAGCTACTGTATGTAATTATTGTTGGTTTCATTTAGAGAAATATGTGTTTTCTCAGAATAAAATAGCAGAACACACACAGACAGGCACACACACGCAAATATGCAAACTAGAACCTAAAATCATTTTATTGTCTTTCTCACACACATACTTTTAAAATAGTATATAAATAAGTACATAAATACATACGTGCATTAAAAAAGTAATTCATTAAAATACGACCTTAATTCATACTGTCCCCCCAAAAAATTTAGTAAGTGAAAACACACACACACGCACGCCAGAGGAATAGATATATAAACAAAATTAGCAATGTAAGGCCAGAGCTGAAATTGGGATACACTTGTGAAAATGGCAGAGCAGAGTGACAGAAGCCGGATATCAAGAAAGATTTTATTATAAAGGAGGAAGTTGGCTATAAAGGAGCAAGATTCAGCAATAAAACTTGTGGAACACAGGGCAGTCTGATGTTTTGACAACCTGGGTACTGCTACTTGAACCCTTTCCAACACAGCCACTTCAGAAGTGTGTGTGCATCTGGGGAAGAGCAGATGAAAGCAGATCTAAAAGAACTGCCTCACTGAGTTGAGTGACACCACGCACCTTTTCAATAGGGAGACACAAAAGAAGAATTCTTCTCCTCCTCAATTTACTGCAGCTCTGGTCCATCTCAGCCCTGAAAGTCTCGGTAGGCATAATGACCAGCTTGACTCTGAACCTATATTTTATATTTTTTCTCAGATCTGTGGACTCAAAGAATAGCCAGGTGTGGGGAATTAAACAGCAGACTGGCCGCAGTAGGGAATAGCCTACCTTGATTCTAGAGCTCATGTTGGAATCCCGGAAGTGCTAGTATGAAAAGCCTTGAAAATTGCAGTTATCCAGTGCAATCTGTTGATTAATTTTAATTGGACTGCGTTAACTCCTGGAGACTAGTGTAGCCTGAGCATCTATGAAGACATATTTGTAATAGTGCAGAAAACCACAAGTTCGGTCCAAACCTTAATAATTGTCCTTCAGAAATTAATATCTTTAAGATGGACATTATGAAATAAATAGGTGTTATATCAGCATAAATGTAGAATTCTTCAAAGTTTTACCTATGTCATTTTTGTATGTAAATTTTAGTAGTTTAGTAGCCTGTTATTTTTAAAAAAAGAAACAATGTTAGGAAGTTAAGTAGAAACCTAGGTGGGAGCTTCGGAGGAAGACTTTTAGTACCAAAGACTCACTAAAATTTCCCTTTATCTACCCCTAGAAAACATACAAATTATATATAGAGTTATGAAACAATACATGTTTCCTGGATAATTTTTTTAAAAACCTATGAGGAGTATGGGAATAACATAAAAATACAACTCCTTTGCTCTCCTGCTTTTTTTTATATTATATAACTTGCCTAATCAATGGTAGCATACTATCTAGAATCTCTAAACTTAGGCATTCATGCAAACCAAATGAGATAATGTTCTTACCACACACACAGGAAATAGTAATTATATGATGTGATGAACACTAAAATGGTAATCGTGTTGCAATGTATAAGTGAGTCAAATCAACCCTTTGTACACCTTAAACTTATACAATGTCATATGTCAATTAGATTTCGACAAAACTGGGGAAAATATGCATTCTCTCACAATTTTAGATATGGAGCATAAAATTATAAAATATCAGGACTGGAAGAGTCCACAAAGATCATCTTGTCTAAAACTGAAATTTACAGTTAAGAAACAGCTACGGAATTAAAAAGACAAAATCATGTAACTAAGATAAGAATATTAGTAATAAGAATGAGGAAAAAATGCAGGCAGGAAAGGAGGAGGGAAAATTGTGATTTTTATTTGTGTATACTACATGCTGTACATCACAGAGCAGGATTTGTTCTCTTAATTTTTCTACTATACCAGAACACTGAATGAAGATTTTCAAAAATATTCAGGCATATCACATTCATAATCTTCAAGAAAACCCAGTTCCTTTAGAAAAGAGGACCTCATTTCATTAGGGAGAGCAGAGATTGCATTTCTTTGCTTCTATTTGCATTTTGCAGCAATGTTCTCACCCACAGAAGGAGAAGAGTCATGGAAATATTCTGAAATGCAGGCTCTCCTTAAGTATTTTGTTAGAATATAATTTTCCTCACTCCCTTATGCAATTCAATCACTAGATATAAAGCAACATGAAAAACGCGTGTCTTCATTTTCATGTATGCTGCCTAATGTATTTGTTTTGTTGCTGTTGCTGGTTTGTTTTGTTTTTAACCTGTTAACCTACTACTTACTATTCTTCTATTCTTGCTTGTATTTACTTTAGGTTTACTTATATTTACTTTAAAATTTTGTATTAGTTGGAATTCAGGTTCAGTTGTTAGTGAATGAGACCCAACTGTAGTGACTTCAGAAATCAGGTTTATTCTTTCATATAAAGGAAGTCTGGAGGTAGCTGGTCAAAAGCTGGCATTGCAGGTAATTCTATGACATCATTAACCAAGGATTTTTTCTCCTCTGATATCATTAGTATTTGGCTCTCAAGCTCAAGGTTACCCCATGGTTTAAAATGGCTGCTGGGACTCAGGGCATCAAGTCAAATAAAAAACAATAATTACAAATTTTCTTAAGCCACAGGCAGAAATACAGAATCTTGCTGCAGAATTCAGGATTTTATTAGATATATATTATTTTGTATTACAGGTATGTAACAGCTAGTTTAGTTAATGAAACTCTTAGAGGTAAGGTGTTAAAAAGCAGCATGGTAGAAATAGGTTTAAATAATCTAATTATATAATTTTTTTAATTTTAAAGGGCAAAAATATCACCACATAATGCTATTTAAGAAGGTATTATTTTTCACAAAGTCCTACCAATAATTCAAAAATATAAACTAAATAAAGATGAGAAATAGACTTTAGGTAGGTTCAAGCTTCAGGTGGACTCAACAGCTTAAATAAAAGGAGTCATGTATTTTTCACAAATGGATTCAATTGTTAAATTAAAATTTAGTCAGAAAAATATAAATTGAAATATGAAATTTACAATTTGGAAAATAACCAAAATTTTAGAGATCCATATAAAAAAGTAACAATTTTTAACTCTGAAGAAGGCAACCAGCTCATGAAAGAACTCTAAGACCAAATTTCCTCAGTTATCTAAGAATTAAGAGCCAGTAGAGAAGGATACATATAAACTAACTGCAAGCAAAAGGGCTCTCAGAAGATCCCGTTTACCATATTGATAGGAAACAACAAGAATTATCAAAACGTGTTCAGTTATATCCCTTTGAGGATAAAATTAGTACTCCAGAAACTTCCTGTCATTTTTCTTAACTCCCAAGTGGCATTGTCTGCAAATATAGAAAAATTACAATATACTCATAAATTTAGAGCCACTCTATCCACAATTAATTCCAGCTTCGTAGAACAGTATATTCTTTAGAGGAAATGTAAGTAGTTAGAAAAAACTAAGAATGAAGACAAATTGTAATAAGCATAAAAGGAAAAAATAGAGTACTTTTTGTTTTAAAGTAAAACATCTGGTTGTATCATAAAATATAAGAAAACAGCAAAGGACAGAAGTTGTGTGTGTAGTCAGGTGTAGAAAGCTTGAGGGAAAATTGATTTTATTTTCTCTGCTTTACTGGAACTAATCAAGGAGTGGAACTTTGTAACAATCCTAAATACTCTTCAATTTCTAACATGGACCTTCAATTTGGGAACTGTTATCATAGAATATTCCTTTCTTCTTTTTGATATAACCTGTAAAAATTTAATAAACAGGATTTATTCTGCAAATAGAACTGTCAGATAAAATATATTAAAATTTCATTTAATTTAACTGCATATAATCAGATTATAGCTGATCTAGAAATTAGAATACTACATTATGTATGAGACAGGAAATGAGCAAAGAATTACCCAAAGTCCCAGAATCCCTATGGAGAAAAGACTAAGGGCATAGATAGAATAATTGGAGCAAAATCCATGAGAATCCAGATTGATTCTTCTTAGATTAATGTAGATCTTCATTTTGGTATCAATATGAAGAGGTTAAGATTATGCTCATAGGGCATTAACTCAGGGCCCACATCAAAGATCTATTGTCTATAAAAACTGACTTCTGATCCAGTAGCCAGAAATTCTCCTTCTTGCCTCAGATCAATGAGTCCTCAACTAAATTAGTCAAAATATCTTCATGTCTTATACTAGGGTCATCTTTAAATCCAATGCTACTATACTAAATGAATCACTGTGGCTAATGAAAAACACACATTTTTCTAGTTAATTATTTATAAATAAGTTTTGCTTTTTTCTTCTCACATTGCCATTCATTTTTGTAATGTTCCTAATCAAGCAACTCTATAAAGCTTACACAGTGAAGAATCTCATGACTGTGATTTTGTAGTTAGAGCAGTATCTGTACACAGGAAGGATTTTTGTCCATTCTCATACCAAAATGAGTCTCAATGTTTTGCTTCATGGCAATTATCTTAAAAATAAAAAGAGTTGATACCAGCCTGGCTGTGCATAGTCAGTCTCTTGTCGAATTCTATTCCTAACCAGGAGCAAAATAGGTTCAAAAGTTTAAAAGCTGGCCCTTTCTAGGGCATGTCAGTTTGCCATAAATATAGAGATAAGTATATACACCAAAAGTAAGCATATTTGGAGTAATGATTATGTGATGCCTTTTGTCATTAGTGAAAAAGTCAGTAATAAAATGGTAATACAGAGTCTAGAGAAAATATTGTTAGCAGATTATCATGCTAAATAGGTTGCACTGGCAAAATCTTTATGCAAGAATCTTTTGTAAAAGAAACACAAAGCATGAGAAGGATCAAAAACTCCATCATAGGTATGGAAATGTGCTGTGATTCAAAAAATGAACGCTGGAAGTTATCATATTTAAAATCCATGGTAATAAGATTTAGAAATGTTAGAATAGTCATCTGACTGCCCAGATAAAACCTCAGATGCACACTTGCCAAAAGGAGGCTTGAAGCAAGGCAGTAGAGATTAACTGTAAACGTTAAGCAAACATTGTGAGAAACACTCTGGGAGGAAACTTTTCTAAGATAGCAGAGCCTGGGGAATTCATGACTTTTATGTGATTGATATAATAAGAAAAAGTAAAGGTAAGATTGAACTGGAACTACGTCCTAAAAGATCCTTTCATCCTCTTCAAATAGGTTTTATAGAATTTCCTTCCGCTATGGTTATGGCAATATCCTAATAATAGTTTATTATCTGAACTGGTTGGACCATTTTCCTGTAGAACTACAACCCTCATAATGGCTACAACAAAAATAGATACTCTGTTTCCCAGCTGGGACATTCAGATTCACCTACGCAGTGATAGGGGAACATATTTTACTGGGACAGCTGTTTATAAACTATGGAAAGATTTGTCACTTACTCAGAAGCTTAATTTCCTTATCATTCCCAATACTCTTGAAAAGTGGGGAAAAAAAAAAAACAAACATTAAAACTAAAATTAGCTAACCAACCAGATACCATTGAATTCCTGTGGCTTAAAGTACTACCCTTGGCTTATATGGCCTACATAAGGGGAATACATTGATTCTTGGGCTGTAACAGTAACTGTCATGATGACACCAAGAAACAACATATTACAGCTCAAAGAAGTTAATTATATCTCTTTTGAAGCTTCTGGATTATCTGTGTGGGAGATTAGACTCTTCAGTGCGTGGGTTTAAGAATCATTGTTTCGTGGAGTTAGTAGTTAGACCACTCCAGCACCCTCACAAGGAGTCCAAAGGGATAAAAACGTTTGGGGTGAAATAAATAATAACTGGTAGAACAGATTTCTAAGACTATCAATTTAATCCATAGTAATGACCATGGAACGTTAAGCATTTAAAAGGAAAGGGAAGAACTTGTTATTCTGAAAATTGTTAGTATATTAAGACTCATAGACAGAGTGCTCCATGGACCTGATCTGATTCTGCATCACATATCAGAGATGTTGTCTGTAGTAAATGGTGATCCCTTGGCTTCTAGTTACCTATCCAGTCTTGTTACCCATCAGAGAAAAAGGCCGTGTCTGGAGCCTGCGTGATTGACACAAGACTCTTCAAAGAAGTCAACTGTTTGTCCTAAAATGAATGTCTTATACTCTCTGGTAATAGTTATCCATGCGGGGTACTGACTTACCAAACAAAATCTTGCCTCTGACCTTACACTAAACTTTTAAAATGTGTTTTTGTAGGGAAAAAAAGTCATCACAAGGAAGAGCCCACAAGTTTCACTTTTATGGAGATTCAGAATGTCACTGGGAAATGAAATTTGTTTAATTACTTCCTATCAAATTTGATAGTTTAAATGCTTAAATAGTAGATGCTGTTTTAAAGTATGCCAAAGTTGTCTCCTGGTATAGTTTGCTGATCATTACTTTTATGTGTGAAAAAAAAAAGCAATTTTAATGAAAGAAAATTTAGTTATCCTTGTGGAAAGATTTCATTGTTACTGGTTCTACATGAAGTTTCCTCTAGACAGTGTTAAACTTTTAAAGTGGAAAATGATTGCTGATAAACTATAATAATATCCTTCTACCTGCTTTATAACAGGAAAGAGCTTTGGAGGAATAGAATGATCACCATTTTAACGGTATCAATTATACATTCATGCCCATCAATGCATGTTATAAGTTGAATTGTGACATTCACTGTAGGGCTTCATGGGAATATGCGCAGCTTGGATATAAGGGCTTAGGGACCATCAACTGCATCACAATTACCTATAAAACAGAGGTTAAAGAAATGTAAAAGAAATTGTGTCTCATTTTTTTCTATGCAAAATGCCTTTAAAAATCTTTCACATGATTTGCAATTTATTTTGTCCTTTAATGAAACTCAGTAATATATTTAAAACTTTGGAGTGTGTTCCATGGTCAAAAATCCCTGACTCTTCCAGGGTTCAGTAGTTTGCCAGGAGCTATTTTTTCTAAAGGTATATAATTCTAGATTTCGGTTGGCATATTTTGACCATGAGAGAAAACTCTCATGGTCAATGCCGTGAGTATTCCATTAGGTCTTATTACATATGGTGTCTTTTCTTATCCTTGATAACATTACACATGCCATATGGTCCAAGCAGCTGTCTAGACCTGCCATGGAGAACATCTGTGTCTGTGTTCCACTGGAAGCTGACACCTTTCCTGTCACCCACCATCTGCATTAAACTGCTGATGATCAATGGTGCAAAATAAACTGATAGATATTGTTTCAGTTTGTATTTTCTGTGGAGTAAGGGAACATGACTGCTTGATGAAAATTCTGAAAATAATTGCCAAGACACAAAATATTTGGGTACTCTGGAGTGGATTTAATAATATATCAAATTCATTGATGGTTAATGCACATACTAAATTTATAATTTAAAGAAACATTGAAAACAATCAAGACTTCAGTAAGTCCAGACTACTGGGTTTTATGGCAATTAAGCAGAAATGGTGTTAGAGTCATTTCATTTGACAGAATGATTTGTTCCATATTGCAGTTAAGAAAAATGATTAAAGCTCTTCGATTCAGTTGGCAAAGAGACTTTGAAAGTTTTTTAAATGTATGCAACTGCTTTCTGAAACCCCATATCTATTTCCTATAACTGCTCACGAGATCTGCATACCAACAGGAGAAAACAGTAACAATTTTCAAGGTTAACCATCCAGACTTCTTTAGTTCTAACCACGTTGAATTTCCTATTGAACTTCAGATCTTTTATTGATCACCCAATATTGATATAATGGTGTTGCTGCCTTCTTCCTAAGATAAAATCACTCTGGTATTTCAGCAGACTGGTCTCCTTCTCCTCTTATTTTACATTGTCCTTCTCCTCCCCCATCTTCTAAAATACCCTTGGATGCATGTTATTAATGACAATTAATTAATGATAATTCTTGTTTCATAACACACCAATGTTATTAGTCCATGCATGGCCCCTTCCTTCTTCCCTTCCTTCCCTTCCACCCTCCCTCCCTCCCTCCCTCTTTCTTTCTCTTTTTCTTTCATTCTTAAAATTAATAAGATGAACATCTGAAACCTACTACATTACCCAGCACTAGAACATTAAATTATGTCTGGGTTCCTCCCTCCTCCCATTCTTCTTACTCCTTCAATTTTTGAGGATTAAGTAAAGAGAAGAGAAGGCAAATATAAAATGCTAATTTTGAGAAATTATCAGAAGAGAACATTAAGGAGACAAAGGATTGAGGTGAAATGGGCAGGTGATGAACAGGAAGGAGTGAGAGTCAAAACGGAAAGAACAGGATGGACAGAGGAAATACAAGAAGGAAGAGGAAGGAGCATCTCTTTTCTCCACCCTCTTATTTCCCTCTTGGAGAGTATTTATTAGAGAGAGTGAGTCTGAGAAGATGTGATGGCTGACAAAACATTTAATCTTCCGAGCCTCAGGATTAGTCATTTTTAAGATCTTTTCCGGTTGAGGTATTATTCTTATAACTTCTAAATTTCTGCACCTCATGGGAGGGATTATTTTGCCTTGTGGGACTAGCTTATGTAAAAATATTAGTGAAAGAGAGGAGTTTAAAGTAAACCTTCCCTGACTATCAGTCCAGTATTTACCAGGTTCACCCAGAAACAACGATGTCTTTTAAGGCTCATCCTGACTGGACCCTTCCTTCTTTAGGACAGAATTCCCTCTTAAAGTAAGACCATGTCATACTCAGCTAGTTTAGACATAATTTAAACTCAGCTTTTTTTTTTAATTCATGAATATTAAATGAAATGAAAAAAATATGTATCTGTTTTTCTTCCTCATTCATTATTGACAATCATTAATGTATGTTGAAAACAACTGATGCTGTCACTGCATGACTTCAGTATGACATTCTTTATTTAAATTTGAGGCAAATTCCATACCCTTACTTTTGAACACTTGAACCTTGTTCTTCATCACCTTCTAACATACAACATAATTTATTTACTGGGCCTATTGCTTATTTTTTACCCCTCTAGAATGAAGGTAGAAATCTTTGTCTGATGACTAATATATCCCAAGCACTTATAACTTCTTATACATATATTTATAGAGTAAGGGAAATGATTCCATTTAGAAACTATATATATTTCCACTTTAACAAAGTTTAATATTTTAATAGAATAATTCCTTTGAAATTTTCTCCATGAAAAAAATAAAGTTCTCAACTATGTTTTAGAGAGGAAATTCTTCCAACCTTTTATTACCTATCACTCAATCAACTTGATGTAAAATTAGCTTTTTGTCAACACAATACTCAATTCAAAATTATTATTACAGGGGGACCTTCAAGATGGCGGAGGAGTAAGATGTGGAGATCACCTTCCTCCCCACAAATACATCAAAAATACATCTACCTGTGGAACAGCTCCTACAGAGCACCTGCCGAACGCTGGCAGAAGACCTCAGACTTCCCAAAAGGTAAGAAACTCCCCACATACCTGGGTAGGGAAAAAGAAAAAAGAATAAACAGAGACAAAAGAATAGGGACAGGACCTGCATCTCAGAGAGGGAGCTGTGAAGGAGGAAAAGTGTCCACACACTAGGAAGCCCCTTCACTGGTGGAGACTGGGGGTGGGTGGGGGGAAGCTTCAGAGCCACGGAGGAGGGCGCAGCAACAGGGGTGCAGAGGGCAAAGTGGAGAGATTCCTGCACAGAGGGTCGGTGGTGACCAGCACTCACCAGCCCAAGAGGATTGTCTGCTCATCCGCTGGCGTGGGTTGGGGCTGGGAGCTGAGGCTCAGGCTTCAGAGGTCGTATCCCAGGGACGGGACTGGGGTTGGCTAAGTGAACACAGCCTGAAGGGGGCTAGTGCGCCACAGCTAGCTGGGAGGGAGTCCAGGAAAATGTCTGAACCTGCCTAAGAGGCAAGAGACCATTGTTTTGTGGTGCACGAGGGGAGGGGATTCAGAGCACTGCCTAAATGAGCTCCAGAGACAGGCGCAAGCCGTGACTATCAGTGCACACACCAGAGACGGGCATGAAATGCTAAGGATGCTGCTGCAGACACCAAGAAGGCTATGTGCGAGCACAGGTCACTATCCACACCACCCCTCCCGGGAGCCTGCGTAGACCGCCACTGCCAGGTCCCGTGATACAGGGACAACTTTCCCGGGAGAACATACAGCGTACCTCAGGCTGGTCCCACGTCACAGTGGCCTCTGCCGCCGCAGGCTCGCCCCGCACTCCGTGCCCTCCCTCCCCCTAGCCTGAGTGAGCCAGAGTGCCCGAATCAGCTGCTCCTTTAACCCCGTCCTGTCTGAGCAAAGAACAGACACCCTCAGGCGACCTACACGCGGAGGCGGGGCCAAATCCAAAGCTGAACCCCAGGAGCTCTGCGAACAAAGAAGAGAAAGGAAAATCTCTCCCAGCATCCTCAGGAGCAGTGGATTAAATCTCCACAACTTGATGTACCTGCATCTGTGGAATACCTGAATAGACAACGAATCATCCCAAAATCGAGGTGGTGGACTTTGGGACCAACTGTAGACTTGGGGTTTGCTTTCTGTATCTAATTTGTTTCTAGTTTTATGTTTATCTTAGTTTAGTATTTAGAGCTTCTTATCATTGGTAGATTTATTTACTGACTTGGTTGCTCTCTTCCTTTTTTTTAAATATATATATATATTTTTTTCCTTTTTCTCTTTTTGTGAGTGTGTATGTGTGTGCTGCTTTGTGTGATTTTGTCTGCATAGCTTTGCTTTTACCAATTGTCCTAGGGTCCTGTCTGTCGGTTGTTTTGTTTTTGGAGTTTCTTTATAGTATAGTTTTCAGCACTTGTTATCATTGGTGGATTTGTTCATTGGTTTGTTTGCTCTCTTCTTTCTTTCTTTTTTTAATTCCTTTATTTTTAATAATATTTTGTTTTACTTTTTTTTTTAATAACTTTATTATATATATACTTTTTCTTTCCTTCTATTTTTTTCTCCCTTTTCTTCTGAGCCATGTGGCTGACAGGGTCTTGGTGCTCTGGCTGGGTGTCAGGCCTGAGCCTCTTAGGTGAGAGAGCTGAGTTTAGAACATAGGTCCAGCAGAGACCTCCTGGCCCCGCATAATATCAAATGGCGAAAGCTATCCAAGAGATCTCCATCTCAACGCGATGACCCAGCTCCACTCAATGACCAGCAAGCTACAGAGCTGGACACACCATGCCAAACAACTAGCAAGACAGGAACACAGCCCCCCCCATTAGCAGAGTGGCTGCCTAAAATCATAATAAGTTCACAGACACCCCAGAACACACCACCAGACGTGGTCCTGCCCACCAGAAAGACAAGATCCAGCCTCATCCACCAGAACACAGGCACCAGTACCCTCCACCTCCTGGTGGAAGCCTACACAACCCACTGACCTTAGCCACTGAGGGCAGACACCAAAAACAACGGGAACTACAAACCTGCAGCCTGTGAAAAGGAGACCACAAATGCAGTAAGTTAAGCAAAATGAAAAGACAGAGAAATACACAGCAGATGAAGGAGCAAGTAAATGAAGAGGAAATAGGCAGTCTACATAAAAAAGAATTCAGAGTAATGATAGTAAAGATATCCAAAATCTTGGAAATAGAATGGAGAAAATACAAGAAACGTTTAACAAGGACCTAGAAGAACTAAAGCACAAACAATGATGAACAACACAAAAAATGAAATTAAATATTCTCTAGAAGGAATCAATAGCAGAATAACTGAGGCAGAAGAACGGGTAAGTGACCTGGAAGATAAAATAGTGGAAATAACTACTGCAGAGCAGAATAAAGAAAGAAGAATGAAAACAATTGAGGACAGTCTCAGAGACTTCTGGGAAAACATTAAACGCACCAACATTTGAATTATAGGGGTCCCAGAAGAAGAAGAGAAGAAGAAAGTGTCTGAGAAAATATTTGAAGAGATTATTGTTGAAAACGTCCCTAATGTGGGAAAGGAAATAGTCAATAAAGTCCACGAAGTGCAGAGAGTCCGATACAGGATAAATCCAAAGAGAAACGTGCCAAAACACATATTAATCGAACAATCAAAAATTAAATACAAAGAAAAAGTATTAAAAGCAGCAAGGGAAAAGCAACAAATAACATACAAGAGAATCCCCATAAGGTAAACAGCTGATCTCTCAGCAGAAACTATGCAAGCCAAAGGGAGTGGCGGGACATATTTAAAGTGATGAAAGGGAAAAACCTACAACCAAGATTACTCTACCCAGCAAGGATCTCATTCAGATTCGAAGGAGAAATTAAAACCTTTACAGATAAGCAAAAGCTAAGAGAATTCAGCACCACCAAACCAGCTTTACAACAAATGCTAAAGGAACTTCTCTATGCAGGAAACACAAGAGAAGGAAAAGACCAACAATAACAAACCCAAAACATTTAAGAAAATGGTAATAGGAACATACATATCGATAATTACCATGAATGTAAATGGATTAAATGCTCCAACCAAACGACATAGATTGGCTGAATGGATACAAAAACAAGACCCATATATGCTGTTTACAAGAGACCCACGTCAGACCTAGGGATACGTACAGACCGAAAGTGAGGGGATGGAAAAAGATATTCCATGCAAATGGAAGTCAAAAGAAAGCTGGAGTACCAAATCTCATATAAGACAAAATTGACTTTAAAATAAAGAATGTTACAAGAGACAAAGAAGGACACTACATAATGATCAAGGGATCAATCCAAGAAGAAGATATAACAATTGTAAATATTTGTGCACCCAACATAGGAGCTCTTCAATACATAAGGCAAATGCTAACAGCCATAAAAGGGGAAATTGACAATAACACAATCATAGTAGGGGACTTTATCACTCCACTTTCATCAATGGACAGATCATCCAAAATGAAAATAAATAAGGAAACACAAGCTTTAAATGATACATTAAACAAGATGGACTTAATCGATATTTATAGGACATTCCATCCAAAACCAACAGAATACACATTCTTCTCAAGTGCTCATGGAACATTCTCCAGGATAGATCATATCTTGGGTCACATGAAGCCTTGATAAATTTAAGAAAACTGAAATCGTGTCAAGTGACTTATGACCACAACGCTATGAGACTTAATATCGATTACAAGAAAAAATCTGTAAAAAATACAAACACATGGAAGCTAAAGAAAGCACTACCAAATAACCAAGAGATCACTGAAGAAATCAAAGAGGAAATCAAAAAATACCTAGAAACAAATAATAATGAAAGCACGATGACCCAAAACCTATGGGATTCAGCAAAAGCAGTTCTAAGAGGGAAGTTTATAGCAATACAATCCTACATCAAGAAATAAGAAACATCTCAAATAAACAACCTAACCTTGCACCTAAAGCAAATAGAGAAAGAACAAGAAAACCCCAAAGTTAGCAGAAGGAAAAAAAACATAAAGATCAGATCAGAAATAAATGAAAAAGAAATGAAGGAAATGATAGCAAAGATCAATAAAACTAAAAGCTGGTTCATTGAGAAGATAAACAAAATTGATAAACCATTAGCCAGACTCATCAAGAAAAAAAGGGAGAAGACTCAAATCAATAGAATTAGAAATGAAAAAGGAGAAGTAACAACTGACACTGCAGAAATACAAAGGATCATGAGAGATTACTACAAGCAACTCTATGCCAATAAAATGGACAACCTGGAAGAAATGGACATATTCTTAGAAATGCACAACCATCTGAGACTGAACCAGGAAGAAATAGAAAATATGAACAGACCAATCACAGGCACTGAAATTGAAACTGTGATTATAATCTTTCAAGAAACAAAAGCCCAGGCCCAGATGGCTTCACAGGCGAATTCTATCAAACATTGAGAGAAGAGCTAACGTCTATCCTTCTCAAACTCTTCCAAAATATAACAGAGGGAGGAACACTCCCAAACTCATTCTGTGAGGCCACCATCACCCTGATACCAAAACCAGACAAAGATGTCACAAAAAAAGGAAAACTACAGGCCAATATCACTGATGAACATCAATGCAAAAATCCTCAACAAAATACTAGCAAACAGAATCCAACAGCATGTTAAAAGGATCATACACCATGATCAAGTGGGGTTTATCCCAGGAATGCAAGGATTCTTCAGTATATACCAAGCAATCAATGTGATACACCATATTAACAAACTGAAGGAGAAAAACCATATGATCAACACAAGAATTGCAGAAAAACTTTCAACAAAATTCAACAGCGACTTATGGTAAAAACCATCCTGAAAGTAGGCATAGAGGGAACTTACCTCAGCATAATAAAGGCCATATATGAGAAACCCACAGACAACATCGTCGTCAGTCGTGAACAACTGGAAGCATTTCCACTAAGATCAGAAAAAGACAAGTTTACCCACTCTCACCAGTATTATTCAACACAGTTTTGGAAGTTTTAGCCACAGCAATCAGAGAAGAAAAAGAAGTAAAAGAATCCAAATCGGAAAAGAAGTAAACTGTCACTGTTTGCAGATGACGTGATACTATACATAGAGAATCCTAAAGATGCTACCAGAAAACTGCTAGAGCTAATCAATGAATTTGGTAAAGTAGCAGGATACAAAATTAATGCATAGAAATCTCTGGCATTCCTATACACTAATGATGAAAAATCTGAAAGTGAAATGAAGGAAACACTCCCATTTACCATTGCAACAAAAAGAATAAAATACCTAGGAATAAACCTACCTAAGGAGACAAAAGACCTGTATGCAAAAAACTATAAGACACTGAAGAAAGAAATTAAAGATGATACAAACAGATGGAGAGATATACCATGTTCTTGGATTGGAAGAATCAACATTGTGAAAATGATTATACTACCCAAAGTAATATACAGATTCATTGCAATCCCTATCAAACTACGAATGGCATTTTTCACAGAACTAGAACAAAAAATTTCACAATTTGTATGGAAACACAAAAGACCTCTAATAGACAAAGCAATCGAGAAACAGAAATGGAGCTGGAGGAATGAGCCGTTAATGTTTCTGCTTGCAGTGAGCTTAGCACTATTGTATTTAAGCATAGGCATGGGTTCATTTCAGCATTTTAACACTTCACGGAGTCATATCAAAAATTATTTCCCTATAGGAGACGGGGTAGGTTAGTGTTTAATGCTGAGGGATGATTTAATGGGGTGACAGTGTCTATTTCACTCCTTAATTGGTAACTTAAAAGGAGAGAAAGGAATATAAATATGGTGGTTTATTTTCCAGGAAAAGCAAATTTTCTCCTCATTATAATAGCAACATCAAAGTGAGTATGTCAGAAATGTGCTTGGCATTAAAATGGCTTTGTCAAAATATATACCCTTAGGAAGAGATAAGATCCAACGAGTAATCAGAGCCAAGTAGTACATGCCCTTGGAGCACATTGTAATTAATTCTGTAGGTTAAGAGTCATTACTGGGATATTGTCAGGGGAATATGATGGCGGAAGTGGTGTTTTGGGAGGATTCATTTAATCCATAGCTAGGATAGTTTCAAGTTTGGAGACCGTAAAGGAAAAGGTCAGCCAATCACCTATTATCATTATCCAGAATTAAAATAGGAAGTCATATAGGAGTGGAAATGAGAAGAGCAATTTCAAAGAAAGAAAACATGTGGTTAGGAAAAGTGTCATATACTGGAGATGAAGACTAGCAAGGAATATTAAATATAAAATTCCAGTTGGTTTGTTTTCTTATTAAAAAAGTATTCAAATGGAGGCAACCCAAGGCTGGTGCAGTTGCTTTTTGTTCTTGCCAGCACTTTTGGTTCACATCTGCTTTCCAGATGGGAAGAAGAGGGAAGGGGGGAGCGTTAGAAAAAGGAGCATTGGTACCATTTATCCACAAAGGAAAATACTTACACAGACATTTTTCACATTTCCCCTTAGGTCCGATTTGTTAACATACGTGCCCCCTGACTGCTGATTGCTGTGCCCACTGACCACACCAGCCAGCTCCCTTGTCTCTTGGCGTCTGCTGGGTGGGGCAGTGTCCAGTAGCAGCAGGAGACTGAGAGTGTTCGGAGTACTTACTTCCCTGCGGGGCTACAGTCTGGCAGTGATGAGACCAGCCTGCAGAGGCCCCAGCCCATGTCAGGTGGTCCTCTCCTGTGGCTTCTGCTCTCACAGGGTTACGGGGCAATCCCCCTCCTCTCTTGCCCCTTTTGGCATCTCCCACTGGTTTCTCCTAACCCAGCCCACACCTTTGTAAATAGTTCCTTCGTTTCTTTAATCACTCTTTTTGTGAGTGCTGCTTGTTTCCTGCTGAAACTCAGGCTAACATATACGAAAAACAAATAACTTCAATTAGAAAATTGTCTCTGAACAAAACTGAGGAGAAAGAAGTCAATAGATATTGAGTAGGAAGGTAGACAATAAAAAAATCAGTTAATACAAAAATTAAAAAATTCTCAAATTCATGAAAAATATTACCTAAGAAAAATTTTAAACAGCCAATAAATTATTCTTATGTGAAGATAAATGCAGGTTTTATGATTTTAAGGACTTAGATATAAAAGGGATCAGAAAATATACCATCAGTGTGTTCATCCTTTTAAAAATACTTAAAGCATATATACTGTGGGCTTTGAATCAGTTAAAATAGATGTAATTGAAAATAACTTTGGGAACATAGGATTTCTTTTTTTTTTTTTTAATATAAAGTGACCTACTGTTTCAGTCTTTTTCTGTCTTATGTACCTGTGTAAGGATTGTATATTTTATTTTATTTTAAAATTTTATTTTGGGAACACAGGATTTCTAAACTGAATGAAATGTCAAAATTTTTCTGAAAAATTACATTTTACTTTCGTTCAAATAATATTTCAAAACAGGAATCAAGATTTCAAGTTTGAAATTATGATAAGGTAGAGAAATGATAGGAAGTTTACTTTTGAAGGATTGTTCAGAAGTTAAGTATTTGCTATGCTGCTTATCACAAATTTCTGGGAGTTACACTTGAATCTGATAATTAATAATAAAAATGAATCACTTTGAAAAAATAAAAGATAGCCACAAGTAGAATTTAACACAAAATATATATCCTCCAAGACACTGAGGGAGAAAAAACAAACTAACAAATGATGGAAAGATAGGGTGTACATCAAAGGAAGAAACAAAAGAAACATAAAAAAATAAATTGTAGGTGACAGAAATAGAACTAAGCCAAATATTTAAGTTATAATAATCGTTGTAAATAAAATGAAACCTTTTCATCAAACAACAAAGTAAGAAACTGATTGAGTCAAGTAGAAAATCCTATGTCACGCAAGTTTCAAGAGACATGCTTTAAACAGTGTGACACTAAATAGCAGAGTAACATTATAGGCAAATTACATCAGGCAAGTGCAAATAAAATTCAAGGCAAAATTCATTAAGTGGTACAGAATTAGTCATTTCTTGTAAGTAGAAAGAAATTTCATAATATAATCAAATTCATACTGAAAGTCTTTGTGACAAATGAAACTGAAAGAAATATATCAATCCCAAACTGCTTAAAATTTAAAGAAGGCATTGACATAAATTCAGAAGTTGTAGGACACAGATCGGCTTCTGTCATGTAGGCTGACATGTAAAATACTTAGAAGTCTGAACATTAATTTTATGTAATATGGATTATATCTGTACTGTATAAGAATACGTGTGTGTTAACAGAATGCATTCTTAATTTTTATAACAGGACACTAAAAGAAAATACTTGTACTGAGTGACCTCTAGTTCCCTTACAGGGAACTAAAATTTTTTTTTTTTTTGCTGTCTTCCCAAACTGATGCATCAGTTAGTAAATTACTCCCTGAATGCACCTTAGTGTTTTTCTTTTTTTTGAAACTGCATCATGTCTTTCAGGCCACTAGAATAACATCTGAAAAATTATCGCTTCATTGGCTCTTCATAGAATATATTTTTGAGTCTTACTTCCAATATTATATTCTGGGCAACTGCCAGAAAACTACAAGACACTTTCCTTGTAGTATTTTGTCATTTTAGGCTTCCAGTTTTGGCCGAAAAGCCAAAAGCCCCTATGAAGTAGGGGCTATAAAATTGAATTCCTACCTTACATCACACATAAAAAGTCAATCAGTGATGGAGATCTAAATATGAAAATAAAACTATAAAACTTTTCAAAGACAGTATTAGTGAATAGATTAGTGAAATGCTTTTTACACAAGACACAAAAAAGTGCAAAACAGAGGGCTTCCCTGGTGGCGCAGTGGTTGAGAGTCCGCCTGCCGATGCAGGGGACACGGGTTTGTGCCCTGGTCCGGGAAGATCCCACATGCCGCGGAGCGGCTGGGCCCGTGAGCCATGGCCGCTGAGCCTGCGTGTCCGGAGCCTGTGCTCCGCAACAGGAGAGGCCACAGCAGTGAGAGGCCCTCGTACCGCAAAGGAAAAAAAAAATAAAAAAGTGCAAAAAAGAATGATAAACTGCACTGAAATTAAAATTTAATATTTATGAAATGTCACCATAAAGAATATGAAAACACTAGACAGAAAGTCCAGGTAGGTTATTTACAACCCTTAAACTGACACAAGATTTATATACAAAATACATAAGGAACTTCCATGCTTTAAAAATAAGAAAACAAACAACAAAATTGTCTAAAGTCTTAAAGAGGTTCTTGACAAAGAGTAAACCCAAACAACCAATGGACATATGAAAGAAAAGATGGTTAAATGTCTCATCAGGACAGTCCAAATTAAACATGCAATGAAATACCCTTTAATACCCTTCAGTTTGGCAAATATAATAAAGTCTGGCAACAGCAAGTATTATGAGGAAACGGAACAAGTCATACTCACTTTATTGCTGGTAAGAATGTAAACTGCTGCATTCACTCTGGGTAAATGGTTTTGTATTAACTGGTGTAGCTGAATAGTTTGAATGTCTTACAGTCCAGATACTAGATGCCTGTACATATGCCCTAGAGAGACTCTACAGTGCACAGGAGACATGTTAAGTAATGGTAATAACACCATCACCAACAGAACCAGAGATAACACTTGTACAGGGTCTATGTATGCAAAAGCTAATTTTAAATGCATCATAAAAGTCCTTTAGTCTTCAAAATAATCTTATAAAATGGGAAATGATATATTTCCAATTATTACTAAGCACACGTGCATAGATGGCTAAATGTGAAAAAAATAAGATAAGACAAAGGAAAACTTTTACACAAATTGAGATAATGGTTATCTTAATGGTCTGTACATGTGAGTTTTGGACTGGTGGTGTAATGGGGCTTCTAACATACTGCAATATCCTATTCCATTTTTTCTTCTAGGCAGTGGCAACATATATTCACTATTTCATGGTTTAATATATATTCATTTTATATATGTTTCCATGTAAAACACATATATCACATTAAAATAAATATTTTCCATTAATCAGCATTTTCACTTCTGGTTATATACCCTAAAAAACCACATACACAAATAAACACAAGGCTCTTTGTGGCATCTCTGTTGCAGCATTGCCCCAGAAAACAAACAAACAAAAATACTGGAAATATTTAACATACTCGACAACATGGGAATGTGTAGAATGTTAATACATGGGATAAACAGGTAAAACCATACAGTTGTTAAATGTTAATACACAGAGTGCTAGTAATTAACTAGATCTTCAGGTATTAATATAGATAAGTATCTGCAATATTGTGATTTATAAGAAGTATGTATTTGGTCATTCAGATGACCACAATGTATTTCGCATATATATTTGGTCTTCATGCAGAGGTCCTGGCTCTCAGCTCCCCAAATGCTTGGAATTTTCTGAGCAATAAGAGCAATGGGAGAATCTTTTGGTAGAATATTTGATCTCTTGTCCTTAGTTTCTGAAATCGCTCCAGAGACAGAAAGGTGAAATGGGTGTCTTTTTATTCATAACAAGCCCCTTTCCACCACAACTGAGTTGACGTTAATGATATGACGTTTGGAAAGCTGCTAAGGATGGGGCTGGTTGCCGAGGGGACCAGCCCCAAATAGAGGGCTGGAACTTTTATCCCACCCCCTGATTTCTGGGGAGGGGAGAGGAGCTGGAGTTTAACTCAGTCACCTATGGCCAGGGAGTTAATCAGTCATGCCTACATAATGAAGCCTCCATAAAAAAAAAGAGGGGTTCAGAGAGCTTCCAGGTTGGGGAACCAGAACACTTTCACATACTACCATGGCAGGCCCAAACTCCATGGGGACAGAAGCTCCATTGTTTGGGAATTCGGCCTATGCATCTCTTCAGATGGCTGTTGATTCCTAATCTTTAATGTCTTTTGTAATAAACCGGTAATCTTGTGAGTAAACAGGTTTCCTGGGTTGTGTGAGCCACTCTAGCAAATTAATAAAACCCAAGGAGGTGGTCTTGGGAACCTCTGATTTATGGCCAGTTGGTTAGAAGTACAAGTAGAAGTTTGGTAGGTAGAAGTACAGTTGATCAAAGTACCTGGACTTCAGGTTGGCATCCTGAGTTGGAGGGAATTGTTTGGGCCTCCGATTTGTAGCACTTGCTCAGAAGCAAAGGTAACAACATGGGCTTGTGATTAGCAAGTGAAGTAGGGGTGGTCTGGTGGGACTGAGCCCTTTACCTGTGGAATCTGCTCTTGTCTCCAGGTAGATAGTGTCAGAATTGAGTTTGAATTGAGTTTTTCAGTGGTTTGGGGAAATCCCTCCCACACACATTGGAAATTGGGTCCAGAACCTACATTACATCAGGAACATAATATTGACTAAAAAAAGATGGAAAAAATGATCAATTCTAGTAGTAATTGCTTCCGGGAAGAGGGATGAGTCTGAAAATGAAGCTGGTGTGATGCTTAAGAAGGCATTAGTTTGTGAAATTTTAAATCTTAAAAATAAGTCAGAAAAGGACATATCAGAAAGTTTAATTTTAAAATTTAGATGGGAGAATATGGATTATATGTAAAATTGCTTTTCTTTCTATACTTTGTTTGAATATGATCCTGTTCTGTCAAGGAACTATGAAAGATCCAGACTCTTATTTGGGCTGTAAATAAATAGCACAAATAAATTTACTTCTTTCTATATTCCAGGTTTCAGGGATAAATGGAAATATCTTCGGCTGAAAGGCAGACATAGATCATGTAAGTATCAAGTGCCGAGAAGGCATGTACAGTTTGGTTTAAGAGCCCAATGGTGAGAGCAGACAGCACTGCTTAAAGAAACTCGGGAATCAGAAATGCTTCATGCAGAGGATTGCAGTTGCTCTGGGACTTGGAGGATAATTAGGGAATCTCCAGGTGGTAAAGGGGAGAAAGAGCACTTGTCCTTTCAACAAAATTCAAGAACTAAAAAGGCAACAAGTAAGAAACCTGGAGAGGCCAAGTACAACAACTTAAATGTAGTAGCTTTAGTTAGTTGCCATGGAAAAACTCAGCTTCTATCAGGTTAGACTACCTCTGATGATAGACTGATTTTTTTATTTGATTAGCAGTCTTTAAATAATATTACTTCTTGATTAGGTCAAGACTGTGTTGTTAAATCTATTTGCAATTACCTGACACTCTGATATATTGTGCCTAGTGATTGTAAAAAGAGATTTTTACTTCCTTCTCTAATTAAAAAACTCTAATCTTCACAGTTACCAAGTTATTTAAGAGGTTTGCCTACCTACTTGTTAAGTGGTAACCTCCTGATCAGTCCTTATAAAGACATTAATTATATCATAAAAAGCTGTATTCAATTTTAATTACATCAGCATATATTTCTTCCCCTGTCATTTTGCTGATAATAATCCCCCGAACAACAAGAAATCACCCAGTTACCTGGACGTTTGGCAAAAACTAAACATGTGAATACACCATTTATGTTAAATAGCCTAAGGACCACTGGCTGCTGGAACAAACACTCCTGAGATCAGTGACTAACTCATGTCCCAGGTCAGTGCAGGTCAGCTACTCTCCCCCAGTGACGAAGATTCAGTGCCCTTGCATTCTTTCGCTCTGCCGTCTTGAAGTCCTTCACTTCCAGTTGCAAGGATGAAAGAGAGAGAGAGAACATGAGGATTTTGCAGGATATCATTTCTGTCCATATTGCATGGTTCAAAACCCAGTCACATTGCTCACACTTTATTCTATGGGAATTTGGGGATGTTGAGAGATGTGGTCTGATCAGATAAAGGAAATAGAATCGGTGAACATCTAGCCAATCTCCACCACACCTGCCTAAAGGATAAAAAGGAATAATCAATCAATCTCTTTCACACACACACACACACACACACACACACACACACACACACACACAC